>NC_085047.1:69803265-70134341 GCF_963662255.1 Cinclus cinclus
TTTATTTACAACATCTGTGGTTTTGATTACACCTTTGAATATCTGATCCTAGGTAACAATAGGTAACAATAGGTAACAATATAAACCTTCACAAAAAATCAGAGCTTAAGTGCATCTTGAACTGGCTTTATTTATTATCTCCATATAATTTTAATTTGTAGTAATAAAATGCAATTATTATTCCAGAATTCCTATACAGTAATGAAGAAACAAACACCATTATTTTTAAGCTGTACAGTGCCTCCACAGTAAAATGAATATTCAGGACAAATCTTTTTTTTTATTTCAGCATTTATTCTCTGAGATAACCCCATCTAGCAAGCAGTTAATATGCTGATGTGTACAGGAACATTTTTGATGACACAGATTTTTTTAAGACAGATTGTCTACACACAAATAAACCTACATATGCCACATATCAGAAGTTCTTCTTCAGAAAACTCCACTTGCTAGATAAATAGACCTGTATGCATTTTTGACTTGCAGTGCATGTTCTATAATAGGTTGTGCAATAGGATTTAATTTGACTCTGTGGATTCAAATATTTGTTACTACCCATTTTGGGGAGACAAAAATTAAGATGGTTTGGTGCCTTACAAAATATGTAAGGACTAAAAAAAGAAGCTGAAGTATCTTAGAAATGCAGAAGGTATATTATTGAAAAATAATAGAATACAAATACTAGGGAATATCTTTGTTATGTGCAATGTTACTGGCTACGTATCTTAGCTTCATTTTGTATTTATGAATATATTTTCAGTAGAAGGATAAATAGGTGAAAATAGTTCACTACCGTATGATTTGTTTTATCCTTAGGCATTGCCTGGGGTTACTAGTACAGCCCTGGCTCTCAGTACCGAAAAGTGAAATGTGCAACAATGAAAATTTTATTAAAACGTATGTTAACCCATTACAGTATGTTCACTTCCAATTCTTTGTAAGAATGCGTGATGTATCATTTTGTGTGTGTCATTTTTTTAAAAAGATGTGAGTCAAGTAGAGGAGCAAATTTAATGGGAAAATTTTATGGGAAACATTATACAAATGGCAGAGTGTGCGATTCCTATTATTAAAATAATTTGTCATTGTATGAAAAAATGGTATAAATTTCAAGAAAGAGTCTTCTTTAGTTATCTGCCCTTTTTTAATGACAGCAGCTTTGGTGCAGTAAAGGCAGACACGTTTTCAAGCAAAGCCCATTTCAGACCAGAATTTCTGAGAGCCCTATTAATGTTTCATGCTAATCAAGGAGAGTGGGAAATAGAGCTGACAGGTGCTTTCTACTCTGCTTATTCCTGTCTTCCTGCATTAGACATTACTAGCTAAAAAAGAGCGAATATAGTTCCTTTCCAGTACATATGGTGGCAAGGGCAGGAATAAAATGCTTTTTTTCATAAGTTTATAGTTGTTTCTCTAATTTCCTTCACTGTCAACATCCACAAATGTATAGATGTTGCAATTATTAAATAAAATCTATTTTACTCCAAACCATGACCTGAATCGGACCCTGAAGTTTCCCTCCAGTGCACTTTGAAAACTCAAGAGCTCTTGTAGCACATCTGAGATAAACTAAGGTCCACCTGGGATCCTTGTTTCTTGGTAGTATTTCCATCTGAGCTAGGAAGAAACATGCACCTTTACTCTAGGACAAGTCTTTTTGATTAAGAAATGTCAGGGTGAGGAACGAAAGTAAACTCTTTGAGAAGCAGCTTGAAGACAAAGCGTGAAAGCTGCAGCAGGCATTGCTGGGAGCTGCCCTTTGCCACCCTCCCCTACCCCAGGTACCAGACTTGTACCCCAGTGTTAGTCAGGCAGAGCAGCAGCACTCTGAAGTGCTCAAATCCCAGAAACAGCTCCAGGAAAGAGTGGCATGCCTTTGAAAGCCTACCAAGCAGTCCCATCTGGCTGAGTTTAGGTACACAAGTTAGAAACTCCGGAGGCTCTCAAAGGCACATGTCTCCAGTGCCTGTGTGAAAAGTTTCAGTTCTTCCTTTGGGAAGCCTGCTTCAATAGGCTCTTAAATGCAGATGCAAGCCAGGTGCCCAAGCGAGGAAGACCAGACTGTAGACTGTGACAACAAAATGGCTGAAGTCTGCAAGCTGGGATTTGCTCAATTGTATTTGTACTACACACACACAGGGAATTTCATAACTACAGCAACTAGCAATCCTTACCTTAGCTTTCCTGGCATAATCAGTAGAAGAAGAAACCAAGCCTGCTGTTACAGTGTATTGCTTTTGTCTGTGCAATGCAGACATTGCTAAACCATCCCAGTTGTGCATGACACTCTACATAGCTGTTATTTCATGCAAATTATACCATATATAATAATAATTCAGAAAACACAGATTTATTTAAGTATCTCTATAGACCGTTTGAGCATTGAAACAAAGCTATGTTCGCTTAACTGAAATCACTTTCTAACACAAAATTTAGTTGAGGTACAGTCCTAATCAGAAACTTTTTACACTGGTTTAACTCTTGCTTGCTTTGATTTTGGTCACTAATAATTTACTGCTCTAAGTTGAAGTAATAAATACATTCATACACATTTGAATATGTATGAATCCACCCTAATTTTATATTAAGAATAATAATCAGTTTAGTTAATTCATTTAAACCAGGGTAGCCTTTCCCCATGACATTGAGATAAATTTATTAAAAAATTATAATTATAACAGGAAAACAATTATCACCTTTGTCTGTCAAGACACAAGCCAACACTGCTTATTTGTTTATTTTAAGGAGATTGCCAGCATGTTTCTATCATATTTATTTTGCTGTTAAGAAGACTGATTTCTACAGAGAATATTATCTACATTCAGAGTCATAATCAGCATGAAGAAATACTATTAGAACAATCAAGTTGAATTACAGGAGTGTTTTCACAATGTCATTAGAATCCTCTTGAATAGTCATGGTTAAGAACAGGAGCATGTAGCTTGTAGTATGAAAAGGCTTGAGCCTATATTGTCTTGTTTACTGTGTCAAATACTGTGTAGTTCCATCTTTTTTTTTTTTATTAAAAATAAAGAAGCCTGAATAAATATTTTGCTTCAGTCAGAAGCAAATATCTTTTAACATAAATCTGAAGATAAGTGAACCATTTCTCTCTACGTATGTTCTGCCAAGTTGCCACTGTCAGTGTGACTCATGTAGGAATGGGAATGGTGCCTAGAGGATAAGAAGAAAACATTATTATTTTTGTAAAGAAGAAGTTGTCAAAGGAATAATTCATTGGACATACAAAGAATGGATTTTTTTAAGAACAAGGATCTCATATTTTTTTTTAATCTTAAATTTGTTCAATAATTGTTTATAAACTTATTTTCGTCACACATCTATCTTTAGTTCTTGTTTAAAGGACTGGTGCAAGGAGACCCAAGGGTTTCCTTTCTGACTTTGAGACTTCCCCATTATGGGGGGGGACCTGGGTAGCTTTAGCCATTTTGTCATCTGAGCTCAAGACTCTAAAACCTATGGAGAGCACCTCAGAAGTGAGAAGCCTCCTCTTCATCCCTTGGATAACACAACTTCTGTTGCAAAAGCCCTGTAAGCACACCCTGCCCTAGAATTCCCTTAGTAGATGTCTAAACCTTGTTTAGACTTGGCCTCTAAGCTTAGGGAAAGGTATTTAAGCAAGATTCACTACAATCATTGTCTTTTCCACTTGGGACATCTTCACCACAAAGCACAAATATTTAGAGTTATATTGTGACTCTACAAGACTCTAGTTGCTATTACCATCACAGATTGGTCCACTGCAATGTGACTGCTGAAGGTTGTCTCCACAATCTGTTCTTTTTCTCTAGTCACTTCTTTCCCTCAGTGCAAAAGGGACTAGAGGAAAGACCTTTTTCTTAGGACTGATTCTAAGGTAGGGGTTTTCTTTTATTCATCCTGCAGTCCTGAATAACAGATTGTAGCGTGCTAAGGCACTGAAACACTCTGCTGTAAATTATTGTGAAGGAAGATCTGTTTAATCCTAAACCAGTTAAAATAAAATATTTTCTTTCTGTTTTTGTATCTTGAACAGTCACATAAAGATTGAGATTGAATATGCGCATGTGCACATTAGTGTGTTGATTTCTTTGCTATCTTAGTAATGAAATGAAGAATTTAGTATGTTCTTCTGAAAGGTGTATTGGGAGCTCTCCCAAAACTCAGCAATAAATTAAGAATATTTATTTTTTAACACAAACCTTGGGCTGGTCTCATAAGGTACCTCCTAGCAAGTACTAAATGCTGTTTAAGTTTCACCTACTTAAAACAGGTATTACTTTCACCAAAGCAGAAAAATGGCTGCTTTCTTCAGGGTTTGAGACCTTGGTGGAGAAAAGTGCATGTCCAAATAGTAAACTGCATATGCACATCCACATTCCAAAGCCGATAAGCCCATTGTCATTAAATCTCAATTTCATAATTTACTCTGCATTTACATTTATGCAACCAAGATTTTGCATTCATGCAAATAGGCTGTGCCTGGTAGAGTCCCACTGGGCCTGTGAAGGGAAACCCATAGAAGGCTTCACATTGACATTTCAAAGGCTTCAGCATCTGTGCTCTATGTCTATGAATAGATACCCCTTACTCAAAAATCAGTTTTCCCTTCCCCCTCTTCATCCTGCCTTCTCTGCAACAATTTGTAATATGACTGTTTATGTATGAAGAACTTTTGCAAACAATATTATTACTCTTACTCCCTCAAGAAAGCTTAAGTCCATTTGGCCCATTATGGCAGATACCTTATTTATACCAAATTCCAAGTTAAAAAATCTCTTCCTGAGGAGATTACAAATTTGAGATATTAAAACCATATCCAGGATAAGTAAAATGTAGCTAGAGTTTGTGTTTGGTTTTCATTAACTGTCCTTTGACCTCTGAGAATACCCCTGGAGCCTGATTCTTTAGGCTCCCTCTAGGTTCTTGGTGGAGGGTGGTGGTGGGGAGGAAAAAGGTGAGTTTATCCCTAGAAGCAATCAGTTGTTTCCTTAAAGAGAATCTGGGCAACTCTCTTGTCCCCATCCTGATCAGGAATTCATAGATAATGGCACAGCTAGACGTGAAGTCCAACTTGTTGCCTCTGAGCTCAGGCTACAGAAGGACAATGCTTGGCCACAGCAAAGGAACCTAAAAGAAAGGTACCTCTTGGGTTAAAATGAACAAGGCTCTACAGATTTCCATCTATGGTGATATGCACTAACACTTTAAGTTTAATTAGCAGGACCAAATTCTCCTTTAATTTATGCAATTTAAGCTCTATTGGTTTCAACAGATTTAGCTCTTCTGTAATTGAGAGAAGAATTTGGCCAAGCATCTGTAATAAATCATTAATGAGCATGTAGTAAGATAATTTTTAATGATTAATTAACAATGTATTTTTTGGAGAAAAGTATTCTTAACATGCCCTTAATGTATCAAGTGATAATTACAATATTAAAAGCCTACTGATTAAAGCAATTAATTATATGCTTAATTTATTTACTAATTAAGCTTTAATATATGTATAGTTAAGTAATTGCTAATGAGTATTTCACATTTGCTAAACAGGTCTGGCAGTAATTACATGGGAAACACCATAAAATGATTTTTCTAGTGATTATATGAAAAATACAACATACTTTGGAGGTTTTTTTCCTTTCTTTTTATTCTTTTTTTTTTTCCCTAAATGAATTTCTTGGCTTGTGTTTTCCTCCTTGGTGAGTGAAATGTTTACTAGGATGCAAGTTTCACAGGTCTGAAAGGTCAGTGTTTCTGCATGCATATGATGAAATGTGCTTCTGAAGCATAACTCAGTCATGCCTAAATGAAAATAGTGATCTTACCCCCTTGTGCACACAGAGCTAAAACCTGCACTTTTCTCAGATCTTAGGCAAAATTCTGGGTGAAGTTAATGAAGTGTGTTATGTTAGGACCACAGCTCTTTGTTCTTTGGTTATACAAGAACTTTTGGCTCCTAAGCTGGACTCTTACATCCTTAACTCTTATATAATGCAGGAAAGAGATATGTATTTTTCAGTCAGGTGTAGGTTTCCTCAATCAGAGCATATGCAGTATCTGTTGTTGCAGTCCTTACTTTAGGTCCTAAACATTGCACAAACAAAAAAATTCCAAGTAAACTGGTAAAAGTTTTGTCTAAGCAAACAACAGGGTAGTAGAATCACCTTCAGACATAGCAGACTACACACAGTGAACTCCTGAGGTCTTTATTAATTTAAATTCCTATTGCCTCCTAAGTGAAACCCAGTGCCTGAACTTCTGGTCCTTGCCCAAGTTGTGCCACGAACTGGAGAAGTACAAATAGTCCCTCTTTTCTCACCTCTTTGCCTTTGTTGCTCCACACACCCCACACATTGCCTTCAGCAAAATATTGTCCCAGTGTAGATTCTGAAATCCTTAAAAATATGAATGGCACTGGCACACTGCATGAGGCATGGTTTGGTGGAAACATACTGCAAAACATGAAGAATTGTTCAAGGAAGGGTTAGCATCACTACGGCTGTAATTATTTCTTAATTCACTAGGAAATAAGTGAGCAAGACACCTACTCCTACCCATTGACTTGTCAGGGTGGAGCCCGGGGATGTTACCAACCCCTAGCTTTGGCAGCATAAAGATCTGGAGATATTTAAGCAGTTTTCTTCCATTTTGTAATCTTATGCTTGCTTGTCTCACTTCAAGCTTGTGTGTATTTCTGCAAAATCCCATCTACTTTCTCTGCCGTTTTCAAAATTTTGGAGCCTGGGGACAACAACCTCCCAAGTCTTCTCTCTGGACACATCTTCTCAGTGCTCTAATTTTTATCTAGCAGGTGAAAGCACAGGTTGACCCAGAGCACGTTCCTGGGACAGCAAAATTAAATAGGTTCCGTAGGTCTGGGATGCCATAAACAGGCCTTAATGTAGTGTGTATTCTCATCACATGCATTAATGAAGTCGGAGATGGACTGAATCTCACCAAAGCATGGGGTCTTTGTGAATTCCTTATGCTGTCACCATGTCAGAAATGGACAGGAGTGACATATGGACTCAAGGGACTACACCCCAAACACAGACTTGCATAGAGCCTTCATTTTTGCCAAGTCTCCACACATGTACCTAACTGGGATCATGTGGCAAACCCAGCATGACCTGTGATAAAATTCCACAGTCATTACCAAAGAGAGATAAAATTACATGCATATGCCACACACCCTTAGTTATATAAGAGTGCATTCTTCTGATAAAATTGGTGTCTGTATTTACTTTTTGTATTTATTTAAGAGGTAGCAAGCCAAGGGATAAGGACATAAACTGAAGATGAAGAGTTACTGAACAAAGATTTAAGGGTTGAAAAAGCACGTATCTATTTTTATAAGAGCATTAGAAAGGAATTTCAGCCAAATATCCTCCCAGAGGAATCAAGCCGGTAACTGAGTGACTTCAGCACCCACTGACACCAGGGAGACTTTTGAGTACCAAGTATCTCCTAAGGCTGACAGATGTTACCTTGAATGATCTATGTAGGCATGTTCTAGAAAATCAAATAGAGATGTTGCCTTCCACATGGGAACATCTGCTGTCAAGCTGTGACCTGACATGATCTGGCAATCAAAATTCTTCCACTGAACATCATGAATTCCGTGATAAGTTTGGGGTAACTTGGGGGTTCACAGGAGGAAGATTATCAACATTAGCGCTCCATTCAGATTCCAGTAGTGACAGTTCTGATACTGATCATCAGGGGCCAGGAAAGATTTAGTTCTTCTTTGTTCCATACTTTGTCTTAGGGGTGGCCAGGGGGCTCACCTTGTTCTGAAGAACTCAGGACCAACCATGAGAGCTATGGATTTTTATGCAGGTCTTAAGGAAGTTAGAAAAACTTGGTACGATCAAACCTTACCTGGAATATCAGAAAACATTTTTTTCTGACTGATTGCATGGTAAAACCCTAACCAACAAGACTGAGACAAGACAATTCCACAAGTGCTCTGCTCTGCACCACATGACCTGTTGAGCATCCACCGAGAAAAACCCCTATACCCCTACCTACAAAAGATGGGTATGAAGGGTTAGAGTCTTCATTTTCAGACCACTGGAAGAAGCTGTGTTGGTATTGATGCATTTGACACAGTAGGAACATAACACTTATTAATCTCCTGTGGTTTGTAAGTCTTTGCAGGTGAGGGGTTCACAGATGGACTGCAGAATGCTTTGTCCCTATCTGATTTTTGAAGTAAAGACATGTCTAAATGGCAGGCTGACAGAATTGTGATCCATGGTTCAGATTGCTCCAAAGAGGAGTTTAATTTTGGTTAGAGTAGGGTTCTAATAACACCAAGGTTGTGGGTTTGGTCACGATAGGGGCCATTCTCATACAAGTCTCTTCTAATGTTTCAATTTTTTTACTGCAGTTCTTCTCTAATCAAGGTGCACATAAGAATAAATTGATGATAGTAGGGTACAAAATCATTATGTCCAGAAAGCTTGATATTTTCCTTAGAAAATCCTTGCTTTTACCTCACCAGGACTTTTTTCTCTGTAAGGTCTTTGTAATGGTCACCAGGAACTAGAGATCTTGGAGCACAGAAAATGGAAAGTTAAACCATCTCACATGGCCTACTTCATCCAATCAACCTAAAGAGGTCTTTGAATTTTTAGAACATATTCATAGGCTTGGTTGATACTAAAAAATTAAATGGAGGTCTCTTTTGGACACTATTTTCCTCTCTGTCCCATGAAGTATATTAGACATCTGTAAGTTCTGTGAAAACTATTTAAAGGGGGAAGTTTCAAGAACAGTGAAATATGTTGGGCAAAGTTTTGAGACAGTTTTAGATTCTTCCTAAAATGCTACAAGGGAGCTAGTTTTCCACAACTCTATATTTTTATACTTTTGTTCCATCTCAAGTTCATACTGAGCATGCCTTTGTGCTCCTTACCCATGTGTAACTCCCACAGCTATGTGCAGTGCAATGGTCATTAGCAGAATGTATCACAAGTGGCTACAGAGGATAAATTTAGCACTTCTGCTGTTAAATAACACAGATCAGGCATTGTTCCTTCTGTCTGAGGCCAGGTGTCCTGGCAAGACTTGCATCTACCTATATAAACTTACCCATAAAAGAGGGAGGCCATCTTCACACCTTTAGGGAAAGATCTGTAGTGCTTTCTGTCTGTTGAGCAATACCCAGAGGTTATTCAGCACAGCTCTAATCAAAAGAGCAAAGCTATGCCAGGCTGAGTGTTAATGGTTAAACAGGAACTCAAAGGACAGGCCAATGCTTGAAGCTGTGCCTCATTGCTCTCATATTTCCCAGTACAGTTATAGCAACAGCTATGTTATGGTGGAAGATAAGTTGGAAGAATCATCTAAGAAAATCTGCAGTGAGAACGGTACATTCATTGTGCATAATTACATAACTCCCTAGGCAAAATATATTTTACTTAGTTAGCTATTTTTATACTAGTTATGTCAAGAACTCCTTTGTGAAAATCCCACTGATATAAACAATGGACATTCCTTACAGATGTCAGTCTCATCTGAGGAATTCATCTGCTCTTTCCAGACACCAGACAGAAAAAGTACCTCAAAACCCACCATCTAAAGTGGTGGTGATGGAGGTGTTCACCCACAGAGGAGAAACAGGAAAAATAGGACAGAACAGAGAGAATTGTCTGGCTTAAGACCCAAGACCTCCACCTGACCAAAAATAAAACGAAGTGACCTTT
Organism: Cinclus cinclus; assembly: GCF_963662255.1. Classification (NCBI taxonomy): domain Eukaryota; kingdom Metazoa; phylum Chordata; class Aves; order Passeriformes; family Cinclidae; genus Cinclus; species Cinclus cinclus. The sequence continues at coordinate 69,812,976 of NC_085047.1, forward strand.
TGTTTGCATATCAATGATGTAAGCATTCGGGATTGGGTCCTGAATTAGCCTTGCAACTTTTGGGATTAAACATAGAATAACTTCTGATTAAAGTGGCTTAGCAAACTGATTGATTTGCCTTAATTTAAGTAGCTGGACACGAGGCACAAAACACACCCACCCCTGTTCCTGATTTAGTGTTACACAAAGCTCTCTGAGACACTTTCCCAAATGAGTGTAGTGGGGCTAAGAGCCCAGAGCTTCAACGCTCCTTGAGCAGCTTTGATGTGTGGCTTTATTGGAGATCTCTTTGAATGGAATATTGGTTGGGGTGTTATTATAGCTCTTTCTGTGTCCTACATAAGGCACTTTGGAAGCATTGGTCACTCATTATGTCCTGCAAATATCTACGAATTCCTTGAAAATACCTTTTGTTTAGTCTGGTTTATATTTTGATCACAATGCACATTATGCATTTGGAATATGAGAGACAGAAATCTTAAAAATTAAAAGCTATCCTTGAAATGTTATTTCCACGTTTGTATTCTCTGAGTTATGTATTTTTGTTCTCTCCACTAGTTTTAACAACAGCTCAGTATTTCAAATGGAAAGGCTTTAATATTTACATTTTCAATAATTGTTTTTACTTTCTAATGGACTAATTTAAAGACTTTATGCTCACACCCAACTTATTTTTTTTATTGTTGGCTTGATTTAAATCTGTTCTTTAAACAGACTCTGGTTTACCTCATGTAGGAGAAGGAAACATTCAAAGCTACCAAATATTTTACTTCCAGTGACTGGTTTACCACTTATTGCTGGCTTCAGAAAGGGTCACTGCCAGCACTGTTTTTCCCAAAGGCAAGATAGTAGTTCTCTCATTGAGTAGAGCCAGCTTTTTTCCCCTTCTTTTTTTCACTGCCAATTCCACTACTGATCTTGTGCAATAAAATGTGCTTGTCAACGAAAATGTCAACTAAGTTTAAAAAGAATAGTCTGAGTAAAACTAAAAAGTAAATTATTTAAGTAGAGTTGTAGTTGAAACTTGAAAGAATTTTGTTTGGTGGTTTTCTTTACATCATTCTGCCAATGGAGGAGGAACTCTGAATTCCTAACTAGTGAAGCCCTGTCATAAGTGGGGATGACAGTTCACATTGAAAATTCTGTTTTCTTCTTTCCCAGGAAAGCAAGTCAAAGTTAAACCAACAAACTATTGTTGGCAAGTGCCTTACCTTTGTTCTGTGCTTCCTTATAAATTAACCACTTCTGTTTTCTAGGTTGTCTGCAAATGGAATTCCTAGAATTTGGGCTCTCATATTAGCTATATTATTTTAAAATGCTACTGCATCCTTTTAGACAATGACAGGATTTAGAACATATAAGAAGCTCTATCACAACTTGCTCACAAATGGTAATGAATAAAAAGGAAATAGACTGTAAATTTTGGTTAGTACATTATGAAAGCAGTTAGACATTGGACCACCATCTCCCAAAGTTTGTAGTAGTAAAATACCAGTGAAATTAAGACATTTCTGTGAACACATTAATACTGTGTCTGATCTATCAGCATGATGGCATACTGAATTTTGTACTTGCTTGCATACAAAATTTCACTGAAATGGTCAAGATTGGACATTTGCACATTAGAGTTAGAATGTATCTAAATGTAAAAAAGAGCTGAATGTACTGTAAAATTGCTCTTAATAGCATTGTATGCTTGGAACTCTCTATAACTATATATTTTTTTCTATATATCTATATATACATAACCCCTATTCTCTACTAATTGACTTATCAGTATATACTACAGTATATACATGGCCAGTTCATTAAGGTTAATTTGTTCAAAAATATTAGAAGCATTAATTTCTGGCTTATAGCTAATGTCTGCTCCCAGCCAGTGTCTTGTTTCATCATTAGTGTCAGCTAAATTATAACTCACACCCAACTGTTTTTACACTATCTAATAGAATCAATTGATGCAATGGTTGACAAGATGTTGTTTTGCATTTTGTCATCTCACTAATGCACATGGCTTAAAGGCATTGGCATCCATAATGTGGGGCAGTTTTGTAGGAGGCACAGAATAGGCTGAAGCTGCAAGGGCCATTTTCATAAAATATTAATGAAATTGAAAAATACACTGGGGTTGAAGGCTTGTCTGCTAAATGTAAGGTAAAATCTATTCTGTTCTGCTTTCTGATGACTGTAATTAGCAGCCCTAATTAAAAATTCAAACCTTGTGTATATTTGAAAGCATGAATCTTAGCTCTCATAGTGTTTATTTCCTTTACAAAGTATTTTATTTTACAACACTAATTGAACAGGATCCTTCCTAGCCTGACAGCCGCAGCTGGCTGGAGCCAGTTTATGTATCCAGTCTCTCTAGACTACTTCCTTTTGTAAGCAATAAAACATCTTTAAAAAACATGTATATGCTCTCTATGAGCCATTAACTCTGTGTCACCCAGTGTGGAACTGGCCATCCGCACACATGCATTGTTGTTTCCTTCACTTAGAAGTGACCTCTTTGAAAAGGCAGCTTTTTTCTGATCTTCAATATTTAATGTGGATTTACTTACATTAAATGACCACCTTTCTTAAGGGGACTTGGCCCAATTCTGACATTATTTATGAACAGCATATGCTGTGCAAAACAACGGAAGGAATCACCATTAGTTCCAGTAGAAAAATCTACTTTTTATCATCACTTTGTGTAGTTATTTTGAAATTCATGGTCAAGATAGTAGGGCCCCACTAGGGAATATATGACTGCAAACCAAGTCCAAATTGATTATATGTACGTTACACTCTTAAATCCAATGTACAGTGAAGAAGAAGGTGTGAATGGGTTAAATTTTCACTGTAGTATTTCCTCTTTTCACTGTTTTCCACAGTAATGGCTCTGAACTGTACTAGTTCCAATTTTCTTTTCCATACTCTGTAAAGAAGACAACAGAATTTTAAGGTCTCATATAATGTTCATAATCATAAGGAATATTTTCCCTCAGAATCTTTCATTTGTGAATGGGTGGACTTTTTAAACCCTCGTGTCAGACCAATGGGGCCATAGGAGGAGGAACAAGGTGAATTTACAGAAAAGGGTAGTGGAAGGCATTCCATCGCTTTGTTAACTTAGTTCTTCACTGATTTATGCGAGAAAATGAAATTTGGTGATGCACCCTCTGTGACAAAGGGTCTGGTCTTGCAATTTCTGCTCAGGCAAAATTTACTTCAGGGGGAGTTTAGCCTGAGTAAGGAATTCTGGATCAAGTTCAAAGATCAGCAGGAGAATAAAAATAGTCAGGAGAAACCCAATATAACTCAGTTCTGAAGAACTGGTCCACTTGCCAATAATTAAGATTGTAAAGCTACAAATGTAATTGTATGATACTTAGCACTAATTTGTACTGAAGAAATGAGAGTTTAACTTGAAGTATACGTCTAAGTGTTAGAAAATAATTTAAACACTGTCAGCACTCTCAGTGTTTAAATTTCTGAAGACTGTTTCCATTCCGCATTGTAATACAGCTGAAACTTTCTAAACAGTTTTCACAAAACACTTTGAAATTTTTAAATTAAATTATGTTTCTAAAAGTTACATTGGATAGTTTATTTTTATCCTTCATGTTCATGATTGCACAATCTGTAGCCAATGAGCATGCAATCAAGAAGTCTTTTAAACACCTCATTCCCACAGATCAATCTCCATGAGTGTTTCAGCCCAGGAAAAGAAGCACATGTCCATGAATTTCATTTTGCTAAGAAACATTCAGACAAGTTCTGTTAGGTTATTCTAAAAATCATTGTGAGATACAGAAAGGGGCAAGAAGCATGACACAAACCATGTTTATCACCATATGTTCCTCCCCGTGGTAGGATGTCTTCTACTTTCAAGCATTCATGGTTTTGGGCTGTGAGGCACATCCATTACTGGTCCTGGGATGTCATCCAGGCATTTGAGTAAATGATTCAGACAGATCACCCATTTATCAGAATGAGAATAGGATTTGCAGTCTCTTCCTTCTTCCATGCTCTATTTTCCCCAGGCAAACCCAGAAAGAAGATGCAACCTGTTTTACCTCTCTGACAGAACATGGTCTAAGAAACCCCACAGGAAGATCTGGAGGCACCCAGACACTCTTCAGCACACTTGTCCTTAGCACTCATGTTTATTGCTTCCTCTCCTTTCTTTCACTTACCTGCCTTGAATTTAAAAACACCTGCAGGAACTAATGAAACAAACCACACTGTGAATTTTCACTGAAGATTCACACCGAGGTTCCCTCCATACTTTCTAAGATTCTTAGCAAAAATCCCATACTTGGGTATTTGGGCATGAATCCCCTCGCCTCCTAAAAGCCAAACCTGGATCCAGAGATCAACCCCTCACCTCCTAGAGCCAAACCTGAAGTTTCTAGATCACCTTTGATCTAATCATGGGCATCTAGTTTAAAGCAGTCAGAAAGTCTCCCTTTGTAGTCAAAGGGGAGTGTCCTAGGGACCCCACCTTTACTGAGCACTTAGCGTGGCTGAGCTGAACAATCCTTCCAAGACAGTGCTTGCTCTTTCTGCCAACATAAACCACAACTTCTAGATGATCATAGGTAGGTGTGATGTATCAATGCTAATGCCATTTTTCTGGATGATAGCTGCAGCTTTCTCATCTCATGACAGTTGAAAATAGTCCACTAATCCTTTAAATAAATGCCCATCCACTTGTAGAGGGCCTGCTCATATAAACATCCCTAAGACTTCTCATCTTGCTGGATCTGAAAACCACAGGAAAAAACAAAACAAAAAACAGTCCAAGATCAAGAACAGACCAGCAAGTACATAAACTGGGTAAACTCTGAGAGTTTTGCTAGTTTATTTAAATTTGAAAATTACAAATTGTTAACAGGAGTTGAGCAGTTGAGCACAGAACTATCTTGAGTTTTTTGAAACCATTTCAAACAGGAGAACCTCTATAATTTGTCTGTGGGTTACTCCAGTACAGAAAAATATATATATAAGCACTCAATAAAAATGCATTCCTTGATTTAAAGAAAGTACAGAGCTGTATAAGTTAAAGGATGTGACAGTGTTATGAGTTAGTTGGTATTTTGTTATTTGTTTATTAAGTTGGATTGAGAAACCTTGGCTGCGTTATAGTCCAAGTCGTAAAGAGTTTGCTATCTGTGGTTTTAGATGATTACTGATTTTTGAAGAGGTGGCTGCCTCTGCAGAATTCAGCTCCAACATTTCTATATAAAATTTTTTTGAAAAAGTTATTTTGTACTTGATTGTTAAATTTTAGTTTAAGGTACATATTACAGTGTTTTTTTGAGAAACTATGACTGGACTAAAAGAATCCTATACTATGCTTTTTCCTACAGAGATTCTTTTGATTTACATTATAGTACAGCAGTTTAAGTTAAAAAAATATGGTAAATATAGAACAAACAATATATTTCTCAGATGAAGTCAAAATAAGGGATATACTGAAAAGCATTAGTGTAGGACACCCAAGCATAAACTGGTTAAATGCTGTAGTCCAAAGTGATGAAGCATAATATTTTCAACACAAATACCACATGGTCTTATGACTGAGCATTGCTGACCTGTGCTATTGGCATTAGAGTTACCTAATACTTCCTCTGGTAGAACTCACATACGTTTAGTTTAAAAGAGTGATTTTTTGTTGTTGTTGTTGTTGTTGCCATAAGGGAAAACTAGAGGAGAAGACAGTAAAACTTAGTAGGTTTTAAATTATGGTTCAGGGATTAAAGCAATTACTTTTAAAGAGTCATAAACTCTATCTTGCTGAATTTGTCTCTTTCCTCCCTCAAGCTGTCATACCCCAGGCAATTGCCTTCACATCACGTATATCATTACTTCTCATCTCTCTGACCAATGAGAGCATCTCCCAGACAGGGACACACTCAAAATGAGCAAAGACTTTCAGGGCATTTCCAGTCCATCCTCTTTTCTGTTCTGTCTCCTAGCAGGAACTGTGGCTTATAATACTGTTTCCCAACCAGCAGGTACACATTACCCTTGTTAACATGTTTTGCACTCGCTCATGTAGAGAAATAGCTCTAAGGATGAACAAAAGTGAGGAGAACTTGACCTGTTGGCCCAAGCAACTTAGCGAGGTCATCACTTCTGTGCTGACATTTGCCTCCAATCCACAGATGGTGTTGCTCTAAGGATTTTTTGGAACCTATTAATGCAGGGTGAGGAGGGAAGCAAGCTCTCATTACCCACTGGTGAAAAGGAAAATAGTCATATATACTCTTGTTATAATTCATACTCATGTCAGAGAGGTGAATGGATCATTTTCTCCTATACAAACCATAGATATGGAACTGTTAGGACAGGCAGAAAGACTTTACTGCTCCATTCTGAGTCACTCACACTGTGTTATCTTATTTTCTGTACAGATGGGTCTACTGACATATGCACATACAGAAACAGACAGAGAACATTACAGAAACTAGATTAATTCTGTGACGTAACAAAAATCCCTGGGAAGGTTTTAATGTCTAGTCTAGTAATGTGATCATACAGAGTGCTGTCTATAACACTGGCTTAACAGTGCATTATGTGAATGGGAAGGGTCTGTGGGAAAGGTTTCCATATTTTAGGTGGAGAGGAATTATTTATCTGGTGGACTTTTTTTAAAGATAATGATGGCTGCTTTGGACCTTGTTAGATAGCTGAAGGAACTGTTCAGAAGTGGTTCTGGTCAGCCTGGTGTGATGATAACACACTGTACTCCATGTGTACACAAGTGCAGTGCTTATATTAGGAGAAACAGGCAGCTGAAAATTTACTACATAGGTGAGGAAAGCATAGTCTTTAATATTTTGTAATGAGCCATTCTTGATGTATCTTTTCCACTGCTTACATATTTTCTGATTGTAGGTTATGTTTTCAGACTCTAACATTTGCAGTTTCAGGGCATGTTCAAACAGTCATCTTATTTAAACTATTAAAAATAAATTCTATTTACCAAAACCCTTCTTTTCCTCCTCTCCTCTCCTCTCCTCTCCTCTCCTCTCCTCTCCTCTCCTCTCCTCTCCTCTCCTCTCCTCTCCTCTCCTCTCCTCTCCTCTCCTCTCCTCTCCTCTCCTCTCCTCTCCTCTCCTCTCCTCTCCTCTCCTCTCCTCTCCTCTCCTCTCCTCTCCTCTCCTCTCCTCTCCTCTCCTCTCCTTTCCTCTCCTCTCCTTTCACCTTGCTAAGAATTCAAAACACTCATGCCTCTTAAAAATCACAATTTCTTACAGAAATGTTTGTACCCAAAACATGAGGAGCGTGAGATCCTCAGAGATCTGATTATGAGTGTGGAGTTCAAATAAAAGATCCTTTTCGTGCTTTTGAAACAACATCAATATTATGTCTGTTATATTTGCTCAGCTCATGAACAAAAATCTGAAGCAAATTAAGAGCAATGGCAGTAAAAATGACCAGCCCACACTGCTCTGGAGTGCATATAGTATGGGTAAGAATTTTAAAAGAAGCCCAATGCAAGGCTAGAGAGGCTCTGGGTGGTATATGAGCCTTTTCACATTCACTCTGTATAGCATATATTCCTACAGATCTCTGCTTCCCTCCCTCCAGGGTTTACTCTTTTTCCCACTACCCTTCTTTATCTCTTCTCCACCTCCTTCTGCCATTTATGGATTTTGATTGACGAGAGTTAAATGGCACGCAGCCAGCCTCTAAAGCAGCATCTGGGGCTGGCAGTCCTTCTGCTTAGACATATAGGGATATCTTCAAATTCTCCATTCTGTGATAAATCAGCAACCCAGCCACCTGATATATGAGTGACTGGATAATGCCATGTGTCTGTTTTGACCCAAAGCTGCTATTGCTATGACTGTCTCTTTCCTTCTGCTGCCCCTGGCTCCCTATTTATTTTCTTGATGTCTGTCTGTCATTTACATAGGTGCATAAGTTGGGGTGGCCTTTCCTCCTCCTGGTGTGTTGTCCCTGGCTCCTGTGGGCAGAGGCAGCCGTGGCACAGAGCAGCTGTCCACATCTGGGACTGCAACCCTCCAAGTGATCAGCAGAGCCCTTACCCCCAGCTGTAGGTTATGAATAACCCTGGCTGAAGTCCACAGGACTTATATGCATCCTAAAAAAATAAGAAGGAAAAACCTCATTAACCAAACAGCAAACCCCCTCAAATTAGAAGTTTCTCTTATGGTTTTAGCAAGGGACAGAACTAGTCTTACAGAAGATTTTGACTCATTATCAGGTTTTCTGAGATTTATGACTGGGCTTTGGGGATAGCACAGTGCTGTTGAAACTTAGAAGAAAAGCAAGAATAATAATTGTGCTAAGCATTTTTTTTACTAACAAAATACATTGATTTAATATATTTTAACTGCTTTTTGCATCTCTCACACAATAAATAGACCTCTATGCAGTAATGAAATGCAAAGTACTATCTAGTCCTTTCAAATTCACCCACAGCTTGGTGAGAATTTAGGAAATAGAACAATTGTACAGACTGTTTTCTCCTGGATGTTTGAAAGGCATCTTTGATTTTCCAGACAAACACACACACCTTTCAGAACACATAGGCATGTTATGATATTTTCAATTTAAAAAATTTTTGTGAGTTAAAATTTTGATTAGAGGTATTTTTAAAAAATGACCTGTCTTGAAAAAGCTCTAAATAAGATCAGTTCATTAGATAGCCAGGGCAGGAATTCTTTGATAAAAACTCACCTAGCAAATAGTTTGGGTTAAATAAATGAAGCATTCTGCTATGGATTTTTGACAGCTCCTTTATTGGCTGAGTTGTGCAGCCTGAAAATCCACTGTACCTTCAGGAAAGAAACCTCTGGTGAATAGGCACTCATTGTCAGGATAGTCCAGCTCCATATCCATGGAAAGTCTCCTCCACGCATTCAGGAGGCTGTGACTGTATCTTTGACATTTTTGCAGAAGAATTCACTTTGCAGAAGTGGTCCAATTCAAAGTGTCTAAGAGTCCAGTAGGAAAATAGAATTGTACTAGAAGCCAGGGTATCCCAACCGAGTTTAGCTATAACCTTCAGATTCCTATATGTCTTAACTGCACTCAGAGGCACTCTGTAAATTACTGCACATCTTCTTCATAAGACCAAAGATATGTATATTTTTCTCTTAGTTTTTTTAAGTGCAGGGAAATGTGTGGCTTGTGACTCAACATATGTATATGACACATCCATCAAAAGCAGTATCTGGGTTTAAGTGATCTGGAAGAAAACCAAATCTGTTGTCAGAGCCTGGAGGTCCTTCCAAGAGCTTATGGAAATCAATTGAATGTTATTGATTATCCACTCCAAAGAATATGTTTATTTTGCAACTTTCAACTTTAAAACCAAGACCCATCTGGAGAGCCAGATTCACTGGTCTGCCTTGGCTGCACTGCACTGCTTGGGTGATGGAAAACATCTGTAAACTTGAATTGACTGGGCTTGCTGTGGTTGGCTCCCTGTCGGGTGTACAGCTGCTTCACATTGCCAGAGCAGTGCAGAAAGTCCAAGCAGACAGGTCTGTCTCTTGCTGCTGTGTGGCACAGGGTACGGCAGGTGAGAATCAGAGCCACTGGCAGGAAGCAAATATTATTTCTAGTGGGAAAGAATAATTAAATAAGGGTGGTGCACGAAAAAATTATCATTGTTGTGTGCAATTTTGAGGAGGGGAAAGCAAGTCAGTAAAACTTCTCTGGAGAACTTTTCTAGTTTTAAATAAAATCACAGATTGTTTCTGGTACACTGGTATGTTCTCTGCTCTTACACAGATACTTAAAAGGAAATGGATGGGTCAAGTTGGGAATTAGCACAAGAATCTGTCAGTGGTATTATGTTTTGACTCTTGACTACATCCAAGAGCACTTCCTAAGGAATTTTAATATCTTTGTTGTTCCCAGGAATGTCTTGTTAGTAGATCCCTATATTTTATGAATGGAGACACGCAGATCAAATGTCTGCTGACAGGCAAGGACAGAAGGTTAATGTGGGGAAAAGTCACGTGCCATTTCATGGCAAAGGACAAACATGTTTGTACGTGCATTAAAAATGAAGTAGCAGTGCACTATGTCAGTATATATATATATATATTAGTTTTAGTGTGACTACGTTTCAAATTGCATCATTCTCTTTTTGGCTTTCTTTTGACATTCGGTAGCTGCTGCTCTGTTAATAGCTCCCGAGCTCACCAAAATTTACTTGCAGTCTTCTCACTGCAGGCATTAGGTCACTCATTGTTAATGAGCATATTAGATAATAGATGTTAACTCCAGCACACTGCAGCGTTGCAGCAGAGTGCATTCCCCAGCTATGAACACAAAGTGTCACTGTGACCACACACTAATACTTCCAAGAAATATAGAAACTTTTGCCTAATTTTAAATTTATTTACTTGTCATATGTGTGCTCATTTGGAACTTCTAGCATCAATTATCCTTGCTCCAAGTTGGGCCAGTCTGGAATTCTAATTATCTTAATTTTTACAGTTCGTGTCTCTGAGGTCTTAGTGTACTTTGGAACTGAAGTCTAGGCTGTACATAATGAAGGCAGAAAAGAGACAGGTGGCAATATTGTACATTTCAATTGCCTTGTCTGATGTGCCCCTTTTGTAGAATAATGAACATTGGAGAAACAAATTGGTCTGTCAGAGTCAATAACAACCCAATGCCCTGAGCTGCTGGTCACTAATGCTTCCTGTACTTAATCAATGTGCTGCAGGAGCTGTTCTGTTCAAAACAGTTAAAGATGAGCAGCAGCAGCAGATTTGGCAGCAGGGAAAGCGAGTGAAAACATCCACAGGGTTGGAGTTTCCCTGTGCTAGGGAAGAGACAAGCCAAATATAAACAAAGTGCTTAAAGGAAAACCTGCAAAGAAGCAAAGACTCTCACAGTCCTGAGAAGGAAGAGGAGGTCAGTTCTTTCCTCCAAAATGAGTAAACAGAAGATTTCTACAAGAAAGCATAGCAGGAAAAGACTACACTGTACATCTCCACAGTTAAACCTTTAAAATAATTAAAATGGGAGGTAAGAAGTTGAGAGGAATCAATTTTTTTTTCCTCCAGTCACGATCAGAAAACCTGAGTTACGGATTCAGTTGGTGCTGGTAGTAATGTTCTAGACAACAAATTGTCATTTGAAGCAAACTGTAAGGAAAGAAAAACAAATAAGGAAAACTTTCAATGATACAGCTTTAAATTGATGTCCATAACTAGCTTCTGAAACAATTTAGTAAGCAAACAGAAAACAACTTCTGAGCAGGAAAAGGGTAAAAGGTGATTTATGCCTAACACACTATGTCAACAATTTTTTCAATGGGTTTTATGACATAAATCTGGACAGATTATGGGTACTTATGATAGTGAACCCAGGAAAAAACTGAATATAAAAATAATAGATAAAAACTGCTTTTCTTAATTAAAACTAAAGCTCAAAAGCAGCAATTTACACCTGTGTGTTATTTTCCAGAAATACAGTCTTAGTGGTCAGAGCAGACCACTAAGAATGTTCTTTTCAATTCTGCACCTTTCCTGGACAATATATTGGGGGCTTCCAGACCTCTTGAAAAAGGACAATAAGTAAATCTACATTAACTTATTCCTAGGAGTTTGAAAGCATATATATACAAGCTACACTTTGACTTACTTAACACTGGGAAACATAAAAGCTATCACGGAACTGAGATGGACCATTCCTTGTCTTGGAAACCTGATAACAATGGGAAATAAAGAGTTGAAACGAGAAGCTTGACAGGAGTTAACATTCAGAGAGAATTTCATAAAGACTTTGAGGATGGAACTGGGATAACTTTATCTGAAGAAACTGAAGCCAACAGTTTCTAATCTAAGCTAGACACACACTCAAAATTTACTGAAATAAATAGGCATTTTCAAAGGTTAGTACATCCCTGGTAATTTGTACAGATTTCGTAGGATGAAAAGTACTTACCTTTCTCCACTGAGAGCCTAATCCCATCTTTTCTGAATACTCAGGAAGTTACTCTCTGACTTTTTCTAGTTTTACTTTAAACTGGAGTTTTTGCCTTCTTTCATATCAGACAGATTTTATGGATAAGGATGACTTTTAACGAAAATTTGGAGGAATAGTTTAGTTTTTCCCAAAGAAAAAAATAAATTATGAGAAAAGCAATAATTATGAGAATTGGCAAATTAGTCTTCATATGGTGATAATTTTAAAAACTTGCAAATAATTCCTGTGAGTATTTTTTTTTATTGGAGCAGGATTGGAAGAGTAGATGAGAGAGTTGGATCCATGGGTCACAGAGTTTGACAGGTATTTTGTTTTCAGAATCAAATATTCATCTTATTTTAAAAAAATACTGGGATAAGATCAGGTTTTAAAATTACTCAAGACAGGTTTGTCCAACAAATTTAAAGAACAGGAGTATGGAAGCTCTTGTGAAAGATCTACAGACTTAGCTCTAGATGTATTTCTATCCCTTCATAAATACCTGAGAAAAAAATGTTTATTTTTAGTAGCCATTCCTTAAGTATGTTCAGTGTTAGTTGATTTGATAAATAAAGAAGAAACAATCCAAACTAACCCAGTAAATTGGAGAATACTACAGCCAAAGTCCTCTTCACCCTGGAGAATTACAGTTTTCACAATTATTATGCCAATTTACGTACCTCTGAACAAACACTTAAATCCAGTTCTTTCATCAGTGGTGGAATAGCAGCAACTACAACTGACACAAGAGCAGAAGGAACTGTTGCAGATTCCCAGGACAGGAGAATGAAATTAAGGAAACAGTATTTGTGTTGAAAGCGGGAAAGCCTATGCCCCCGATGGATTTGCTGTAGAATTTTTAAATACATTTGAAAGTGAAATCATATCAGGCTTACAGGACTATGTCACCAAGCTTTTGAGAGGATCGCTCCCAGACTCCCATAGGGAAGTAACTGCCTTTCTCCTTCCCAAACCAGATTATGATCCTCTGGAGGGGATATCCTTTCTGTAATTAAGGTTACAATCACAGTCCCATTTTACAGCTGATTTTGATATTCAGTATGAAATTTCTATATGACTACTTGATAAAGTCCAACAAAGCAACCAGAGGATCTGCTCCAATTTTACAGAAATATACTTTAATATCCCTTATTTCTAGCCATGATTAGAAGAACACACAGATGTATAATTTTCTGTCCACAAATGGTTAACACAAATTTCTCTTAAACCATTTAAAGGCACTATTTTCAAGAAACAGCTCTATTTAATTGCCAGACGCCATCCCACAAAAAGAAGGAGGAAGAACATTTTGTCTGAGGTCCAAGAGGTTTAAACTTCAACAGATATCTTCCAACTGGAAAACAAGAACAAAACAAACCAGAAAACTTACATTTAGCCAGGCAAAATATTTCCCCACCAACATGAGCAGTAATAATGGAAAGATGGAATTTACGCTCTGCATTAACTTAGGTGAAACAAATAGCGAGCAGAACTCTTACACTATCCAGTAATTCTTACTAACCTTTTCAAAAATTAGGCAGAACAATATGCTCCCTTACCTAGCCTCAAAACAATTATGGTGAGATTTTTTTAAATGAAAACACAATAATTAGAAGTTTCTTTCCAATCATTATGGACTGTACCTCAGGCTGACAAGCCTCATTTACAGACGCATGTCCATGTAAGTCAAAGGATCTACCTCCTATTTTTGATGGCTGTAAGAAAATAGTAGAGGACCTCACATCTTCATGTCATTGATAAGAATTTTCTAGTGCCATAGAAACACATGTGTGAGCAGGTAAAATTTTTGGGAATTTACTAAAGCCTAACCTGCCCGCATGTGCATAATGTCCTGTAGCATTTAAAAGCAGGCCAGAGTGTATATTCTATTTGTCCACTTATTAACAGTCCTCTTCTCCCTGAGGCCCTTGGAGGCAACCTCTATTAATTGAGGAATGATTTTCACATGATGACTCTCAAGGATATTTGTAATGAAAGAATATTTAGCCCCTTTGAGAGATTAGTGAAATATAAGCCATGCACCAAAACAACACATTTATAGATATTTATAAATAAGACATTTTCTGTGGGAGATAAATTGAGGAATTTTTGTACCCCTGAGTTCATTCCCTTCGAATGCCAGCTTTTAATTATGGATAAAGACTATGAAAAGGATCTGCACTTAATATACTTTTAGAATTAATAAATTCAGGGGAGATAAAAGCTAAGATCAAGTGCAAAAGCAATCTGGATTAAGAATTCTCTGATGAAGAATGGATTGAGATATGTAATCAAACAAAAACAATCTCCATTAGTGTAAGATACCAAATGTTTATATTTAATGTTATTCATAGAATATGTATGACTACAGAAAGTATGTGCTAAGTAAATAGTGACAATGATGATACATATATAAAATGTAATTTTGAAAAGCAGTCTCAGCATGTGTGATAGGACTCAAAGCATTCAGCAACTCTGACACAAGGTAGCAGAATTTGTCAGAGCTATGCTACGAATTTATAGGTTCCTTGTATTATCTTGCCCCACCATCTATCCAAACTCCTTTTAGACAGATGCAAAATCAGGTTTGTGGGTATTGTGTTGCCTGCTGATAGGGTATTTATTATGAAGTGTACATCAAACACTCTGTTTGGGGACTGTAAAGGGGGTGGACGAGGCTGAGGTGGGGTAGTCAAAGCTGGCAGAAACATTTTATCTGGAAAAAAAAAAAACTAGTGAAGAAGCTAGAATTGCTAAAATATGTTGATAAAATATGGAATGTTAGAATAATTAGACTATGATCTATAGACTACATTACCACCCATGCTTATAATAAAAAAAGAAAGATATCTGTTAAATAAAATAAACTCACACATGTTTTATGTTAGCTTTGTTGTGGAAAAACTTTCTACAGCCAGCTAAAGCCCTATAGCTTTTCTATATACTAAACTCATTTTTCTGTATTTGCACCTAAAAAGGAGTCTTGGTCCTCATAGTTCCAGACATGCAGAAATAATGACAAGATGTGAGGGATGTGGTTTAATTTGTCTGTGACTTTATTAACTGAACTCACCTGGGAATCATTCAGCAATAACATACTCAGTGCAGGTCATCATTTCTTCTTCACTTGTTTTCCACATTTGGGGAGAGCTGTCACTCATAGCAGGGACCCCACTGCCCTCCTCTGCAAGGAAGGTAAAGAGCTACAAAGAGGGTGCTATTTGCTGCTCTTCTTTAGCCTCTTTAGCAAGCAGCTGCCCTTTGATTTGCTTCTAACCCTGGTTTATCAAGGAAGGAGGTGCCCTGGGGAACAAACACAGGCACTGGTCACCTGCCACCAGGAAACACCAGCAATAATCTGGGCTTCCCTGTCCAGGTTCCCAGACAGTTAAGCATTGTCACGGCAACCAGAAATACAGGTGAGGAGGTGGAACCCTCTCCCCTGCATGGCTTGTGTATCCCAATGATTGTCATTTCTTTGTAGGAGTTCATAAGAGATGATCCCATTCCTGAACACATTCAACCTCTTCATAGTTCATGGACCTTTGAGGTCTTGCACACCTGTTTAGACCTTCTGGACTGATAGCACAAATCCCCCACCACTCATAAAAAAATTCTCATTCACAGCATTACCTTTCAACTTCTTTCTCCCTTTCCCAGTTCCTTTTTATACAAAGTGCACTGGAAATACTCTCTGGCATACAAACCTCCTTTCAGGGCAATCCTATTGAACTGGTTAAAGGATTATCCAATATTCAAGGCCCACCTCTCATCAGTTAATTTGTCTTTAATAATAAATAAGTTTTGGCAAGGAGTAAGGAGTTTGCTGTATCACCAGCTGTCTTAGTCAATACCTGAAATCTTGCCAATTTATAAAGAATGAGCAGAGATACCTGCTCTGTCCTTAAATTGAACATGTTATTTGAAGGATGGAGTGAAGTAGCATTTCTTTCACTGACAGGTCTCCTTACTGACAGGTGTGTTGTACACATTGGGTTGTATATGTTCTCAAGTCTACCTTTCCTGGAAAAATAATTAGGTTAGAATACCTCAGAGAAAGATTGGCATCCACAAAAGAGTAAGTCCCAGATCACATTTACTCAATATCTCATGGGGAAAGGATCCACAGCACTTTGAACACCATGTCATGGGTAGCATGGAGTATTAATGGAACATATTTGACCTCTGTTTCATGCCTACAAGTGCTTCAGTTTACCAGTGGCTGACCGAGACTTTAACCACAGCCGCTCCGGCACTCCCCGTTTTGCAACTATATTGATAGCTTAGCTGGACCATTTTTATTTGCCCAGGGCTCAATTCACGTCTTTAACCGTAGATGTCTATTGCCATCTAAGATGTTGTGGCATTCTGCTTCTCCAGAAAGGCAAAGGACTTCTTGTGCCACATCCATGAACTCTAAGAGGATTCACACAACACTAGAGGGTGTCTCAAATGTACTGTGTAACTCCATAGGCAACCATCAGCGAGCCCCTCAGCTTCAACAGCTGCATTATCTTCTACTCTGCTGTATGACTTCTTATCACTGCTTTGCACAACCATAGCTTGGTTTGTCCAAGACTGGATATCTAATTATTGCCGTCTGGCCAATTTTCTTTGCACTTATCCAGTAACATTGCTTGTAAAAAACAACTTTTGCTCAACCCCCAGCCTGGAAAAAGGGAGGCTTTCACCTACTGGGATGTGCACCTTGCCGCA
This sequence comes from Cinclus cinclus, assembly GCF_963662255.1. Lineage (NCBI taxonomy): Eukaryota > Metazoa > Chordata > Aves > Passeriformes > Cinclidae > Cinclus > Cinclus cinclus. Next base: position 69,829,644 of record NC_085047.1, read on the forward strand.
TCTTACATTCCATGTAAGAAAAGATCTCTGAGTGGTCTCTTTTTCCTCTCTCTCTTTTTCTCCCCACAATGGGATCCTAGATATTGAAACATTTTTCTACCTAAGCTGACTTTTACTCTTTTTCTCTTTCCATCACCTTCACAGCTGCCACGGGGCTACTCTTCAGAAGCTGTGTATAGTTCCAGAGTGGACATTATAAGCACTGGGACATTTCTGCCTTTTCCAACCCACGCAGAGAAAGAGAACAAAGAGTCCTATTATAGTGTGCATTTAGATTCCCTTTGTCTGTGCATGTGGAAAGTTTTTTCTTGATCTGCTCAAGACCTGATACCTTTTCTGCACCCAATTTCCTGAACAGATACCTTCTGACCCTGAGCCTGAAGAAAAATGAAAAAAATGTTCAGCTGAAGTGTCAGCCATGCTGCTTCTCTTCCTACTTATCTACTACCCTCTAAGGAAAGTTTCTATTTCAATTTTTCTTTGAGCCCAACTACCATTGTGCAACAGCCACCAATTCCCTCACTCCAAACCCACAGAGGGTTTCAGCCAGGTCCACAATTTCTCTTCTAGGGGGTCCCTGAAGACTAATGTAATAAGCATTTGCATCTGGATGCAGTTAGAAAGTTCCTTTGCTGCCTCCTTGTTGGTAGTTGCTGCATTTATTTTCTCCCAGGTGCACTGAGCAAACCATTTGTTTATCATCTCCTCTTCCCTTCACCTATTCCTCACAATGTCAGCTCAGGCACTATATCCCTTTCTTCTCATTTTTTTTCAGATAAACCCTCTTCCTCCACAGCACTTCTACTCCCACTGAAGCTAACTGGAGACTGGCCATTTGTCCAAGCCAACAGGGAATGTGAAAACTAAAAGCAAAGCTTAATGAAGCTTGGAGAGAACAACCATGTTGTGCCTAATTGCATTCAGGGTTTTTCAAGCATTTGCCTTCCTAGCTCACACTGCAAGAGCAAATTCATCGGAGGCATGCTCTGCTGACTGATGCACCAGTTACAGCTTACACACAGGTTTCCATCTAGGGCTGCCTTCTTGCCTGGACATTTGTGGCAGAGGGAGCACACGTGTGCTGGCTTAAGAGCAGCCTCTTGCAAAGCTCACAGGAATGGGAAACTCTACTTTTGCCTTTGCTGTTTGGACAAAGTCCCAGAGCAGACATTTACAACAAATATAGCATTGCTCACAATTTACTCTACTCCTTGGTAGGGCTCTGAGATCCATTTTTTCTCTGAAAGATTGTAGGGAAACATGGTTTTCTTCCTCCTCTGAGATCTTTAAGTCTGTTTAACTAAGAGACTGGCTAGAAATCTGCCAGTACAAAAAATATGACTAATATGCTGCACTTGCCTAACAAGGATACCAGAGAGCTCTGAAGAAATGCTAGGGGTCTGCCAATATCTATTTCTGTTGATGGTGCCCATGGCATTTATAATGTACTATAGATAAGAGCAGTCATTCCAAAACACTATAATGAAATGTTCACAACCTAAAAGTAAATACTAGGCAGAATTATTTTCTGCGCTATTACTCCCATGCAAAGGTATTCATTATTGGTGTTATAATCAAAATTCTTTATTAAATATATAATGGTTATTTATAAGATGACCCTCCAAATACAAAAGGTTTGTGTTGAGCTACTTGAATTGTTTTCTGTAAAATAAAAATGTTAAGAACTCATTTCCAAAGGATGAGAAATAGGAGACAGCTACCCCTCTTTTTTTTTTTTTAAATAATGTTCAATTCCTGCTATATGAATTAAATAGATAAGACTGCAAGCAGCTGCTCCCCATGAAAACACTTCACAGTTACATGATAAAATGTAGGTGATAACACTGCAGTGCTGTAAAACAAGGTTGTAGAAACGTGGACATGTACTGACAAATTTGCCTTTAAATCTTCTTTGCTAATATTTATAGGCATGAAATCTTAAAGCACCTTTAATGTGCCTATAATCCTGCCCATTTGACAGCTTTTACATAATTTTATAGGGAAAGGTGACCCGATCATCCCAGGCTGTTGACAGTGCAGCTGAAATGGCCCTCCAATAAATGAAGCAGGATTATCCAGACACTATGGCAAACAACAGCTCATAATATGCATCAAGAAATTTCCATAGCACATTGGATCTTTGTCTTCAATGACACATGGATCATGACAGGATTTCAAGAACACATTTCCCTAGACACCTGATAAGTTTTAACGTAAAAGTATAGCATAAAAGGCTCCCTTCAGATAGGTTCTGTTTTCCATATTAGAAAGAAATTGCTTTCAATCTGGGAAACCAGAAGTATAGTTTTAAGCTGAATTATCATCTTAATTTATACTGCTTAGTGTAGCTGTGTTCCCTTACACTTTGAATACATTTATGAGTTTATTCAGTTAAAATTATAAAACAAGAATTTTCTTTTTTTGCTGTGGTAAAAGTCACTATTGACAATAAACAAATTTTGATGTGAAGGCTGTGATAAAACAATGCAGAAGTTTTTCTGAAGCTCCTATACTTCTCTCTAAAACACCTCACACAAAATGCTAGCTATATGCCTCCTAGGTTTATGTGATAATGTCAAGAAAAGGTTTTGATGCCTGCTGCCAATTCATACCAAAGTTACCATGCGCTATAAATTCAGTTTATATTGGGGTAATTATCAGTGACATGGCCAGATTGTATTAATACCTCTGCTTCTATTGCTTAGCCTAGGTACTTTACAATTTGAATGCCACAAAATATCAATACTGATGCTTTATGGCATCATGCCAGAGCAGCCTGAGGACAAGCAAAGTAGAATTGGTTGACAGTTTTTGTTCAAGCATGGAGTTTGTTTGGTCTCATAAGACATTTATGAGGTCAATTGGATGTCATTTAGAATATCAGGAGAGAAAGATATTTAAACTGCACACCATGTCCCACTAGAAACACAGAACTCTGTGCAAAAATACTAAAAAGGCATTGTGAGCGCTGCAGAGATAAGAAAAAAAACTGGGCTAAGGGTGAAAAAAAGGGATCTTCCCCAGAGTAATTGTCCCTTTGACAATCCACAGAAAGAAATTAGGCAAAAAGAGAAACAACACCACATGCAAACACAAAAAAGCTTTGAAGACAGCAAACATTAATTTTCCTTTAAAATAAAGTTTGTGCTGTTGATATAGATGCTTATTCAGGACTTAACAGGGGATTAAGACTCTGAAATACCTAGGGAAAAACTCACAGTACGTGTTTCCCAGAATTTTCCTTGGTATGGAAATAACAATGAACACTGATAAAATGAAAAAAAAAATAAAACAACAGGATGTCCCATGTACTAGACTGGAATTTCCTATCATTAATCTGACATTTGACATCCCAGAAAAGTATTTTATTGTTCTGTGTATCCCTTTTTTCTTCTGTTTAAAATTAAGGTGAGTGGAATTAAAGTACATTGTGAGTGCTTTGACAATTCCAGGTTCATAAGAGACAAATATTATAACATAATAAATGATTAGCATCCACTGTTATAAAAAGACAGCAATCAAATTTCATTGCTGATTTTTAAAGAACATCTAGTTCCAAGTCTTCTGCTGTGGGCAGGGACACCTGCTCAAGGTCCCATTCATCCTGACCTTGAACATCTTCAATAAAGAGGCATCCACAACTTCTCTGGCCAACCTGTTCCAGTGCCTCACTATGCTTATAAAAGAGATCCAAGATTTGTGGGTTTTTTGTTTTGTTTTTTAATTAAATATGTTTAAGAGCTGACTACCACCCTAGGGTTGAGCTCTTAAAATCAACACCAACATGTATCAACAGGAAAAAAACCCATCATGTATAAATTGCATTTATTCACATAAGAGTTTGGAGATTTTCTGCTGTCCTCCTGAAAAAAATGGGCAATACATTATTACCTCGCTACTTTTTATATTGTCATGTCTACTGTTGAATCCCAACCAACACTCCTTAATATTCCTTCAAACGTGATTCTATGTCTTTCTGCAGTACTTTATGCAGAACACATAATGTGTTAAACAGGTTCCAGCGGAGAACCTCCAAGTTTACTACCCATGGGTGATATTCACCCCATCAGTCAAGGGTAAAAGATAGGTAGTTCCAGACTGTGACTTTCCCTAACCACCTAAGGTAGGTGTTCTGGAAGTGCCAAGCATTGGCTACAGATGGACTCATAAACAGTCAGCAACCCCTGATTGTGCAGATGACTTCAGTAAATCTATTTACAGGATTGCAGTGGTAATGCTTGTTGTAGTATTTTTCTGGGATATAAAAAAAGATAAAAAGATTTGAGGTCAAGTGTTTGACTTTGCTTTCCTATCCTGTGGTACACTTAGACTCTGTCTATTTCCCAGTGATCTCCACCAAAAGAGACAAACCACAGAAACAAAATATTTCCATGGGATATATATTCACATTTTTGCTCTTCCTCATTTGAATAATAGACTTGAACACAGGTCTTCCTCTAATCTAACGTCTGCAAAAAGCATCAAGTTCGCTGCTACCCAAAAAGCCCCCACTAAACACCACATAAAAAAACAAAACCATTTTCAGAAAATCAGAATTGTCCTGACTATGAAAAGGGAAAAAAAAATTACATTTTCAAAAAATCACACAGTGAAAACTGTTTTCCCTTACAGTTCTGTTTAACACTCTACAGCAATACATAAGGTTCAGACACCAGGGGAATATATCTTCTTAGCTGACCTAGCTACTGGCAATTCTGGTACTAATTAAATAAGCTACACTGATTTAGCAACACAAAGGTAATCCTACCAGATATGGTAAAACCTTTATACCAATGACTTTGCTGAAGGAATGAAAGCCCTAAAATCACTATGAAGACTGACATTTCATAATCAATCATTTTTCTTGTTTGTTCATGTTTCATATTTAGGAAAAAATAATGATGTTTTATAATAGATTCAGAAGCTCTGAAAGTTGTTCATAGACTGGCAATCTGCTCTTTATCTGCAGAAGCGCATAGTGTTCAAAGCACACAGAGAGGTCCCAAAATATACTGAAAAATATTGTAATTTTCAGATGCTAAAATATTCATGTTGCTAGCACATTTGACCATGTTTTGAGGAAACAGTGTGTGTGACTATTTCCATGAAGTTGGTCAAAAAATGAAGAATTTGTAGATGTAATTTTCTTACCCATATTCATATGTCACAGAACTACTCATGTATTGCCTATAATATTCTCAGAACTTAAAGTAGCATTAATATTATTGTAATGACAAACTAAGATGTATTTCAGGATGTTTACAATCACTTACCCTTCCTAAAAATTCTTTGTTGCTCTCTTACATTTTTGTTATTGCTAGATAATACTCATTAATTTAGTAAAGCAGTACAGAAAGGAGGAACTACATTCTATTATATAGGAAAATAGACGGGGGTGGTATTGGCTTTTCTTTTAATAATGGGTGTAATGATGAAAATATTCAAGCAAACAGATGGGTCAGCAGTCTCACCTTTTGCATGGAGAATAAGGAGTGAAGCCAGTTAGGGAAATCATTGCCATTATATTTTAGGTACAGTTTTTCCACAGTAGAGAAAGTACTTTGGACATTACTTCAGAAGATCTGGAACATTGACATGACAAATCCAGAACTCTTCAAGTATTGAAGTGTTTAAGGGGAAAGAGTCTATCATCACCAGAAAATGAGGACTAAGAGTTCAGAGCACAAGACTATCTTTCTAATCTCTGTTTCCATAGTGCCAGAAGAATGTGCCCCTTGACTGCATTTATCTGCCCTAAACTATGTGTCTTTAGGTGTAGGACCACCCTTGTAAGATTACCAGGCTTCTTGTACAATCCACGAAAGGAAACAAACACCTCCAGAGGACACTTCATAGGCATTTTTGATGCTCATGTTATGAAAAGATGAATTCCTCTCTGAACATGGCACACAGTTTGTCCCTACGCTAAGGCACAGGCTGCTCCTCTGATGAGTGTGCACAGTACCTGGAACAAGAGAGCTCTGGTCCCTGAGTATCCCTAGCACAGCAAGATGCTGCTGCAAAGGAAACATTACAGTCCTGAAAGTGCTAAGATCAGATTCCAATGCCTTGGTAGGTTTTGTAGCAGCAAGTCCTCTGAGAGACTGAGGGATGATAATTTTTGATTGTGTTAATAAAGGAACTTAATTCTTTGAAGCTAAGAACTGTTGGTAGGACAAAATGGAATTTACCAAGACTCCATAATTAACATCCCTAATCTTGAAAATACAGATGATGCCACATATTTATTTAACAGTCCTTTTATCACTTAGTGATGATAGTATGAAAAAAAAGGCTGGAAAAGACGTCACAGTGCAAAAATAATTGTAATTAGGAACAGAGGGGCAGTACATAAATAATCTTCTATGTTGCTTTGTTCTTTACTCTTTCATTTTGGGTATGTTTTCACACACTGGTTCCAGGATTCATTTGCATTCCAAGTGTTCCTATTAAAGCAGCACCATTTATTCTACAATGTATACAAGACTTTCTATTTTTAAAATTCTATTTCAAGCTTTGGCTTACAAAGTCAAATCCCGGGAGTGAGTTCCTTCTTTTTCCTTTAAAACATAATAGCAAAAATTTTTTCATCTGAGCAGTTTTACGTTACATGATGGGAAGAACAGAAGATGGTACTTTCATCCACTTGCTCCTGTTTTCTTCCCCATTCTGTAACAGCATCTGCAAAAATGAAAATGAAAAATAAAAACTATGAAAGTTCCCTCTTTTTTCCTCCTGCTTTTGCCATTCAAAGTATGTATAAATATATCAATGAACACAAGAAAATTCAGAATGTAATATACGATATAATATTACCTTCAGTGTTTAAACCCCAAGCACATATGCAACACAACACTGACCTGACATATTGTAGGGTCTCAGTTAAACTGTGATATTCTGGTGAAAGTCTACATGCCAAAAAGAAATTTTCACCATTAATATTCAGAAAGTTTGCTCTTTGCAGCAGTAAGATATATAGCAACAAATATATACTTCCTACCAAAGAGGAACATCATTTAAAAAAGCATATTCAGATTTACTTGTTAGAACATGAATCCATTGCAAGTTAAGCTCCATCTGGAGTTAAAAGCCTATGCTTTTCAGGGATGGAAATGAATGTTAACTTTTATTTACAGTCTGCAGTAATTTTACTACAAATATATTACATGAATTTCTTTGGAATATAGCAATTTAATCAGGCATATAACCTCCCACACAATCAGGAAAGAAGGAACACGCGAGCAGAAGTTATCACTATTTGTCCTATGAACAACAAGACAAAATCCCAGAGTGCCCATACAGATTCAGCTGTCCCTGATAGCTGCTACTACTATTCTACCTTTAGAGACAGATAACTCCACGTGCGAGCGCTAACTTCATTAGCAGCTGCAGAACAGTAACACATTTGTGTCCACTGGGCTTCCATTACCACAGTATTCAAGTACTTCATGAATAAGAAGAAACACATTTCCCTAAAACTGCAAAACTAGGAAGTATTATCTTGTTCTTAAAAAAAAAAAAAGTGGTCAAGTGGAGTTCACAGTGATTAAGCACCTGCGTTTCTGAGGTAGTGGCTATTTTTCATTCACATCAACTTCCCTCTGGATTTTTGTTCCTTTACAGTTCTTCAGGTTAGTCCCTATCAAATGAGTCATCCCTGATTGCTGAGAAGGTCTGTAATGATTTCATAGAAGAGCATTTGTCATTATTCAGAGAATGACAAAAAGTTTGGTGTTATTTGCAGGAAGAACCATATGTGTTACCCTGAAACACAACATACAATGGCATGTGTGGGAGTGAAAAATAGTATTTTAGTACTGACATTTGTTCTTTAATTTTTTATTGGGCAGATAAAAAATTGTACCTTGCCGACACCATATTTTGGTTTACTTGGGGAGGAAAAGGATGGAACTGAACTCTGCTTTCAGTAAAATGCCTGAATCTCTATTCAGTTGAGAAACTGTGGGCCAGAGTTTAACTATATGACTATTTTCTTCTACCAATGGAAATGTACCAACATCTGTGTGATAGTTTTCATATTTTAAAGCTTTTGACAGTGAAAAAGGTGAAACCTTCTGTTTTAATAGTTTTCATATTTTAAAGCTTTTGACAGTGAAAAAGGTGAAACCTTCTGTTTTAATCCATACTCTGTTGATAAACTGCATTTACTTTTATTAAACTTAAACGAAACTTGAATAATTATCCTTCAAAGCATATGCCTGGATGAAAATTAAATGCAAATAACAGTCTAAATTGGTTTATGGTGTGTACAGTTTTCCTGAGGTTTTAGTAATATTTTTATTCAAGCAAGTATCCCAAGCCACAGAGGAGTCTAAGTACTTTTAACAAACATCAGTGTCAAATGCAATGAACAGACAGGAATTAGAAGTTCTTTTAGATGTGAACTTATGAACAATCATAAGGTCTTATCCCGTACTTGATTTGATCCTAAGTACTGAAAAGACTGCGTGCTCACTTTTCCCCCCTTAGTTTTTTCTTGATGCCCAAATGGCACAGGCAAGGACTCAATTCAGAATCCTGATCTAAAAGTTTGTAAAATTGCCACTTCCAAATTCTTGTTTTGAAAAATTAATAGTGTGGCCTACAGCCAAGTGCTGCTGAACAGTTGGAGGCATTGTTAAATCGAATCAAAGGATATTGCTAATTTTAAACATGTGTCATAGCCTTTTTTGTCATAGCCAGTCATAACTGTAAAATAGTTAGAACAGCATTCACTTCAGATGGTGGAAAATGTAGGAAACTGTTTAAACAAATCCCTCTGGAAATGTGGTACCAGGCTGAATGGCAGCAGAAACAGCAGCGGGAAACTCTTTGTACCAAATACTGTATTCAGAATGCTGGATTCTTATTCCTCTTACATCCCTTTTCACACATTGTGAAGTTATGTTCCTGAGGGATATCATAACCCATTCTTTCAGGAGTTACTTAAAATTAAGTGAACAGTTTAACGTTGCAATTGAGCCTTCCTTTACAATCAGTAGAAATGGAGAACACCAACTCATCTCCCTACCTTCAATACCCATCCTGGGATGGGTTGAATTGCACTCTGGTTATGCCTCTCCCTTGGCTGATTAGAAAGTGAGCCTTGGAGAGCACTTGAAGTGAGAGCCCTGACTTTTACTTAGCTAATTTTCAGTAAATTAAATCCCACTCTTGCGTTAATTATGCTTCTAGCTGCAGGGAAAATGGAAAAGGAAAAGGTAGTTCTAATATAAACAGGATCAAGTCTACATCCTATGATGTTAATAGCCAAACACAGCAAGGGCAGCAAAAGTTTTTGGAGCTCTGCAGCTGAATATGTTAATTCTGCATTTAGTCCTAGAAGTTTTAGTCTTAACTTGTCAAAAGAGCACAAAGCTGATTATAATGGCCATGAAGCTGAGAGGCATGGGAGCACTTTCTTTTCAAGGAGTACCGAATTATTTTCTTTTACTACAATCTCATTCAATTTCACAAATCATCTGAGGCTATCTGGTTTTCACTAGCTCCAAAATAAAGATGAAATTAAATGGGATCATCATTTCAAAAAAAAAAAATCCACAAAAGAGAAAATGTAATAATTTTAGTGCCAGCCTTAAGGAGATATCTTTGTTTCTTTATTTTTTCCTTCTAAGGTATACATTTTCCTATAGATTGCAATAATATTTTTTTTCCTACAAACTGAACTGTATCCTCCAGTTCCTTTAGATCCTTTCTTAAAGCCCACAAGCCAACTGCGCAGCTGAGCGTGAATTTGCTGTCTGGTGTTCTCCTCACCTTGGCTGGAACCTAAATTTTCTGCCTATTGTATTTGCCTGACTTAAACTGTAGCTTTTTCCAGAGCAGCAAGTGTCTGTTATTCCTTTTCAAAGCATGTGTGTATTATGACAACTACAAAATTCTGTATCCTGGATTCAAGAATATGTTGTTAAGTACATGTTTTTTTAATGAAGCATGAAACATTAGTTTTAGGGAATGTATTTCAAGAAAATAAGATTAAAAATTGTCATTGAATTTGTTTTGTAGCAGGACTGAAGTCTCCACCAAAAAAAATATTACCTGCATTTGTCTGTAAGAAGCGGAATTAGCTGTGGTTATAGGAGAAAACACAGGACCCAAATATTTTCTTGCCCTCTTTCCAGCCCTCTGGGATTTTGGCAGTATGAGACTTCAAAGGGATAAGTGGCTTATATAATCAAAGATAAGAATACAAAAGGAAGGACTGTGAAATGCCCAATCGTCTCCTTAGGAATGCATTATAATCAAGCACAATCAAGGAACAAAATTAATAGGCATAAATATGGTCAGCAAGAAACCTTAGATAAATAATAATAATGCAGTTAGGAGAGAGAATTAGACATAATTTCTGTATTAGTGCATTGCTAATGAACCTGGAATGAAACCAGGTGGAAGAGATATATTTGTTGCCCATTGGCACCTGCAGACTGGATATAGTAATATGGAAAAACACTGAAGACAGAGAAAAAATTAATGAAAGTATACTGACATGCCAAGTCTTCAGTAATATGTTCTTTTTCATATAAGAAAGTGTAGGCAATATGACATTACCCTAATATTAGTAAAATTATTGTAGTAATCATCCTATAAGAGCCCACATTTGCATATTTAAGTGACAATATTTTTAATTTTTTTTTTGGTGTTTGGTTATTTGATTGGTTTGGTTTGCTTGCTCGTTTTGATTAAGAATGTTTCCTGGATAAGGTGCATGAACAACTATAATAGCAATCAATACTCTGGTAATAACAGAATTATCCTTTTCTTCTACAACATATTAAGAAAAATCCTTCAGTTCATTATCTATAAACTGATGATGATTCATCGTCTATAAACCTTTATTTACAGCTATGGAATGGACTAAGGAATTTGACCAAAAATTCTGTGGATAGGATATTTTCTTGTTTGTTATCAAACCAGCTTTTTTACCCTCTCTCCCTCTTTGTTTCCTTGCCCCTTTCGTTCTAAAAAAAAAATCATTTTCCCATTGCTGCTAAGCATGTGGTTACAGGGGAAAAAAATACTGTTCCCTAACTGATTTTCATTTAGTGCACCAGGAGCCTTAAACCACTTTGTGTGCAGATTTCCAGTTTCAATTAGAATGGGTGTGCAGACATCAGATGATGTGAAAAATTATCTCATTTGAATCACATGAAACCAAACCACTATGACACTGCTGATGAGGAAAACAGTGGTCTCATCTTTCCTGTGGTGTGCCATCTCTATTAGACTTTGTAAACTGCGGCAGTTTGAAATCTTTAACCAGCCATTACTAATAAGCATATGTTAATTGTAGCAGAGATCATAAGCAGGTCAATTAGGAGGCAAAGACTGGAACAGAATGAAACATTCAGCTGGAGGCAGAATTCAGGGCAGGTGTCGGCCAGCATGCGCTGCCCTGGCAGGAGCTCTAAGCATCTTGGGTAGAGCTCATTTAACGTTTTGATTTGCTGAATTTGCATTTCAGATTTCCATTCCTAATAGACAATATAGTCAGTCTTTGTTAATGAGGACTCTGATTACATGTGCCATTATAATTGGGAATTAGCAGGCCAGCCTTGTTTTGGAGATTAAATCCAAAGTAAATTGGATTAAAGACAATCCTGCTGAAATCCCTTTCTTTTTTGTTTTCTCAAGGCAAAGGTGAGGAAGACTCCATTTGTTTTGTACATATGGCTCTTACCTTGATTAGCAGGTCTTGTGGTTTGTTTATACTTTTTGAACATAGCATCTATTAGTGGTTCCAATATTAAGAGCAAGTATGAAATTACTATGTTTGCCTAAATGATCCTGACAAAGTGCCTAGCTTTATTGCTGTGCAATAATGAATGGAATGCCAGGAGAGAATTAAGAGCATTATGAAAAACATAATTTCTTATTTTAGAGTAAATGTCTCTAAATGTTCACCTGCCAAGGGTACATCCTGTTACCTACCACCGACTTTAATTCCTTGTGCATGAGTTTATCCCCTTTTCATATACTCCAGTTTGACTCCACTGATTTCAGATGAGTTACACCACTCTTAAAATTACTAGATTAGTATGTTATACTGTTCCGTAGGTAGATATTTTGGGTTTTTTTCAATAAATTCAAAATCAAGAAAGCAGAATTATTTGTTTATTTCTATTTGACCTCAGGTATTAACAGAGAGCAAGACAAGTTCTGTCATTGACTTGTATTGATATTAGGTATGATACCTTTTAAGTAGCGACAGACATACCCAGTTTTAGTTCATCTTTCATGATTATTATTCTATGGTTCATTCATTTAATTAAAATACAGTTCATATTGCTTCAAAATTCTAAAATATTTCTATTTCATAAGCTAGCTATACTCAAATTTGCATTAATAATAAGTTTGCAGAGCAAACTCTTACTTGTAACTGAACACTGACAATAGGTTTGCCCTGAAATTGCAGGAAAAACAGTCTTGCAATTAGAGGACAGCTTATTCCTTGTCTTTACATTTAGCACCAGACAAGAATATGCAGCTCTTCATGTATAGGTCATCAGAGGTAGAAAACAGAAAAAACTACCACCACAGTAAGTCTAGAGATTCAGAGTTCTTGCTCTTTCAGGAAAATAAGGAATTTCAGCCCAATGTTTTTTGGGGTTTCATACCTGATGAATTCATAAATCTCTTAAAATATCTTTCTATCTATTACTTTCTTTGAACAAGCTCCTAGTCAGAGTTAGTCAGGTGTTGCCCTGGTAACTCAATAAGTCTTTGGATATGCATTCATTAAGTATAAAAGTTAAGCTGTATTAGGCTACAGGGAATCTTTGAGCATCCTCATTGCCTTTCTGATGCTTCTTAGTAACCAGACTATAAGGTAAGCATGCTAAAACTAAATATGAAGAACTAGCTTCTCCTTTTTCTCCTTTTTTTTTATTTACTTTTGGGTTTACAGAAGATTGGGGCATGTGACTTATTCAAGCAAAACAGATTTGCTAAATTCTGAGTATAGAAGACATTTCCAGGCTGCGGAATGTGAACTGTCCAGCATACATCTTTTGGTAGCCTAAGCTCAGGAGAAGAATAAAATATTGAAGATTAAATGTCTTCTGTCTTTTCTATCTGTGAGTAATTTAGATCAGAAAATATTATTTATCCCAGGACAAAGTGTGGTGAATCATAGTGATATGCAAATAATCACCTTCTATATGTGTCAGACCCCCTGAACATCCTCATTCAACATTTACTGCACCTTTTATATCAAATAAATATTCTTCTTACAACCCTGTCTGATTTTTGAGTATTATGGGTTTTATAGAAGTACATTTCTGCATGGCTTCTCTCTATCTGAAGGACAGAAAGGGAACTGAGACTGTACAAGAAAATTTGTCCAAGGAGATACCAGCAATAACAATGGCCCTGTGTTGGATATGCTGTGCACAGACATCATGGTGTTACTATACCTGCACTGCCAGTGTCAGTCTCCCTCAGTGTGCTTCAAATACTAAGGCCTATTCTTTCAGTGCTACCATAAAAAGAGACTTAGCCATTAAACTGATGACAGGCAAAAGATTGGACAAATTAATTTGTTTGTCTTTGGCCATACATATCATATGCACAAATATGTGTTTGAATATGACTCTATGTGCACGTTTCCTTGTGTAGAGACAAAACATGCAATGAAAGAGCAGAGATTTTTTAAAGAAACGTTTAAAAAATTAGCCTTAGATACATGCAATATTCAAAATATTTTGCTTGGCACTTATAAGACATGACTTCTTCAAATTATAAATGTTGACATTGTGGCAAAAGGGGCCTATAAAATAGTTGTCTTGAAAAGAAGTAATTATATAGGACAACCCTCTGGAAAACAAAGGAGTTGTGACAGGACAAAAAGAGCCTCACATATGGTAGAAAGCCAGGACTGCAGCAAAACCTACTGAAGACCTAAGTGCATATTAATTATTATCACACAGCAACTTTTAAAAGGCTTTTGTAATTAATGTCAAACTCTTCCTCACCTGACTTTATCTTCCAGGCAGAGGCTTTGTCAGGAAGTTCAGCAAATCATCCATGATTCAACATTTTCACAGTGGAAAAGCCTTTGAGCCTTAACTGTAAAAGACCTAATCCTGGAAGGTTGTTATTGTTTATGATCCCATAGTGTCCAATATTTGTAAGGGCCTTTTTAGATAAATATAGGCATACACAGGTTCTATCCCAAATAATTTGCAAGTTAAGGTAGCAGTGTTGCTGAAAGTATGACTCATCATTCTGCAGGAAAAAAGCATCTGCATGATTATCCCTATAGGTTCTTATAGATATGTAATCGCTTGCTAGCATTTATAAAGGATACAACTTTCAACAGAGATCTCAATATTTAGAGGCAGGGTATGAACATAAGGGTTTTGCTGCTGAAGTTACTGGGACATTCTCTGCTATTTCCAGAGCCATTTTTCTTCCAGAACTTCTCCTTTCTGTTCATAGTTATTTTGCCTTTTAGGATAGATGTGCATGGATGTGATAAGGATGTAAGTGTGATATGTCCTGGTGGTGGGCTCCAAGGTCTAGAACCAAAGAGAAGAAAGATGTAAGTAAAGGCACGCAAAGGGAGACCAGACAAGTGAACAAGGGAGACCAGGAGAAAATGGCAGGAAAGTTGACAGGAAGTATATCCCCGAAAGGCTGATATTGGTGTGTGCAGGGGGGCTCTTTTCCTTTGTGATCTTACTGTCTGCACTTGTTTTGGCTGGGATGGAGTTAATCCTGCTATACAGTATGAAGGCAGGGGAACAGAGAAACAATCTGGGAAAGGCTGTTAGACCTCACAGCTCCCCTGGGTTCTATATTGACACCAGAGACATCCAGGGGTGACTGTGAGCCAGTTCCTTTCTAAAAGTCGGAAATGTCAATACTGTTAAGACAATGCCCCACAGTGATTTGGTTCCTGCTTGAAGAGTGAGAGAGCTGCACTCAGAATTTCCTCCTCTCAGGGCATTGCATTGACCCATGAAATCTGATTAGGAGGACTTACCTCCAGGTGGCCTTGATGGTAGCAACTGAATGTAGTTTCTGGTAATACTCAAGACACTTGAAAGTCAAGAAAATGGGAGCATATGTCTGTCTGCCTATCTCATAGTACTAAACTAAGAAGTAATAAACTAAGGACCTTAGAATTCATATTTACAAGAATAAAGCATTTATTTTCTGGATAGTCTGTTTTGCAGTGTGTGTTGCTGTACAATTTAAAGAGGACATACACTTATTTTTAATGTATTTAATAATTGCAATTTATTTCCCCAAGTGCAAACTTGGTCAGGGTTACTAAACTCTTTCTGAGCAAAGACCCAAAACTAATTTGGTATTCTGGAATTAGTAGGACTGGTTCAGTCCTGACATTTACACCACTGAGTTGTACCAACACACAGGGTTGAAGACAGGCCAACAAAAGCATGAATATTACTGGGTAAGATCTCATTTTTTTCAGAGTACCCGAGGGTGTAGATAATTTGGAAAGAAGAGGAACAAAAGAATTAGAAAGGAGGTTATCAGTACAGAAAATTGAACCTCAGTCAGATTCAATCAACCAAGCAATAGGTTTCCTCACCTCTTTTGATATAGATTGGCTACCCCAATTGCATGGGCCTCTTGAGGCCTCACCATTAAAATTAGTAACTTAGTCTAGCAGGTAATGCACACGCAGTGACCAGGGTTTTCAGAAGGGGAATTTGATTTTGCAGTCCCATCACTCTGGACAAGCTCTGTCTGATTTCCACCTTGTTCCTCGACATTGTTAGCTCCATGAAGGTGCTGCTTTGGTGAAAGTTGGCTCAACAGGCTTGACAGGTTCTTAAATTCTCTGATGTAGAATGGCACCATTGTATAAGGTTCTGGGAGACAGGAGCAATAGGAGATATTTGTTGATAAGTGGATAATTGTTTGTATACTCTTTCACACAGGGAAACATATGTTTCTGATCTCATGGTATTATCCTGTATTTGTACAGTGTCCCAGCCTCCATGTTTACCCCAGACCAATCTGTCTAAATATAAGTATCACTGTAAAGACACTTAATGATTAGTTCTTAAGGATTTTCGTAAGCTAAGTCAAGTTTCCTTAAATTGCAATACAAGACCAACATGTCTGTTACCATGCCAGCTTTGTCCTACATTCTTCTTTAGGAAGACACGTCATAGTTCATCTTTTTATGCTGGAGGTTAAGTATTGTTCTTTTCCATAACATTGGATTTCTTCCCTTTCACCACCTTAAATTACGCATGTCTCCATCCATGGTAGGAATTAACACAGAACAAATAATTTCTCCAAATACACATCATACATATGACTATATATATGCATTGATATTCATACATACACCTCAAAGAAAAATCTTGGTATTTATGTTTACATTCAGAATATTGATATATATATTTTAATGTCTTAATATTCCCTTTTATCATAGTGTCACTCTCCTTAACATTAAAATAAAAAATTTCACAGCAAAAACCTGCAGGCAGGGTTTGACAAGCAGCAGCACCAAAGGGCTTTCCAGAGCCACCTCCTGTTGCTGTGTACCATTCATGGATTCAGAGGCTGACTGCTAGTGGCTCTTACCTTAAGTCTCCATTGTTATCCACTCCACTTGGTGCAGGTGAGCCCAGAAGTTCCACGTTGATGCTTGGGGGACATGTAACAGCTGATGTTCTGGGTCAGGGCACAAATTTTACCAGAGTCAGCAGATTTTGTATGTTATCTATCCTGATGACTCAGCTTCCTAGTTCCTTTGCAAAGGTAATTCACAGATGATACTCATGATTCTTTGTTTGGGACCTGCTGGAAGGAAAAAAGAAAATAAGGAAAAGCTTGGAAAACAGCAGCATAATGAGAACTGTGTCTTTTGAAACTCACTTTCTGCTAAGTCTCCCATGGAAAGTGCAAACACATTTCTGCACCAGGCACGCAATACACTGCACTGTATTCAAAGCTGTTGCCAGGTTTTTGTTTAAGTGTTTTCATCAAAGAACATTGAGCTGGCACCAGAATCAAAGGGATGAATGCCTTTTTTTCATGAAAATAAAAGAATAGCTTTAACTGAGGGGAAAAGTTGCAGAATATGCGTGCATATGTATGTGTGTTTGTATATGTGTGTGTATGTGTGTGTGTAGGGGGTAGCAGAGGGTATGACATAGCATATGAAGTCAATAGTGTAGTTGTTATTATTTATACATGAGTAAAGATTACAAATGCAGGCAATAGCTCAGATCTCTCACCCCCTGGATCTGTGAAACCTGTCACTCAGTCTCCTGCGGTGTGTCTTCCTGTCTCCGAGCCATTGGACCACCTGCTGCCATGACTCTCATCTATTGCATCGCCCGAAGGCCTCGATGATAACAGCATTGATTCCAATGTACATCTAATTACTTCTCATAATCTATTCATTTCACAATAGTGTAGTGAAACATCTGTCACATCATAAACTCTTTAGTATCCTTATCAAACCACCAAAACATACTCTGCTGCCAATTGGCAGCTACCTTGCTTTCTCTTCTTATTAATATGATGCAAACATATCTATGTTTTTTTGGTTGTTTTAGATGAATTTCCCTGATGACCACTGAAAATGAATTGGGCAAACTGCAATTGTAGCATCTACTCACAACTTAGTGAGGTACCATTATTGTTGTCATTCAAATATCAGCAAAAATGGTTCTGTTTCTTCCAGAGATAAAGGCTCTAAATAGGGTCTTTAACATTTATAGCACAGTAATAGATGGCTCCCTTCCTTGGCTCAGTGTGACTGATTCATTTACTGAAATAAGCATCTCAGGGATTATTACATTTGAGCAGTGTATTGCATGGAAAGGCCTTTTACCTTTATAGTTTTTTACTTTACCTGTGGGTAAATGATGCCCACTCTTCCCTCCTTCTTCATGTAAGAAATCAAGAGCAAAGAGACCCATTATCACATATTTTTATTATCAAACTATAGACAACCTATTTGTCCCAATAGGATCATGAATATACAGTTGCATCTAATAAAGAGGGCTATTAGTCCACTGGAAGGAACCTCGGATATTCAAGCAATATCACAGAAAATAAACTGAATAGTGAGGTGTTGGTTTACCATTACATACTGAATTATGATGGACAACAAATCCCAGCTGAAAGGAGTGATGTATTAGTTGCTTATTCCCTCTCATTGTCAGTGTTAGCACAAATTGGTGTATGTACTTGTTTTAAATCTGTGATGGAAATTAAATTAGTTTTGATTTGACAGCGGTAGAAAGGGGAGTCCTTTGTGCATCTGCAGAAGGGATACAGCACAAGAATCTATTCTGGAACTTTTTCACATGTTTCAGACCAGCTTTTGAAAGAGCTACTTTTCCGTGGCCTGCCAGTAGCTGGTAAAGAAGCTAATTTGGATTCTCTGACAAGGCTACAGTATGGTGCCTGTCACTGTAGTTACTTTTATTATGTGAACATCTGGCAGTAAGGAACTGGACTGCCATTGCCAATTGAAGCCACATTTTGTTAGTTCCTGACCTTGCTGGGATTCACAAGGGTGACCTAAAAGTAAAGCAGTCCATATCTCATTAGGAACCCCCAGGACAGTCAGTTGTCTTTTATGCATTTGTCAATATGTAATGCAATCCCAAATATAATGCAGCCTGAATATTTATCTGCCTCCCTTTTCATCACTTGTGCATTTTCTCACTTGAAATAGATATAACTTGTACACATTTATTTGAAGTCCATGTTTTACATCCAAAGTCACTACTCTGGCAAAATGGGAAGATACAGAGATTTTAGTGCTCCTACCATACCTTGCAATAGGCAAGCATCCAATGCATAAATCACTTAAAAGTGAATATTTGACCTATTTAGTCCTTGATGCTGCCTTATAGGAGGATTTTTGCATTAGAGATCATTCATCTTCGTTAAGGGTAAAGAAAGAAGCATCTAAAGAAAAAGCTTTTAGAAAAGCTCAGCACTCATAGAACAGGTCAATGCCAGATGGAGACTGATCTCCCGATAGTCCATTCCAAGTACCAAAACTACTTTTATCATGGCTATTGAATAATTCAATTTAAACCTTTTCCTACCTTATTCACATGGAGTTATAGTCCATATTTTAAAGTGAAATGGAGAAGCCTTACCTGGCCAGAGGAGAGGATGGTGTACTTACTCAGCAGTGTAGAGTACAGCCACTGAAGCTAATGCCATCTTTGGATTAGGCTGCTCCATGTGTCTCCTACATGGGTGACATTTTTGGTTCATACTTCTCCTGCTGTGGTTTCACCATGGGCCAAAATTGCCATAAGGACAGTGCAGAGAACATGAGCCTGGTAAAAGAATGTTGCCACATTCTCAGTTATGCTTCATCTGTGTAAGAAAACTTCCTTGGTTTCTCTGGTACCTAGGCATTCATAAGGTGGACAATAAGATAATACAAAAGGAGTCAATCCGAAAAGAAAACAAAGGTACATAATGTTTTCCCACAAACAGAATATTCATGAACCCTTGGAAAGGCAATACTTGTTGGACCAGGAGAATAAAAAATTAAGAATAAAATAAGATAGAACTATAGCTTTGAGATTTAAAAGAATAACTTGCAGAACATAGAGCTAATTTACTTTTAATGTGTGATTTTTTCTTCATAAACTTTATAGCTAAGGCTGATGTTTCTTCTTTCGAAATGTAAACTGAATTCTCATGCTGCCACATGAAGGTAGGACATTAAGGTTTTTTAAGAATTTCAAGAAAATAGCAGTCAAATCACTCCTAAAATGCACAATGTCAGATTTGTTGTAAATATTTTTCCCACTACACCATCTAAATTAGGGATTGCAGTTACCAGTCAAAGACTAGTGCCAGAATAAACATGTGACCGTTAACAGGAACCGGAAATTTGAAGTGGGAAGTTTGCAAATAAGTTATTTCTCAAGAAAAAAATTTAAAAATCAAGTGTACAGGGAGCTAAGGTTAGCATCTATGAGAGTAGGGAAAGAATATACAGTCACTGCTATACTTGAGAACTGTCCCAAAACAAAGTGGAAATAAGATACTTTGGGTTGATACCTGCATTGAAAGAGGAATGTGGGGAAAAATAACAAACAAAACAAAACAAAAAGAAAACAAAACAACCTCCCACCTCCCATAACATCATACAAGGAATATTTAATTTCCCAGGCTTAGAGGGGAAAAAACAATTCAAAAATTAATCTAGATTAAATTTCAACATTGTTTTCAGCATAAACAAACAGAGGTCTTTAAAGATAAACAATGGTACTGGAGAAGATATAAATATTTGCTTGTTTTTTCTAAATCGGAGGTCAATTTTCAAGTAAAATGAAACATTTCAAACCAAAAAGATCAAATATTTATTTTCAAATTATCAAAATAGGATTTTAAACATTATCAAAATGTAATCTTTATTTCTCTTCTGAAACCATAAACTTGACCTAGATTTTTTTAATACTTCAAGTTCTTCCCAAAGGGAATTTTTCAGCAAATTTACTGTCCATCAAAAGTAAGCAGATAAATAAATGAATAGAAATGGTTCAGTGTTATTTCAATGTAAAATTTTGAATTAAGGACACTTAGAGACCACATAACAGAAAAGCAAGTTATCAAATATGTCTTACAGCAGAGTAACACAGTGCATTAACCTCGGATTACAAAGGTAACAAATAAAAATAACAAATTCCCACCCAGCTGCTCACTCACTACCTCTCCGAAACAGGGCGAAGGATGGAAACAGGATGAAAAAGCTTGTTAGTTGAGATAAATGCAGGCAGAACAGTTGCCAATTACAGTCATGGGCAAAACACATTTGATTTTGGGAAAAATAATTTATAGACATTTAAATTAGATCTGGGTAGTGAGAAACAAAGTGAAAAAATTATGCACCACCTCTCTCCCACTCCCTTTTCTCTCATGCTCAGTTTCAGTGCCTTGTTCCCAGCTCCTGTACCCCCTCCCTGATGAGGAGTGAGGATTGAAATCAGTCCATAACAGTTCTCTCTGCTGCTCCTTCCTCCATATGCTTTCCCCCGTCTCCAGCATGGGTCTTCTCTATGGGCTATTCCTCCAAGATCTATTCCTCTATTCCTCCAAGATCTGCTCCAGCATGGGTTCCACAGGGCTGCATTCTTTCAAGACAAACCTGGTTCACTACGTAATCTCTTCCACAGGTCCCAGCTCCTTGAAGAAATATACACCTGCTCCAGCCTAAGGTTCTCCACTGCTCTGGGAGCGTAGTAGCTGTTCTGGTGTTACCTCTTACACAAGCTGCAGGGAAATATTTGCTGTGACACCTGGAGCACTTCATCCCCCTCCTACTCTCTGACAGAAATAAAACCCCAAGTGTTTGCACTGCTATTTCTCACTTATTTCCCTCTCTCTCTGTGGCATTTTTCCCCTTTCTAAAAATTCATTTTCCCCGAGGTGCCCCCACTATGGCTGAGGGGTTCAGCTGTGCCCTGTGGTGGGTTGCCCTTGCCACATACACCAATACAAATCCGATGCTGCTTCTGAGTGCCAAACATTTTGTATTTTAGGTTCTTTTCTTTTATCTGTGAGCTCCAATTTTTACATGGCCATGGACTTTATACACTAAGAGCACACGCTACAACTAAAAAATCCTGAAATTTCCTACAGGTTGCGTCATTTCTAGAACAGTGAAAATGGACAGAAAAAGGGATCAATTCTGTATTTCTTTTAAGTTTGTTTCAAACCTTTCCAGGAGAGACTAAGTGAATACAAGTATATATATACATTATATATATATATTATATAATGTCTATATATATATAATATACTGATATAAAGCAGAAGAGCTCAGTTGAAGCTATCTGAGCTATGCTGATCTACCACAGCCAAGGAGTTCAGGTACTAAGTGAACAAAGAATACTCTACTCTTCTTGTGCAAACTCACAGGTATGATACTATGACACCATCAACATTGCAGTTCGTACATGTGCAGCTCTGGCAGCCACAGTGCCAGTAGGAGAGGAGGCAGTCAGGCCACTAAAACAAGCATTTAATGGCTTTCTGTTGTTTTGGATGTAACTACACAGAACCGATTCTAGAAAGCTGGTGTTGCTCATGTTCTTATGTCTCACTCTTCAGAGACTGCCACTTAGAGCTCAGCATCTTCATAATGAGCATGATTTGCATACCTCAGATGTAGAATTAATTTCTGAATCGTTGCAATAGTGGGACCAGTGCATAGTATAAAACACTTTTTTGCTACTGCCAAGGTGAGAGTTTTTCATGTGTTGGTTTAGTTGCACTTCAAGGATCTACAAGGTAAGGACAGTCGAATAGGGGCAGCTAAACCCCACAGCATCCCTGTCACAACATTAAATTGGGATATTGAAGGAATTCACAGCATGGGGAACACTGTCAGATGGAGAATAACAGCAGAAAACAGAAGGTGCTAAGTTGGCCTAATCAAACCTTTCTAGAGCCACCTTTATTTACAGAGTTTATCTTTGAAGGCAAGTTTAAAAATTTAGGAAACACATGGGGTGTCTTTCTATCTATGTGTGAGGCAGCCTGAGACTTGTGTGAAGATTATCTGTAACCTGAAAAAACTTGCAGCTAATTTCTGAAAATTATAACAATGCCATAGGGTAGGATACTTAATTACTGTTGTGTATTCCTGCTTTGCAAATAGTACAATCAAACTTTATATTAAGTCCAGATAACTTTGAGTGGCCAGCTGGGTTGAGTAAGGTACATAAAAATCCATGAATAGTGACAAACATTTCCAGAGATCAAATCAACTTATATCAAACGACCCTCTGAAGTGGAATGTGGATTTTCCACCTTGGCCTCTTTTTTGACAGCTACACTAGCTGCCTAATGCCACTTAGATCTAACTTACCAGTAAGGCTCATAAATTTACACGGGAAGTATCTGTCCATGTGTGGATTTCATTCAAACAGTCTGCTATGGTTCATCACATTATTTTCTGGGATTGTTTTGTGGTTTTTTTGGTTTTTTTTTTGGGGGGGTGGCATTTTTTGTTTGTTTGTTGAGGGTTTTTTGTTGTTTCTTTTTATTTAGCATGTTTAGGACTCACTTCTCCTTTGAGTTGAAGTGGTTGTTCACCTGAATCACACAAATTAAAGTGCAGTAACTCAGGACTAAGTTGCAGTCTTGGAAGGACTTTGGTGTATATTCGCCTGGTGTTTAGAGCAATTGAATAAAAATATGGACAAGACCTTCACAGTCACAGAAACATTGATATTACTAAAGTTTATGCAGCTGAATGCAAGAAAGGAGGAATCAGTCGTCTGCTGGCATGGCACCAAAAATATTTTCCATCCAGTTTTTTGTAAAATGCTAGAAAAAGATTTGTTCAAAACTTGTGTTTCCTCATCTTCTGTCACAATACAAATGGTAAAAATGAATAAAATAGTCTAATTTCACTGACCACATATATAGTCTTATGGTGCATCCTAGACAGGTTTTTGTAGTCCTACCTAAAATAACAGATGGTATGTTAATGTTTCCTTCAGGTATTTAGCTTCAGCGTGTTTGACTGATATAGTCGTAATTATGTGCTCTGAAGCATCTCCTGGAAGAACCTGGTTTTTTTCTATTACCCAAGCAGGAAACCTAGGCTGCTATCTTAGAACACTGAACAAGATGTGATGTTATGTCCTTAAGTCCTTCTTTTCTTAATGCTGCATAGATTCAAGGTCTGGCAAAAGAAGCTTATCTATACCTTTTGCAAATATTGAGGTCTTTTCCTGCCCATAGAAATCTGCAGAAATAGCAGTCCTACATAATCCTAACTTGTTCCAGCCAATATTGGGTATAGAATTGGGTGTTAGAATTTTTAATGGATTGTTAATAAAATGCACATGCTTCACAGCATCGAAATAGTCTTAGCATGACTCGCTTACTCAACTGCAGTTGAAGACTACAGTCAGAATGCTCAAGTATTTTTAATCTATACACACAAGAAAATAATTTCCAAAATTCAGCTAAGACTCCCCTATCCCTTGATACTTCTCCTGAATATTCACTGCTGCTTCTCACAAGGGCCAGTGCTCATCTCCTACATGGGGTACATGTGTACAAGTTTTGCAAGCGTGTTTGAACTCAGACTATGCTGAGGCTTATGCTCCAGGCTCAAACCACTGGAACCAGAAGTCACACTGCCACTTTAGCATATTTCTGTGATCAAGCTAATAGCACCAGTCCTTAAGAAAGTGGTAGGAGTGTTGTCTTATTGGAAACTAAGCTTTGAAAACCAATCTAGGACAAAACCAGTTTCATTCATCTCTTCCACTTTTATCTGCTTAGTTTCAATTACAGCTGATATGCTAAAATTAGATAAATAGATTAAAAAATTTTAAGGAAACACATTCAACACTTCACTTTGGCTTGTGCTGAAGTTTCATTTAAATAGATGTTTTTGGAGAACACACACTGAAGTCAGACTTTCCATGTGAATATCTTATTTCACATGATTCCCAGTGCATGAATTAAACTATAGTGGCAACGAAAAGAGAAAAAAAACTTTCACAGAACAAAGTCACATAACCTGATACCCCTAAAATATCTCAGTTGGATATTTCTGATAACCTTCTTTAATGGCTTCTTTCTTTGTTCTACTTTGCAAAATGACAAATCTCCTTGATGGTTCTTCATTTTTCTGCTGTACGGGAATCTAGGGGAAGCAGTGCTGTGGAGCAAGTGTGAGTTCGGGTATTCAACCCTCTCTGTTGCAGCTCAGGGCAGAAAAGATCACAGAATCACAAAACTACAGAATCACTAAGGTCAGTCTTTGGAGACTACCTAGTCCAACTCACCCCTGCTAAAGGGAGGACAAGAATAGATTGTCCAGGAACATGTTTTTGGTTTCGACATCTTTTAAAAATGGTGCCTCCACAACCTCAGTGGGCAATCTGATACTGTACCTTATGGTTAAGCGGAAATTCCTGTGTTTCTCTTTGAGACCATTGTCTTTTGTGCTGTCCCTAGGCATCACTGAAAAGAGTCTGGCTCCATCGTCCTCTCACCATCTTTCCTGCAAGTGGATTTTGCTGGTTCATGGTCAACTTTGTGTCCACCAGAACATGAGTCATTGCAGTCTTTGTCTGCAAAGCTGCTGCCCAGCCGGCTGGTCCCCAGACTATACTGTTGCATGGTATTGCTACTCTACCCAAAAACAAGCAGCATCCATTTCCTGCTCACTCTCTGCTTGCAGAGATATACTTTTTCAATTGCCCCCTCAACTTTTAGACTTGTCTGTATTAGTGGTCAACAAACCATGATGACTGGCAGGGTCATCTCCACGAGGAGATTTTTTTTTTTTTGCAGTACATTAATTTAGGTTGTAAAAGTTTCAGTTTGTTATGTACACCCACAACACTGAATGTCACTTTACCCAAAGTTCTTGCATTAGCACACTTTAGAAACTATGATATCTTTGCACATTTTTAGACTGAAATGGTATGATGTGCTGTTTCAGAATGTGCTTTAGAGCTCTGAATTAAACAGGAAAATATTCCCTATTGCTTGAAAGCATTTTTCTGCGATAGGCTGATTTCACTTTGCAATGCAAACTAGACTTGCAAAGGGTTAAGCAGCTACACAGCCAAACAGATCTAGTAGTTGGGTTTCCTAGTAGTCTCTGAAAGGTAACAAAGATATAAATTCAGCCTGTGTACATGTATGCACACTTCTGGCACAGCATTCATGCTTTGATAAGCATGTTTGTATTAATTCAAGGTCATGCATGCTTCACAGTGTTGGAAACATGTACTTTGCAGGTTCCTCTCCCCCACACTCCCTTCCCTCTTTGTAATACACACACTTTGTAATACCACAGAGGGGAATTACTGGCTTGGTGCTAGCAATTCCTTTCAGAGAATTGCACTGTCTCATGTGCCACAGTGGAAAATACATCAAGATAATTCCCTCATCACTGCCTACCCACCCACCCGCTCCCTGTAGTCTGAGATGAACTGTCTAGTCACATATTCTAATGCTGCTTCTGGTAAAATGTTTGATTATTTTTGTCCCTTCTCTCAGAAAAAAGCTTTTAAATATAGGGAGTCTATATTTATTCTATTTATTTTATTTGGTGCATGCACATCACCTGTGAATAGTTCTTGGTATATTGTCATTACTGATACCATAAGAAATTCCAGAAGCAAGGAGTTTTTAAGGTGGATTTCTGTGTGAGGGATTTTATAGGGGTCTTTTCTTTCCTTGCTACTTTCTACTTAGCTCAGCATCACAATGATTTAAGAGAAATATACTTATGTGTAGGATGTGTTCTGTGGGATGGGAACTAAGAAAAAAAAATAACCAACAAATGAAAATCTTTTGTTCTTAATGACAGAATATAATGGAATCCTAATCTCCTACTGCATATTATCATCAGGCAAATTAGTTACACATATAATAAGGTTTTGCTGTATAAATTATAAATGAAATAAACAATTCTGTCACCATGGTAGGCAATGAATACACCACATGTTATATGTAAATATATTAGTCATTTGCCTTTTGTTTATGTGTCACAGGAATCCATTTCCTTCATTGTGTAGTTCTCATTCCCTACGGGTTCTTACTTAAGTCATCTCAACCCTTCCTGTATATGTTTTTAAAGCAGAATTACTTTTTTTTTTCTTTTTTCAGCCCAGTTTTAATAATGGCTGCTTTTGTGCCAGTTTCATTTAGTGCTTCAAACTGTAATTTTGTCTGAGAGAGAGGAAGAAATAATAAGAAAAGCTGATAGGGTCTACATGATATATCAGTACAATACAAAAAATATATTGAAACCATTTTTTTATTTTTTTTCCTCAAAAATTAAAATATATCCCATAAAGCAACTATGCATGTTTTTTTCTCTTACCAGACCTTTCATTATTTAATGAGATAATCTGTTCTTAAGGAATGCATTATTCAACCTTTCTTTTCAACAGTGACATTTTTATTTTCCAGGCATTACGCTATATGCAAGAGTAATGTAAATTTGGGCATTTTCACTGGGTACTGCACACCAGCCTGAGAGCCTCTTGAAACCAACACAAGAAAGACACAGCTACTCTCAGTGACCAATGGCTTTAACATACACATTCCAATCAATAATACAGAGTTTTATATTCAATCACATTCAGTTCACACTCATCAAGGATTATCTTTTGTGCTCCCATAGGCTTTTCCTGTTGTCCAGAGGGAGACAGAGTTGAATTTAATATACCTCATTATATTTGGGATGGCTGTGGACCCTAATGGAAAAGGCAACATTTAGAACATAAGCAGACTAAACTTTCATGATCAAGACCAGCTAAAAAGCATATTTGTCACTGCTATCTTCATTTCTCACACAGTGTCAGACAACACTTTTTGCAGGAGGAATGATTGTATTTTGACAATGTTTACAAAGCCAATTATATCTTTATTTTGAGAGCTGTTCCGAAGGCTATTAGGAGATGTTTTTTCCAACTTGTATTTTTATGAGGAGCAGAGGCAAGTAAGGATGCTTCTTTTTGCAGTTTACTTGCAGCTGTACTCTGGGGAAGTTATTTTTCTTTTTTCTTCTTTTTTTCCCCCTTTTTTTTTTTTAAACTGGAGCAGACAGTGGTTAGCAATGGAATACAAAAAGCAATTCTACTGCCTCATAAGCCACAAAGTGGACTATGGAATTAACGTATGAGATGTTATTTCTAATTTATTTATCAGCTCTCTCTCTATAGTACAAGTACTCTTGAAAGCACTTACGTATTTGAAGTATCATAGAGACATACCAGATAATGGGAAATGGTTTGCTGTGAGAAGTGATCTACTTGAGTGCATAGAAGAAGCTTCTTTCTATCAAATATTTCACTGGTAATGTTTTACTGTTTCTCCTAGATGGCATGCCATAGAGTGTAATAAATTTCAGTTTATTTATATTCTGTGTCTGTATTTGCACTTGGGTGATGATATTTGAAATCATGAAAGATTCTCGTTTTTTTTTTTTAAAAAAAACTTTAACATAAGCTTCTCATTAATCCTGTCCTGTTTGTCTGTTATTAATAGGCCACTGTACAATGTATTCTGCTGCAAAACTCCACCAGGCATGACTAATTCAGATAATTAATTTGCTAGAACATTAACACCATCAAATGAGCCTGCTAAACCGGTAAATTTAAAGTAAATTAAACTTAATTTGCAGGTTATTGCAATTAAGTCTGCCTTGTCTTTCTGAGGGATTTCAACATCCTCAGTATTTAAGAGGCAATCATAATGCATGCAAGTGGGCGGGCTTTTTCACTAATTAACACGAGTCTAATCTGCTTTTCAATTAGGGTGGATGTTTATAATGTGCTGGTGACAGTGTTGCAATTCAGTACAGCATAACAGGAGTGCATGGCATAATTATAGCTGAAAAGAAAAGCTCATGCAGGGCCTGTTTAGGGGTTAATGAGACATTGGCAGCTTCCAGCTGAGGAGATTGAGCCAGTTTAGTGCAGCTTCAAGAGGAAACCACCCATAGGGGTTTCCTTTGAAGTGTCAAAAGGTCCCCTTGTTCTGGGTGGCTTATGTTTCATTTGTCTGAGTGGCATATCAAAAATTGATGAGCTGCCAGCAGCAGTCCTCATGACATTAATTCACCAATTGTGTTTCTAATAGTTTCATCCTTAAATACATTTGGATGATGATAATACTACAAAAAAATCAAGGTTCTGAAAACAACGAGAAGGTCTATGCAGTTCCAAGAAGTGTATACAAACTACACAAATGCATCAGCTGCAAATGTTAATGATGCAGATGACCTACACTGCTCATTATGAGCAGGAAGAAGACAAAGAGGTATTGTACATCTGTCCTCTGGACAGCATTAGAGCTGTGGCAGGGATGTGACATTTATTGTTGGTTAGGTTCTTTGAAAGCACAAAATGGGTCACATTCACCGGTGAAGTAACTTCACTGGCTTCAGAGCAGCTGTATCAACGATGGGTTTGGTCTTTTGTAGTAATAGTAAAGGAAAGAAAGTAAAAAAGGAGAGCTATAAGGAGTAGTGAGCATCTCTAATGCAGATACTGTTTCATCAGTCTACTTAGGCTATGAAGGTCCCAGTCTAAGAATTTTGGTCCATATTGAGGTACAGGAGGTTTTTAAAACTTTTGCACAAAAATGAATGTTCAGGGACAGAGTGTACTGCTTGTCAAAAGGAATGATAAAGGTGATATCAAGGAATGTTAATTACATGGACAAGTAAAAGTTGTTAATGTACATGAGTTGGACTCAATGATCCTGATGTATCCCCTCCAACTCAGCATAATCTGATTCTATGATTCCATGATTTAAATACAATTGAAACCCTGAAACAATGATAAAGGGCTACCAGTGCAAGTCTGGCTACATTAGTCACAGAATTCACGATTTACAGGGTTTTATTCCACAGAACTACAATCACGGCATGCCAAAAATTACATGTCAGGGGAGGCACTTTAATTTTTGCATGAGAGTCAATTTTCAATATATGGTGTGAGCCAAGTACCATGGTACTTTCCTTTTTAAGCCTGTCAGCTGTATTATATAGCGCTTTACTTTTCTCATGTGATGAACAGGAAAAAACCCACCCTGGTCTTGCCACTTTAAAAAGTGTTTCTTGAACTGTTTGAAACTTTATGAAAGTTTTGTATGGAGATTGATGCACAAAAGGAAGATTCAGTCCATCTCACTGGAGATTATTAGACCTGCATCCAGCCTAATTTCAGGCAGAATGGGATAGGAAAGTGCAAGTACAGCTGTCCTGTACTCCCACATACCTACTGTAGATGTCATTCAACCTATCAAAAAATCCCCCTAAACCATTACCTGGAAATGCTCTTCCTCTGCTTTGTCTACAAAAGAAGTTTAGGCTGATTGGGGATCTAACTTAGGTGCTTGCATTTAGTCAGACAGAATAAAGGTCATATGTATGGGGAGGGGACACATGCATCATTCTGTGGAAAAGCTGGGTGTCCTCTTTTTGAGGTGTCTTCTGCTTGTGAAACACCAAGACTCCTTTGTATTTCCTTATGAGAAATGGATGCAAAAGTGCTGACCTGAGAGTGTATGGAAGGTTTTTGGCTGCTGCAGGGAGGAAGGGCTCTTCCTTTCCATAACTTCAGATAAATCAAATGGCTGAACAAGCTGAGGAGTGCACAAACAGTGCCTCCAGTGAGAGAAGATCGTATGTTAATTTGGTACTGTACATAGTACTGCAAACATGTATTATATATAGGTCAGTAAGAATAAATCCCTGTTGAGATTTTTTGTTTTGTTTCCCTGACTGGACTTTTGACTGTGACTGGGGGCGTCATCAGTAAATGGGGTTTAGTGAGATAAAAATACTACTGCTCGTGGCAGAAGTGGCTTCAAAATGCCTCAAACATTCTCATCTGAGAAGCACTTTACCTACTCAGAGCATGAAGCTCAAGAGCACCTGAGAGATTTTTGGGCTTAAGCTCTGTGACTGATACACCAAAGGGGAAAGCAGGAAGTCCCTCTGTCAGGGGGAGGAAACTGTCTTCTGTCTTGTCTTCTCCTTTTCAGAGTCTTTCCGTCAGTCTTTCCTGACCTCCAAATTCGAGATGATACAGGTGCAGTTGAACATGCTGTTGTTCAGCAGCACATAAAGGAGTGCAAGTCCATCCAGGAGCACTGAAGGAATCCCATACAAACAATATTAAAAAAATATAGATCCAAATGGCTTACAGTGCAAATGTTTCTGTCTTATGCTGAAGGAAGACAGCTAAAAAAATAAGTAATATATTATGTAGACTGTATTGGCAGCAAAAACATAGTGTGGTATTCAGTTTAAATTTTACATTACTGGCTGTAATAACAGAAAGATTATTTGCCAAGTAGCTATATTATATAAAGAAGTATATCCTGTTACGCTTGCATTCAGGAGAAAGGTTCATCTTTATTCATTTGTCCACCTATCAAGAGATTTCCAACCATTTGTAAACAAAGATCATGATAAATATGAGTGTAAAAGCAAAAAGAAGGCACACAAGCTAAATCAGTTTTTGAAGACAGAGGGACAATCCCATTGAGACCAACCAATAAAGACCATATAAAAAGTGTATGACCTCTTGTTCTTCCCTTTTCAGAGATATGAAAAACTGGAACAGCCCAATTGTATGGAACATGAGGCCTAAAATGTCTGTGGTCTGCAGGTCACTCAGCTCTGGAAAAGGGACTACTCAGAAACACCATAGTATCTGCCACTTCTCTGGGGCTCAGCACACTTAGAAACACAAAATCCCTTCAGAATCTTAAAGGCCAAGTGGGTCACTTAGTGGGTGCACTTTTGATGCTGCTGGGACACTGACAGTGGAGATCAATGCAATAGCTGCCAGTTAACTGACACTGGTGAAATCTTTATCCTCTTTTTAACAGCCAACCTATAGCATTAAAGAGGCTATTAGGTAACCCAAGTTCTAAATAGTGTATGGGGTATAACATAGCACGCTCATAGAAGAAAAAAATGCATTAGGAAGATTAAAGTAGGCATTCCTCTCCCAGATGTCTACCTGCCTCTCCCCTGGGATCACAGCAACACAGTCGTGCCAGGTCTAGTGTTGATTTTCAGTCTGTTCTCTGTGGGAGCCTTCCAGCGTTCCTGTTTTATAATTGAGGCAAAGGAGCAGAAACTCTGAGAAGATTCCTTTTTACACAGAATGGTAGTATTAGCTGAAAACATGATGGGGCATTATTTTTTAGCCGCCTGAGTTTTTAAGGGAGTTTGGGTCTTGGAAAAGATCAGTGTACAAGAATTAACATTTTGAAATTATGGCTGAGGAAGAGAGAACACATTGTTTTGTTACACTTGGTGTGAATATCAGTGCATAAATTAACCAATGCACTTCACATTAGCTGGTTTCAAAACACCTTCTTTTGGGGTATGGAGAAGTTTTGATCAACTTGGACATGAGCATACAGAAAAAATAAATGATTATGCCTTTGAAAATGCCAGATGAACCTTCACAGAGTTTTGTGGTTATGTGTTGATTAGAGAAAACAGGTCTGCAAGGCAGATCCAAGGTTGCTGCTTTCTTCCCCCTATAACTTGTTTCTTAGGTGTAATAGGAAGTGTAATATTGCATGATTTAATGGGTGGCTATCTTCACAAACATGGTGAAAGAAACTTCATCCAGATGCCCAATGTATTGCTTAACTAAGCTGTTTTTCAAATCTAAAAATCATTGCTTTTGCAGAGTGAAATTACATAAACCTTGAGGACTAAAGATATACATAGATATACATAGATGACTTAGTTTGCTTTCTTAACACAGTAAAATAAAATTTGAAATTAAGAAATGGAGGGTAACTGTAAATATCTTGGTATCTTATGTGCCAGGAGGGGAAAGCATTAGGAAGGAGAGTAAAAGCACATTTCACTCCAGTAAAATCCAGTAGCTGGGCCAGAGTGCTTTGAAAATGCTTTTACTGGAAACATCATCTAGAGTTTGTGTGGATGGTGTTTATTACATTTTTAAAAATACACATCTCCATGACTGCTGAGAGGCAAACTGCTGAGGCTAACAGCTACAAATGCAATTTATGAAACACATGGCATTGTAATCTGACCAAGAGAGTTCAATCCAGAATCAAAATTTGAAGATCACAGTTACTGTAAAAATTAAAGAACAACCCCATACAGCAAATAGAGATGTATTTATCCAATAAATTAAGGAAATATGGGGAAACCAAAATGCATCAGTGGTTTCTTGCTCAGAGGGAATCGTTAAAGATCACTTAACATTGTTAAGGGAGAAATGTGCTGTTTTCACAGCAAGAGTTATTACTGGTTTTTACTCTGAAAATAGTTTTAGATTACTTATGTTTGTGTTTTCCTGTAATGAGTTTCCAGACATTGGGTCATGGTGCTCTGCCCAAGGAGGTGATGATTTTATACTGAATCTGAAACAATAACAACACCCCCCACCTCCCCAAATATCATTCTGATTTTACAGAGACCTGAATAATTAATTACTATATTAATTTAAGGTTAATAAACTCTAAATTTGTGTTTGTTTTTGATTACTTATTTTATTATAGAGATATATTGATGCAGCTGTATTAATTGGAAATTTGTGGCATAAAAATAACATATTCTATCATATCACATGTATGAAATATATGCAGTTACAAGTTCATGACCAAGCATTTAAAAGATAGTAGCTCAGCCTAGAATTCAGATATCTTCATTTATACTTTAGTCTTGATAAATAATACTGTCAGAGACTCACCTAAATTTCCTGAGTTTTCTCAAAAGCAGAGGTGAAAAAGTTCCAAAAAGAAATATGAAAAGCATATCTACTGAAAACTGTCTACTAGGCACAGAAGAGGAAATGTCAAAACTCAAGAACACAAGACTCATCTAGATCTTGGTCCATTTTTTAGATCCAAAACCCACGCACATATGAAAATTCTTAGAATTACCTAATTAGGCTAAAAATCATGTGTAGTTTTGAAGTTATGTGACTGACGATTATGTACCAGTGTCTGTAAGTAACACAACATTCTAAAAACCACCATAGTATCCAAAAGTTGTTATTTTTGCTAATAATCCAGTACCAAACTGGATTTAGACCAGACTTAGATCCTCTGAACCGTCACTGTGGTTTCAAGTTTCAAAGTCTTCTAAAGGACAAGGTTTTCCACTATGAAGCTCTGCTGGTCTGTCTGACCCTCTTTCTCCCACCATTTCTAAGAGTAGTGTCAGTCAAAACCCTTGTGCTGGTTCCCCATTTTATGCTTGGCAGAACCCACAGACTGAGAAGTCTTGTCTCTATGTGTTTTAGAATACTCCACCTAGAAGGTAGTAAAAGATTGTGACTTCTAGGTCATATTTTACAGGAGATTTAAGTGGAAATACAAGAAGCAAAACACTATTTGTTGACTAACCCAGTTATTACAGTTGTTAGAATATGAGATAAATGTCAGGCTGACTTTAAAGTTAAACTTCTCTGTGCTTAGCATATCTGTTTCTGTCTCCATTGGCAAACTCAGATCTGACTGCTTTATGGTGGCAAAAATATATAAGCTCAATCATCTCCAGTAGTTTAGGAATCAATATATGGATTCATTAAATGTGAAGGAGAGGTAACAAATGACAACGTGAACCAGGCAGGTAAAACAGTTCCTGATTGCCTCAGCTGTTATCAAAGAAGAATTGACTAGTTAAAAATGAGGAAGACATCTACCCTGCAGATCCAAATCAGCTCAGTGCATTATTTTAGAACAAGTTATTCCTCACATAGTTCACATAATTTGAAAGAGATGAGTTGTGTAACTTCTGCAACTGATGAAGCTTCAGTTGATTATACTGATAATACAAAGCACTATAAATGAAACCTTCTCCTGAGGTTATATAACATTTTTATAGCATAATATTTTAAGAAATAATCATCTGTTCTTACAGAAAGACTAGGTGATATGTACCTGATTGGTTTACTTTACCCTGATTTTATAGACACAATATAAACCACTGTAAATGCGAAAGCTTGGTACGATCATTATATAATTTGATGATTCTTACTTTACTTTTCCCTCATTATTGTTATTTGTATTCCAGTCCTGCTTAGAGTTTACAGTCAGAATGAGACTCACTTGTGACAGTTACCATTCAAGATCATAATGGGCAAACCCTCTTTTTCAGCCCCACCCATGGCATTTGAAGCGTGCTACTATGCCTCAGTTTGAGCCGGTTAAAATAATGTCAGTAATTTCTACTAGTGCCAACTTTCCTCCTAATATCAAGAGTTTATAAAGCATCTAGATATAGATATGGACAATGGCAGATACAAAATATCTAAGTGCAAAACTGTGATTGCAATCCCCTTCCTGCCTTCATCACCACTACCTAGATAGGAAGTGCCCTATATGCACTGAGCTCTGTAGGTGCCTAGTTTGTTATGTTATCACCTACCTCCCATCTAGAAATGTCTAGAAAAGGGACATTACCCCTGGGTAAGTGGTGACAAATCCAGGAGGAGTGCTTCCTCCTTTTATGAGAGAGAGTGTTATCATGCTTTTAAAGAAATGCTCAAAATCTTCCCTCTTCATAGCTGTTTTTTTTTTTTTTTTTGTACTGTCTGGGAGTCAGAGAAAAGGACATGGGAGAGTGAAGTGCAGCAAGAATTGTAATCTCTACCACAGCACATGCTCACCTGGCATGGGTCAGCTTCTGACTTCCACATGTGTGGAAGCCTTAAGTTCCCAATGGTTGTAATGTACAAAGACAGGCTGGTTGTCAGCTTGTTCCCATTTATTCCGAGTAGTCTCTTTCACTTTTGTTACCACCAAAGAACTAATTTTGTCACTGTAAGAGAAGAGTGTAGATGACCTGAGACATATTCTTAAGCTGTAATTACTTTTACTCAAAGTAAATAAACCAGGAAAAAAAATGCCATGACAACAGAACATGTGTTAGATGCCAAAGCATCACCATCACTTTACATATAAATGGAACTATCTTAGAGTTATAAGTATTTAATACAAAGTTATTAATATATCAAGGGAATGTCCAGATAATCTGACTAATTCAACTTCTTACACGCTTTTCATGGCAAACACCTTTTTTACCTGTTTGTAAGGTTTTTATATTTATTAAGAGATATTTCTCTTTTTTTCAAGAAAATACATAAAATTTTATTCTTCAGGAAAGAGAGAATTTGGAAGTAAGGAGCAATGACAGGATAGGTATTTCTGTAAAAAAACACATTTGTGGAGCTTTTTCTTGCACAAAGCTGGTAGAGACCAATAATGTTGAATAAGAACATGCACAGATTCAAGCCCTCAATTAGAGGATTCATCTGTGTGTAGGCTGGAGAGGGGAATTTTCTAGTGCTCCCATTGGAGTTCTGTATAAAACAATTTGCTTTAAAAGGAATTGATATATTCTGGAAAACTTTAAAACAAGTTCAAAGCACTTTGTCTGGGTGTCATGTAGCTTTTGGTTTTTCTTCTATCATTTTTATCATTAGGGACATGACAATATTACTGTTGCATGAAAGTGTACTTGCTTCTTAAGAATTTATCTGTCTTTCACCCTAAATTAAATCATGGTATCATCATAATTCCCACAGCAACCAGCTGTGATGTAACAAGCAGAAGATTTGAGTTTTAGAGCAAAGTAAGACTGAGCATGGCATATATATAAACGCATAAATTTCTGGAAAAATGTTTTCTGTTTATATATAGGGAAAGTGTTGCAAAGCAAGAGTCACTTGGGTTAACCACACAGGTTCAGTGTCCTGTGTTATTTCTTATTCCAGAAATTTTGCATTTCTTATTTGCATGATGACGTACAAATTTTGTTGAGGGAATTAGCCATGTTAAATACTGAGGCAAATTTCATTACTACCATTTGACAATGCTAGCTGTGTAAGGTATAAGATGAACTATTTGTCAAAATTAAAACTACCTTGTGCAAGTTATCAACTGGTCTCTCAAAACAGTGTGTTTAGAAATATATGATAATATATCATATACTCTGCAGCCTCATTAGCCCTAACTACTGTGTTTTGAATAGAAAATACCTGCATATTTTGTGTGGATTTATGGAATATTGAAGAGGCCACTTACTGAAACCTGAAATTAAGCAAATTAAAACCATGACCATTCTTTACGCCCTGTAATTGACAGACTCCTCAAGTGGTGATGAGGCAAGCTGCAGGTATCATTCCTTTGCAATAGACTACAAATGAACTCCAGGGTGACTATACGCCTTTGACACCTCACACTTCAGCAGAATGAATTTGTGTCTGAGGGTCTTTGCATAAAAGTGCTCATGGACTGCATGAGCTTAGAACAAAATTCAACCAAAACAGCAAGTTTTCACTTTGGGCCTAGCTTCTGTGAATTATTTCATGCTTTATTTGAGCTAGTTGTTGTCAAGATCTTTTATAACATATGTGCTTATCCAGATACAGTTAGACTCAGGAGCCCTTAAGGTGAATTCCAAAGCCCTCTTTAGTTGCAGTGAGAACTGTAAAATACATATATGAATATACTTAATGTACATAGGTACAGAAAAGTATATAAATAAAAGAAATATTCCTGTACCTTTCTTTTGCTAACCTAATATGAAGTGTGTGCACAGGCTATAATATCTAAAAAAATATCTATTGGACATTTTAAGATTATTGGCCTAGGAACTAATTCATTCTGTTGATATTAATTGCCTCTTTGCAATAACATATGAATGTATCCTGGACCAGGTTTTAAAGGAAAACCTTATCCTGCAAAATACAGTCTAATTATGCGGCCACCTTAATATTAATCACAATATTATAACCTTTAATTTCAAGCATATTTTCTCCATAGAAAGACTTTTTAATGACATATGTGAGTCAGTTATCCGTCCCCATCCTCAAAAGCCAAGAGGGAGGTAGACAAAAAATAATAGATCTCTTTTGCATGATCACCTGTCAGTTTTCTTTCACATTTTTCAGATTTGTTTCCACTGCTTGATTTACTCAGTTTTTACATTTAAAGGAAAAGAGTGATATATTCAGATAAACCTGTAGATTCAAAGAAAATTATAAGCTGGATAGGAAGAGACATCTAATCCAGTCTCTTACTCAAAGCAGAACTATTTATTGGGTGCTCTGCTTGTAGTGATCTATTATGTATTTGTCCTAGAATATTTAGGAGTTTGGTTTTGGTTTTGAGCACCAAAATGGAACAGTAGCCTATGAAAATTTTCCAAGACTTATGAGACTAATGGACTATGATTCCATTCTTATGGATTTAAGGATTTATTCAAATAACACCTTTCCCTAAATATATATCAAAGATTATCTTCCTATGTAGGTTTTCCTTCTTTTGATTTCATCAGGCAAAAGAAAAAAATAATCTGTGAATTTAACACTGTACAATTAAAGCCACTGAAGTCTCCTATTTCAAGTGCAGAAACCCCAAAAGTTCAGCCATATTACAAGCAAACATTGGAAAGCTATTGATTAAAGGAAGAGAATAAAACAGGACACAAAATAATCTAAAAAATAATTTCACAAAGAATGGAATCAGAATAAACAATTTTTTAAGTTGAAGTCCATTTTCAGAAACAAAAGGTATCCATGGAACTCTCTAACCGTATCAATCAAGCTGCTTTATAAATATCAGCCTTCATCAGCAGAGAAGAGGATGTTAGTTCTGCTATTCAATTTTGAGCTGGCAATTACAGTAACTTTGTAACAGTAACAGCTTCTGACAAGAAGGATAAATGGAGAAAGAAAAGGATCAGATGAATTTCATCAGGAAGCAGAGCTTTCAGCTTGTATTTTCGGGCTGCAAGGCCCAAGGATAATTACAGATGTATGGGCCAGAAGGCTGTCCACAGCAGCTCCTTTCTTGGCTGGCATGTCAACTGAACTTTTTCCACTTTTCAGCTGGATATCCCCCACACTGATATACCCAGCCCTATTGTTAGAAACCATCCTTAGGTTGCATTGGCAGAATTCTTCATACACACTCATTCTTTTTTAAATTCTCTAAATTTCTAATAAATATTAATTGCTATAGATAGGAAGTAGTCAAACTTGATCCTCAAAGCTTCAAGTTCCTTTTACTTCAACTGTTCCTGAAATCAAGGCTCTTACTTGTCTCTCTTCCCCATCTCTTTACTACTCTCCAGAAGCCATGAACCCAGTAGCACGTTCCTGACATTCTCTGCCCTTCTACTTCCTCAATGCTATAATCTCTTCATTGTGAGAATATACCTTTCCCAAATCCCTCAAAAGCCTGTTTTACCTACTTCCAAGACAAACCCAGTGTGTCCCCACCTGTGGCTCACTGGGTCCCATGACTACCATAACTTCTGGTTCTCTAAGCTCCTCTTGTCCTGCCTGATTGCAGACTTGGTGAGCATGTCTGCACTGCTGAGTAAGAGCAGGCTAGACAATGATCTTTGGATCACTTTGGAAGACAATGGTTTCAGATTTTTTGTGGTCTTGATCCTTAGGACTTAGAGTCAGGGAGTAAACTAAAGCTTAGCAGTGGCAGTGGTTCTGATCTTGATCTTGCCCATGTGCCCTCCATCTTGCCTTTAACAGCACAAATGCAACCCCTGAATCCCTGTCGACATCTGAAATCCATCCCCAGCTTCACACAGATTCTGAGCACCCCTGACCCAGACAAGGAGATGTGTTGGAGACCATAGTGGCTCCCTCCTGCAGAAACAGAGGCATGGAGGGGCAGGAGAAGGGGAGAAGATTACATGCCTCGGTATTACCCTGATGAATGAACACCGGCTGGGAGCTGGAGAGCGCTCACAGCATGGTGGGGTTGGATCCACACGTCAGCCTGAGCTGGGGATGTATCTCAGTCTGTATGCTCGTAAATTCATGCATATGCCAGGGTGTGTGGCTGGGTAGGTGCACACATATATGTATACAAACAAATATATACACATAACTGCTTCCCTTGGCTGGCCACAAACATCCAGAGAGATAAATAGTAAAATGACAACAGAATACACTCAAATTCTCCTTTCTGAAAGCTATTAAGTTTTCACAAAGTATGAATTTGCAGGTGAGATTTATGCTATATATATGACCTAGATATATTCAGGTCCCCAGATAGATTACCCTTTGTGGATGCTAATTGTTTAGGTCCTTTAAAAAAACTTTGAGTTGTTCTAAACTTCTATCTTCATCTTACTTAATCACAACCCTCTAGTAAGTTCCTGATCAACACAAAATTTCTAGAAAGTAATTTTCACTACATTCTTTATATTTGCAGCTTTCTCATTCTTTTATTCTTTCATTCTTTCTTTTTTTCACAAGGGGTTGGATAAGTAAAATAAAATTAATAAAAATATATTAACATAGCCTTTGAAATGTAAGGATAAACTGAAGGAAATAAAGACAAGAAACAGGCTGGGTGAAAATTAAATTCCTGCTACAGAGAAAACTCAGTGAATAAAAGCAATCTTATATTTAATTAAGAAACAGACAAATGTTTTTTCACCGAAACCTTACAACCAATGCACATTTCAACTGGGACCAGAAAATTGTTACATCTGTACATAAAAGAATAAGCACAATTTAAAACTGCAACTCAGTAAATTACAAATTCTGAATGTCTTACATAACTCTATTATGAAGAAGGCTTCATTTCTGCTAAAAACCCTTGAGTAGTAATATCTGTTAGCTCTTCTTGCTCTTAGCAAATTCTCTTGTAATGGTTTAAATAAATATTACATAAATTACAGGGGCATTTTTCTGCTTTCAATAATCAGAATTTGAAATTAACATTGGCCCTAAAAAGTGATTTTATATATGAATGTTTAAAAGGTAAAATATGTGGGTTCAGAAAGCTGCAGAATTTGCATCATTCATTTGATAGCTGGCAGCTTAATGCCGCAATGAATTAAAACCTGTGCCCAGCTTTACACTCATGGCCAGTCCCACAGTCCCCAGCTGGTGTGGCCACATGTTTAAACTCAAGAATTTGTGGGGGAGCCAGAGCCCAGGAGGCTTGTTAAACATGAGCCCCATTCTCTGATGGGATAAACCAGGTAACAAAATACTTCCAAGTGTTTTCATGAATCTCTACAGCATGTGTCTATGTTTAGAGCAATAAACATTAAAATCCAAGCTAAAAAAAGGGGGGGAGCAGGTATTTATATTAGCCAGAACTCATCTACTGCAACACAATGCACAGATTGTTTTCTAGGCCAAATAAATATGTCCTCAGGCAAATAATCTGTCCACTTAATAATTCAGTTACTGTACATATGGAGTCCCAGTTTCTGTGACGAAATGGAACAGGTTCCTGTTATAATAAATACTCTTTTCTACCTTTTCAAATCAGCAGACTGACTCTGCAGTCTCTATTCTGGAAACATTTCCACTGGCAAAACTAGGAATTGGGACTAAGAAGTATCTGCCATACATTTTTAAGATTTTAATGGGAGGGCTAGGGGGTTGGTGTTTGAAGATAAGTCTCTATTTCAAATGGACAAAAGCTCATTCAAAGCAGGACTTAAGGTCAAATTTGCAGTCCAAAATTTCTAGATGACAATGGGCCTTCCAGATTCCTTACTTTTTACCATTTTCCCTGTCTTCAAAGAGTCTGTCTTCTGGCTACTGCTATGTTATTTAGAATGGAAAATCACATTTCTTATCAGTCACCCAAATCAGGAGCCAGGTAACTAAATCCAGTGAACATGACCAGGGTATGAACACAGGAGACATAAATAATCATATAATCACAGAACAGCCTAGTTTCTGGGGAACTCCCAAAGATAATCTGGTCCAAATTTCTGTGAAAAGGGGAGACTAGATGGCATTGCCTTTGGAATGGCAACCTGTGCCATTCCATCTTGAAAATTTGTCATGATGAGGACTCTACCACATCCCTGGAAAGATTATTTCAGCAACTGAATGGTCTTACTTTAAAGATTTCTTTCTTATGTCAAGATGAAATTTTTACCAGTGCAATCTGGACCCACTGCCCCTTGTCCATTCCTTGTGGCTCCTTGTGAAGAGACAATCTTTGCAACCATCTTGTAAGTACTGTTATACTGTGATTAAGATCCCTCAGAGATTCCCCTTTTCCACACAGAAAAGACCAATCATTTTCTCTCTCTCTCTCTTTTCTTTTTTTCTTTTTTTTTCTTTTTTTTTTTTTGATAACTGACATATCTTCATGCTAGTGCAGGAAGCTCACTCAGAGATTGATAGTTCCCAGAGCTGCCACAAAGGATTTGAACTCACAGTTATTCTTTCTCTGATTATGTCCTTTATCTCTCCTTCCATTTATTCTGGAAACCCATTTCTGTTTTGGAATTTACTCTCTGAATCACAGCTGTATCAATCATTTCTGTGACATTTCCAGATCTTAAGGAAAAGTATTTGGAAAAGGAGGAGGAAACGGTGACCTGCCTAGCCAGAGAGACTGGAGATTTCTGCAGCCCTGATGCTGCATCTTAGAGAGGACAGATTTTGAGCACGCACTCTCTGCACTCTTAGCCTGACAGGAGTGTTTTTTCTGGGTGTGAGGAGCTTTTGAATGGTAACCCTGTCAAAGTGAGCGATATCTGGAAGTCAGGACTTAATTTTATGGGTAACTGCTGCAGTAACAATGTCATCATGGGAAGGGCACAGATGTTACCTCTCACTGGTATTTTCACTGAGGTTTCAATTAAACTGTTCTTGAATTGTGCTTGGAGATGAATTAAGTGT
The DNA here is from genome assembly GCF_963662255.1 of Cinclus cinclus. Lineage (NCBI taxonomy): Eukaryota > Metazoa > Chordata > Aves > Passeriformes > Cinclidae > Cinclus > Cinclus cinclus. The sequence continues at coordinate 69,871,823 of NC_085047.1, forward strand.
GATCAGGACATAATCTGAGTCATCAGAGACCGCCTGAAATATTCACCCAAGGAAATGGTGGGACTCCTGCTCAGCAAAAGAAGAAAGGGATCAGGACCCACATTTCAACCAAAATGATGGTATCTCTGGAAATAAGTAGGTGAAAATAAAGTTCCTACATAAATTGGATTCCTGTGATGTGTCTATTGTGGCTGTACCTTGGCATGAGAGAAATTAATGCAGGTGCTTTAAATATTTCACATTTTTCCAAGTCACCAGAATTATGGAAACATTTGTAACTTGAATATTAATCACAAAACCTGTGGGTCAAATCCTTGATCTTATTTCCACAGATATGTTAGAGTCTATTAGAAGTGCTTGCCCTCATGCAATGTTCTGTGGATCTGCTGTAGGTCTGTACAAGGCACTGCTATATGGGAAAAACTTCCTATTTTTATGCCTGAGATGTATGGGATTGGCCACATGGTGAGGTCAGAATATCTCAAATTTTGTACAACCTGGTTCTCTTTGTCTTTTAGTCTTTCTTCTTTTCTTGTTTTGTGATCCTTTCTTGCTCCCACTGCAGTGTTCTGTGAGCTTTTACTAGAAGGCTATTTCATCATTCAAGGCTAGGACAATTCTGCATTTCCTGCCCTTTTGTCCATCTATATTTAATTAAAATTCACCAAATATTCAACAGCTCTTAAAAATATTCTCCATTATTTCTGTTGGGTTGAGAAAGCAATTGAACAATGGGGGTATATTATAAACATGTAGTGAAAAGGGTTTGAGACCCCTTTAGAGGGCACTTTGCTTTTTATTCTGCCTGCAAGGTACACCTATGCATCTTTGGTTAGAAGCGTTAAAAAGAAAAGGCAGATGAAAGCAACAGACTTTTTTGTCAAGCTGTGACAGAAATCAAATGCAAATAGATCTCAGTTCAAGACTGTTTGTTAAGTGTCACGTCAGTGAGTATTAAATGCAGCACATGTCATTTTACAATGAGCATACTGTATATGAATTTTATTGATTTTTTTTTTCAAAGAGGATACATTGAATAATGTACTCTTCCTTACCAGTGCCAGCTTACAAGTGTGTCTTCATACTTGCATATGCACATTCATTAGGCTCCTAAATGCTGCTGCCTTACTTAGCACATCTCGTTTTGTGGAGGCTGGGATTCAGGCTGTAGAAAGACCTACACAAATTATTGTCTCCCTCTGAGAAAAGTGGGACAGAGTAATTTAGACTTCCCAGCATGAAGCTGTCAATGAGCAGCTTCTCAAAATGATTCACAATTAGTGCACCAGGCTTACACTAGGAACAGGTTCTCTGCAGATTTCCTTTCCACAAAGGAATGAGTCTGGGGCTTCATTTTGCTATTAGGAATCTTACAGATGCATTAAAAAAAATCATCAGAGCTGGTTAACTCTGCTGCACTTATGTTGAAGTCTTTGTACTATACTATGTGATAAATCAGATGAGTATAAGGATACTCATTCAGGCTATATATTTTTCCAATTAATGTTTAGAAAAACATGTGTCCACATTAAATTTCACGTGAAAGGTAACAAGAGCAGTATCAAACTTATCTCCATGCACTGGAACAGAACTCTTAATCATTCAGCAAAGGGGGCACTGCTCTATGGGAGGTGCTATGTACGTCCACCTGTGTGCAGTTGCATTCCCTATTTGAACTGTGTTTGGGTTCATGTGTGCACTGCCTTGCCATTGTTTGGTGTGCGATCCCTGATTCCATAACCATCTCCTTACAGGTGGCAAGGTCATTTAGGTGCTGAGAAAAGCATATTAAAATCTGTGTCATCTAGGCAACTTGACAATATTATACATCTTGAACCATAGATGTTTAAATGCCAGGCTAAAGCATGCCAAAATTGTCTATAAAACTAAGTCATTTAATGCATTTATTGGTGATTTTAAGTATCTTACCTGCAGGCTCAGTGACAGACTCTCAAGGTCCTATGGAGGCTGTGAGTTACGCAGAGCATTTGTAGTCCAGGCTCTTGTCTCCTGATATTTTCTCAACCACAGGGGCACAGTAGTGTTATACATGAGACAAAACAGAGGCCAAAAATCTGGATAATACCCTGAAATGCTGACTAACAAAAGGCTAATACTGAGAAAACTCTTCCTCACATGCTGAGTACTATGAACGTCTAGATTTCTGCTGGAAATTTGCCACTTCTGCCCTTATTCCACACACAGATATTATGGGTCCTTCTGAATGTTTGTGATCTTAAGGAAAGGCAGCAAAAACAGCTTTATACATACTGTTTTTCTACATCCATGTAATCTCAAAAGTCCTCAAGCTTTACATTTCTTTTGTTTGAGAAAAAGTAGGTCTCTTAAGCAATATCTAGTGGTACCTAAATGGGCAAGTATCACTGGTATTCTCTTACTGAAAACAAAACTATTGTTAGCATGGCCAAGCTGTGGTCTGAAAAGAGTTCAGAAGTAAAGATTCAGCTGCTGGAGTCCTGTGATGGTGCTGAGTCTACTTATTTATCCATTCACTATCCATCTATCCTATCTATGTTTTAGAGAAGATTGGTAGACTGTTAGAAAGCAGTTTCTTCTACCTTGCAGATATTTCCTCCCTTCCAAGAAGGAAGGCAAAAAGCAGCTTCTTCTGTAATGTGATAGAAAACATATTGGAAGGCACCAGTATTTCTGTGATCTAGGGAGTAATTTTTAGGGTGCATTAATAGGCTGCATAATCCATAACTTTTGGAAGGGAAAGTTAAAAAAAAAATTGAAACTTGTTTCCATATAATTGAGCTCTGAGTAAAAGTACGTCTATTACTGTGCTGTTTGTTACTGGTACTTTCACTATGGCTTTAACTGTCATTTCAAAACAATTATTTGGTTTTATTGAAAAACTTAAGTAAAAATTGTTTTCTGAAACTATATTTTAAGTCAGTCAAATATATTTATGACACCAGGCAACATGATTTGATATAAAAGCCTATACCATTTACATACAGCTTTCAGTCAAGTCTCAAGTTTTGAGGAAAAGAATTAAAAGATAATGCCTATAATGCTTACCAAAAGAAAAGGTTTCTTGTGTATGAAAAGCCTTAACCAACTCTATTTACCCAAAGAAGGAAAAGTGTCTCATATAAAGACATTTTTTTCTTCCTCCTCTCTACCGACGCTCCTCTCAGAGGAATTTTTTGATCTCTTCTTCATCTTCTTTGTCTTTTGCAGTTGTCTCTTCACCATTTCACTTTACATTTTCTCCAAAACCATTTTTGCCTCCTTTAGGGAGTGCTGTTATTTTTTCTATTCTTTTGTTTCTTTCTCACCTCTTTTATGATTTTCTTCCAGAGCCTTCCTTACTCATCCCAAAGCTTCACTCTTGCAATCTCAAATCTTCCTTGCATTGTTTGCCTTACCTTCTCTTGTAGTTCTTCCCTATAGACCAAGCTCATTTTTATATGTTCTTAGTAATGAGGCATGACTGCAAAGACGAGCAATGCTTTGGCAGCTATGCTAAGGAAACAGAGGTACTATATCATAACTACAATTTTTTAAAACAGCTGCAGGTCAAAACCAGCATTTGGGATTAGTGGAGAGTAGAAGGTCCATATTCAGCAGTACTTGTAACATATTTAACACTGAACTGAAGCATTTAGGCGGATTGTATTTATTTTTGAGTGAGGACAAGGGTTCTGTATGTGTGCGCTTTTCATTGTATACAAATATTTTAGTGACTTCACACAGATATTTGCTCAAAAATACTCTTCAAGACTAAACCCAAAAGTTTACATTTTACCTTATCAACAAACCATCAGCAGGCATGGTGTCTTATATTGATTTGATTTTCTAATTTTATGTAATTTAGGAAATGTGAGGAAAATATATTTTTGTCAGTGTTTTTGTCTTCTCTTGCTAGTAAGAACCATGTTAAACCAGGGAATCATTAATTCTAATTTCTGCTAGTAGATGTCCCAAAGGCATCTGAGTATGTAGATATTTTATAGGAAACAACATGGTTGGTGTAAAAGTCCAGTTTAAAAGAAAATTAATAGAAATTCAGTCTTCCTCAGAGAGTGACTTGACAATACTTCCATTGAACATATAGGAGTCTAAAAAGGAGTATCAAAAGTCTAAATATACAGCAATAAAAATTGACAATAAATATTGGCTAAAAATATTCTAGCACTTGGGGGAATTAACTTTTCAATATGTCATGGCTGACATGTCAGATTTAGAGTGTGTCTCAAAAAAAGCATATCCTGTTTCCTAGACTTATATATCATATATGACTTTTGAAATTGTACAGTTATGCCCACAACTTCTGCATGAAGTTAGCAGATGTGATACCAGAACTATTGGAGACTACCGATCATCCATAACTTACATCAATCCCAGACTCTTGAAGATAGACCAACAGCAAGTTTTGGATCAGGATTCAGGCACTACATTTAGATCTACATGTAGCCCTCAGCACACAAGCTACATTTCACTCAGTAATAGTCATTAATGATCTAAAATCAGATACAATTGTGTCCCTGTGCAGGCAATTTGTCCCATTTTAAGTACCATAAGGTATTTCAGTTGATCTCCAGGTGCTACTAAAGAAAGGTAAGGATCTCTTGAAGATCCTATCTGACAGCTGTCAGACCAAGAAGTCATCTAGAGCTCCTTAAAATGTCTCCAATGGCATTTGATGGAGTCAGTGTAGTCTAGAGAGTTGTTTAGCTGAGGCACCTACTTCAGTCTCTCCAGAAACTAATGCATCTAATATAACTTGAGCACATTGACAAAATGCAAAAATAGTTTGTCACCTAAAGAAAGGATATGTAGGCAAACATAGCAAGCAAAAGTGGGGGACAAGAATACTTGTTCTGTCCTCAGCAGAGGAAGAGTAAAAGGCAATTAGCAGGCAGCTAAGTGACATGATTTTTTGAGTTTCACAGAGGTAGTGCTTGGCAGAGGGAATTTACTGCAGACTCTTTTCTGCCAGACCTCATCTAGTTCTCCTGCTGTGGCTGAAGACATTAGACAAAATTGATAGGAATTTGATGTGAACCAGACAGAAGGGCCACAAGCTTTTTCTGTTTCCAAGAACTACTTCTGTTGAACACAATAAGAGTCTTGCCATTGCTCGCTATGGCTTTAAGCAGGTTCTGGGAGGCTTTCCAAGAATTTCCACTGGTATTTAGAAGAATGTCTTTGTTCAGATAAAACAAATAGTGGTCTGATCTCCTTACTGCAGTCAGAAACCTTTGAATAGAGGTGAAGGAATATCTGTCAATGTGCATGACCTGCACAAACTCCCTGGATTTATGGATTTCCCCTGGTTGCAGTTCTTGCACACAATGTACCACACAACGTGCTGCTCAGAGCTAGAATCCTTTCTGATTACTTCAGATTGGAGATACTCTTGGGCACATACGGACGATTGCCCTGTCTTGCTAGAATGTCACAAACTGATGGTCACTCTAACTGTGGCAGGGCAGAGAGATGCTACTGGTAAATCTCAGGGAAACTCTTGAGTGGGCACTTACAAATGCCAGAGGACCACAGATATGTTAAGGTGAAGTTCTGTTTCCTGGCTGCACACCATCTTAGGTATCCTTTCTTTTTCTGCCAGTAAAGAATCCATGTTACTGATATCCTTTAAAAGGGCGTTTTGGCTTTTCACTGTGGGCTTGACTAAAATATTTTGACTGTATTCATAGCCATTAGAGAAAGCAAGCTATCATCAAAGGTATGGCAACAATTAAGGAAAAAGAGGGAACTAAAAAAAAAAAAGTTTCCTAGTAAAGGAAAGTACTCTTTCATGTATTAATGGCAGTCGTCTTCAACCCATCAGATGTTCAATGTGCAACCACGAATACAGTAAGCAATTTTGAGAAAATAATATTGGGCCCCTTCATGTTATTGTACTCATAACCAGTCAAGTAACCTGACCAACTGTCTACAAATGAAGAGTTACCCATTGCAAATGAAGGTTGGAGAATTCAGGCCTACTGCTTTTGTTTCACTTTTTAAAGCATTTTCTCATTGTATCAGTATTTTATGGTTTCAAAAACAAATATTAGCCTCTGTGTTTGGAGTAAAAAGAATCCTCAACACACACAGTGATTCTCGCTTGTAGAGGTGAAGGTATACTTAAATCTGAAGCCAGAAATCAACTAGGGCTCAAACTATAGAGATGAGGCTCATAGAGTACATTTACACTCAAGGCAGCTGGCAGTCTATGAAGCAAACAGTTATTTGGCTTTTAAAAATAACTACATAGTATTTAAATGGCTTTTATAATAAGGATTTGTTTTGTTCAACACTGTAGAAAGTAGCAATTCTTTTTTTTATGTGGTGCTGAAACTAGAATGTGGGGGTTTTTTTGGATTAGACTATAAGAATTTGTTGTGCTAGTTCTATAAAACAAAAGGGCACCAGTTTGTATTAGGAGAATTTTCTGGGTGTAGAACCTTCCTGTTTAGAGTAAAGCTGGCAAAATTTATCTTTCAAGCAAATGATTCACTGATCTTTGTCATCAGTGATAATCAGCAGAAACAGTGTGACAAGATACTATCTTCTGTGGTGAAACAACTTTCCCAGATTTTCTTTTTTTTTGTAAAGAGCTGTAGAATATTTCACTTTAACAAAGAATATAGTTTCATTGCTGAAACAAAATGTTCTTCCTTTCATTTTGCAGCCTTAAAATAAATTCTTAAACTAAAATTGATCCACATTTAGGCCTTATTTTGTACAGATATTGCTAACATCTTTCTATGAAACCAAAATAAATAATAAGAATTTCTGACTATTGAATACATAGGATTTTTCCACTGATCAACCTGTGGGAAAACAACTGTTGCTGTTACTATAATTTTAAGATTGGTGTAGAAATAGTGTAGTTCCCCAGCAGATAACACTAATTTTAGGCTGGACCAGATTCCTCCATTCTGATTAATTTTTATTAATCTCTCTGTAAATAGTATTATTTACCTGGCTACAGTCAGACAGTGTGAATAAGCCCTCAAAAAAACCCATTAAAATGATGAATTTAAGATTAAGAAGCATAGTTCATTTTCATTCAGACTTTTATTTACATATTAGGAAGCTATTTTAAAATACTGGCATTTTACTCATCAATTAATTTTTTAAAAAATGCAGCCACATTCACGTGCTCATAATAGTTCAAACATTCACAAAATAATCCATGAAATGAGTTTTTAAGATCCTCATCCAAGAAATGAGACTCTGAAGAAAGGCCACTTTTCTAGGAACTTTTGTCACCCAGATATGACTCAGTAATCTGCATGGAAAAACATTTCTGAGAAATCAAATAGCCTTAGAACTAAAACTAATAAAGCCATTAAAATTAGGGTCAATTAAGATTTATGCAAGTGGCATAGGGATTCCAACCTGGTATTATTAAGTAAATCGGCCTATTAGGATGGGGATTTTTTTTCCCATATGATCTGTTTGAAATTCTATATTGTCAAAACCTGCCAGGGTAATGGCACTATGATGTATTGTGCCATCTTAAATGTGTTTTGGCTCTTGCTTGAAAATAATGACCAGATAAATACATTCCTGGAAATTGACTGGGGTATTTCAATTTCTACTTTGGTGGTTTGAAACACATGTAAAATACTTTTAAATTCCTCAAATTTGTACATTATCCTTGAGAATTTAATCAGTAAAGATATCTTAAAAATAGAAGGTTATTGAGACTGCAAATGTAATTTTACTTTTCAAAAATATTCTGTATTTAAATTTCAATATAAATTCACTATTATAGGGAAAAAATGCAAATACGGACTTACCAGTTCTGTTAGTCATTATAGTCACATTATCCTTTCTTTTAAAATTAAATAGCTTTAAACTAAGTAGTTTCTAATGCATTTCTGTTCCATATATTACATTACCTATACAGGAAAAAGTCAGTTTGTAAATGAGTGTTCTTATAAAATAACCAGAAGAAATAAAATTGTTATGATTGATCTGAAATAATTGATTACAGTATGACAGCTTTCTTATCTTTAATTATAAAATACAATTACATTTCTGTGCTTTCATACCTTAACATTACAAAAGCTGAGACAACTATTTCTGTTCTACTCCTGATTAGATCAGCAATGCCACTTCTTCAGGTCTTATCAAATTGGTTTTGATAATAATTACTTGAGAAGTGTTTGATCTCAATGATGAATACTTGATTAGTTTTTCATGAAATCATTCAACCACACCACTCAACACTACTCATGTGAGACCTTGTTGATTTAGCTGTTCGAAAGAACACATTCTTTATCACTGCAGTTATGGGATGTCAGTCTTTGGGGAAAAGAGGGTGGAAAAAGGGCAAGTTTATGGGTAATGATATTGCAGCAGCAGATATTTAAGGTTTCCTAATTCTCCTCTCAATTATGTTCATTCTCTGCCTCGTCACACTGCCTGCTACATGGCGACAGAATCAATCTTAGCAGTGGAATAAATTTTTCCTCTTTCAAAACAGGGTTTCATGACACCATTGTCATCTTTGAAACCCTTGGAGGGTTTTGCCCTGATGAATAATATTTCATATGTGGAATGTTTATGTGATTTTCACGGAGCGATAACCCCGCTACCACCAAACTTTGATGCATTGAGATTGCTGCTTTTCCCTACTAAAGTGCTTTTACACACCACCTCCTACAAATTGACTTCAGAGTTAGAAATAGAAGATTCAACAAAACTTCAACTCTCCATGGAAAAATAGGGTCTTGTAGAGAAATTTATACATAGGGCACAATCTGCTTTAATTATTTAAACAGGAGCTTTTGCTGAATAAGAGTTGTAGGCATTTTTCCCTTAGCATTTTTCTTTTACTTTATGAAGTTAGAATCATTTATCTAAAGCTGACCTTATATCCATACTTTAAAATTAATATTTTTTAACTTAGCTATTTTTAAGGACTGGTCTGCCGACCCATACTTGAAGTCAATAGCATTGTCTGCATAAGTTAAAACTGCTCACATAAGGAGACACTCAATGGATTAGTCTCCAAGTTATAGGGAAAAAATTCTATAGCCCAGGTACTTATGGCTGACTATATGAAAAAGAAGACATTTTCAGAGCAATGTCCTTACTTGTCAGTCATCAAATAGCAAGCAAAAGCCTTTTATCAAAAGATAAGTTAATGCCAGGCTAATTAAGGAGGAAAAAAATTCAAGGAGACAATATTTTCTCTAATGATTTTCTTTTTAAGGTTGTTAATAGAATTATGACAGTTTTAACAATCAGAAAATACAATGCATTCCAAATGTTTCCTTTGTTAATTATAGATCTCTGGAAATTGCCTAGATCTTTTATACCTAATGTTTCAGTAATAAGCTTAAGATTCCTTTAGGTTGCTTTTGGGGGGGGGTTATTTTGCTTTGTTTTTAATATCTACTGTTATTTTGGTGGCAATAAATTTGTCTTTGAAGATCCAATTTACACAGGCTCTTCTCCAGGAGACTCAGACTGCTTAAAAAGAAAATTATTTTCCAGCACTATAATTATTTTGGTTATTGTGTCATTGCGTTAATTCTGTACAGGAAGAAATGTTCATATGAACCTTTCTTTTTTTTTTTAATTAAGTCTAAAGCAGAAAGAAGAGCAGTTAGTCTGTTGAGTGGGAAAATGGAACATCTCTCTTTAAGTGGTGAATAACATTTTGAATGTAGTTACCTCCAGATATTACTTGAATTCAGCAGTTTTTGTTTAACTGTAGTGCACTGTCAAAGTACCTGTCATCCTAGGATATCATCTTTATGCAGTAGTTGTTGGCCAGCATTTCTGAAGAACTCAGTTCCCAGTTAGAAGGCAAAATGAACAGAAAGATTTTCATAGAGGCTTATTACTCTGCCGCTCCCATTGAAAACATAGGGAGCTCTAAGTGCCTTTGACGAGTCTGTCTTCTTTGTTATTCCTTTTAGAAGGGACTGGAGCTGAGGTGTTCTAAGGAACTGAAAGGACTTAGGTGTCCAGTTCCCAGGCATGGGCTATACAAGGGGAAGACCTAGCCCAATACCTTAGGTCTTAACATGATGAATCAGAGCAAATATCCACAGATGAGAAAAGGCCCAAGCCTGAGGAATGTCAGAACCAAGCAGCAGCTTGTGAATCTTTTGCTACAAATAAAACAGGCCATCCAAGAACATAAGAACAGTTACTCCTCACATTTTTCGCCAAAAAAAATTCATTTCAAATTACAACATGCAGGCTCTTGTTAAAGGCAGATGCACCAGTTACCCACGCAAACTACTAATACTCCTGTTGTCTTCAAATTTACATGCATAGCAAAAAATGAGGAAAATGAGAAAATACTCTAGAATAGCATAGGGATTCCTACCACATTGTTCCCATTATCGGTAAAATCCTTACTGACCTCTCACTTAATCCTTCTCTCATTATTCCCTTCAATAGAAGCATGCATTCTGGACAACAATAAAAAAAATCTATAGTGTACTACCATTTCTGTCATTTGCAGCTAATGAATGCTTTTAAGTATTGACTAGCAACTGGTCTAATAATGACAATGACTCCACCGATTTAGAGCAATAAATCCAAAGACTTGGCAGGCTTCTATTAGTATAATAAGCTCAAACATTCATTCGGGAAGATTAAGAAAATGGGCAGTAGACACTTGAATATTAGAGATTCTCCTGTTTCTTTCCTTTTGGTGACACCACCTGTCTGGAAAAAAAAAACATTATTTCACAGTGCTTAGTGTGTAAATTTAAGTAACAGCTAAGGAAAATCTGAGGATTTTTTCCTTTTGCTGTAGCTAAGAGAGCGGGTCAATTACAACGAATATGATTACTGAGAGCCCACACTAACAGCATCTGTTAAGAAAGGCTTGGGGCAGTTATATGCCTGTGTTCAATATCTACTTTGGACAGCTATTACCAGTGGTTCCAGATACTATCAGAAATGTATGTTTGATATTCCTCATAACAAACAGACCTCTCAGTGTTTTATCACTAGATGAAAGGCTTAAAAGACTTCAGATCAACAACAGTGATATGCTTGTCTTCATCAGTGATGTAGCAGTAAAGATTATTCATCAGGCGTTCCTCATCTAATTGATATATATTTATATTTCTCATTCAGGAAGAATATATCTTAATTTTTATTTATTCTAATTGTTACATGCACTTGAATTAAAACAAACAATAATCACTTAGGTTTCATCATAGCACTGTGCAGATGCTGTTTAAAAAAACACAAAAAACTAAATAAAGTAAAAAGTAATCTTGCTGGATTACGTGAAATAGGCAAGACAGAAGTCAGAAAAATTATGAGAGATGTCTGTCCAGTCGCTATATTAGTCCAATCTGTAAATCACCCTCAGAACCAATGTTGCAAACTAGCTTTGGGTGGGACTCCCCTTGCCTATCTGTAGCACATTTCCTTGTTTGTCTGAGGGCTTGTATCAAGCTGCAGAAAAACCTTTCCCACGCAAGGGAAGGAAAAAGCACTGTCAGGCCAGGTAGAGATAGCAAAGCTAAAATGGTCCCAGCAGATAAACTCCACCACACAAGGCAAAGGGGCTGGTAACACATTTCACTACAGTCTTAGACTTCCCTAGTCCTTTTTTTTGGGTTGGAAGGGACCTTAAAGATCATCTATTCCTACACCTTTGCCATGGACAAAGGCACTTTCCACAAAACCAAGATGTCACAAGATCCAAGGAGCACCCAGCACTAACCTGTGATAAGCTGCATGCGGGCAGTTGCTTCTGACTAAGCTATTGTCCAAGTCACCTGCTTCATTGTTGTGTCTCTTTAGTTTACCTTGCAGTTACAACTGAATTTCAGCAAACAGAGGCTGGTTTAGGGTTGCATGGAAGAGACAGAGGTTTGCAGTTCAGGCACTGAAGTGTCTGGGTGGCGGATGCTTCCACATAATATTTTCCTGAAAGTATTGTAGCAGCTGTGGACCATAACTGTATGAAGTGCAGGAAAATTTGCACTGGTTGATGCCGGAGTTCCCATGACAGTTTGCATACAAATTTGTGGCTGGAGGTGGATACATTAATAAAGTCAATACAGTGTTTATTAGCTCCACCAAAGCAGATAGCCATAGGAGAATCTGTCTAAATTAGTACTTCATCTGAAGTATTTAATTTGCTGATTTATTTAGTAATAATAAATGGATTTATTATGTTTGAAAATAGAAAGTACTCTTCGGTGTGAAATATACTGCTGGTAGAGATCAGGAAGCATATTGCAAGGTTGATGGCAATGACAGAAGTGGCAGAAAGTTCATAGGGCACTATGAAAGAAATGAAAAGTAAAATAAGAGCACATATGAAATTATTATTATTATTATTATTATTATTATTATTATTATTATTATTATTATTATTATCTTGCTGCCATGCTTGGTCCTTGAGAGATGATTATTATAATCAGTGTAGTGAGTTTTAGTCACATTGGCTCCTGAATCTGATCAGCAACCTAGTGAGGAGGCAGGACAGAGATGAGGTTTAAGTATTTTCCCCACATGTTTGTCACTTGACCAAAACTATATTTCAGCAAAATAGCTAATATTGTTTGTCAAGATAGGTGAGTGTTTATGGTCTGAGGTAAAAATAATGAGAAAAACATTAAGTAGGCAGTATTTAAATTCTTCTAACACCATTGTGTTAGAGGAAATTGCAAAATGGGGTCAGAAAAGCCAGTTAAGGGTTCAGTCCACCAACAGCCCAAAGTAAATGAGAGTTTGATATCCTCGTGGTATCCTCAACCACACAGATGTGCCTCACTCCAAATACCCAGTAGAAATGGATGGCAGTCGTGGTTTGACACTGGCCCAATGCCAGGCACCCACGAGAGTGATTCACTCACCCTCCCCTGCCACAGCTGGACAGAGGAGGAAAAAACATTATGAGCTCATAAAAAACTTCATGAGTTGAGATAAGGACCGGGAGAAAACACTCCAAGGGCAAAACAGGCTCAACTTATAGGTACTAGGTGAATTTATTACTAACAGAGTCAGAGGAGGATAATGAGAAGTAAAATAAGTCCTTAAAAACACCTTTTTACCCCATTCCATCCCTCCTCCCCACTGACAGCCCAGTAAGAGAGGGCATAGGGGTCTTTGTCAGTTCATCACCCAAGGATTTTCTTCTGCTACCCTAGGAGAGGAGTCCTTCCCCTGTGAGACCATGGGGTCCCTCCCATGGCACAGTTCTCCATGAACCTTTCCAGCGTGGCTCCAATCTCACAAGCAGCAGTCCTACAGCACCTGCTGCAACCTGAGTTCCTCCTACAGGCAGGCAGTCCTCCCAAAACTGCTGTGGTGTGGGTTTTTCTTCCCACAGTGTGCAGTCCTCCAAGGACAGGCTGTTCCACCTGGAAGCAGAGACCCTCTCTCTCCATGGGTCTCCCACTGGACCACAGCCTCCTCCAGGCATCTGCCTGCTCCAACATGGACACCTCCTCCACACACTGTGGGTGGATCTCTGCACCCCCCATGGATCCCCATGGGCTGCAGGGTCACAGCTGCTTCACTATGGTCTCACCACAGTCTGCAGAGGAATTTCAGCTCCAGCACCTGGAGCACCTCCTGCCCCTCCTTGTGCAGTGACCTTGGTGTCTCCATGTTGTTTCCCCCAAATGTTCTCACCTCCTCCTCCTCTCTGGCTAGGAAAAGTGTGCACATACTTTGTTTAGATTTTCATCTGAAGTATGTAATCACAGAGGTGTTACCAACCTTTCTCACTGGCCCAGCCTTGGCCAGCGGAATATCCATCCTCAGAGCCATCAGGGATTGGCTGTGCCAGACATGGTGGAAGCTTCCAGAAGCTTCTCACAGGAGCCACCTCTGTGGCCCCCCTGCTACCTAAAACCAGGTTGTGCCAAGCCAACACAATGCCATAAACCAGCAATACTCTCAAGCATCTTATGTGTGATGACTAGCAAAGCAAGCTCCATGCTCAGAACAATAGCTTCATGTGCATGTCTTAAGTTCCAGCGTTTGGTTATAGTCTTTTAATGCTGCATATTAGACAGCACCTAAGCAGAGCTCATGTTTCCATGAAAAATTCAATGTGAAGCTGGAAATTATTTCAGCAGTTTTACTGGCAAAATGCCCAAGGCTTGCAGATGGTGCAGCATTCCTCTGTCTTGACTGTGGAAATCAAGAATGCTTGAAATGAGAAGCCTTCAAACAAGAGAAGGTGTTTATGTGACACTTGCAATTGCAAATGCAGATGATTCAAGTGTAAGAGAAATCAGGATCCACATATCTTCACGTGAATAAGACAGAAAATAACTCCAGAAAGACTAGTGTGTTGCAGCTAAAACAAACCAGAAACAGAAGTGTTGTGATTCATAGCCCCATTTCCAGACCCAAAACTATTCTTAGCATTTGGATCACCCACAAAAAAAAGAAAAAAAATGTATAATTTGCCGTTATTGCTGTTATTTCATCTTCTGATGAAACAAAAAATAATGCAGTTCATAAGGGGGAAAAGAATCCTGTTTAAAACAAAAGAAATATAAGAATTTTTTTTTTAGTTTTGACAAAGAATTATGTGGAAACCCATGCCAGACTGAAAGGCTAAACAGGACCCCAGTTTGAATTTAAAATATTTGTCCTGGTTGAAAAAATTATGTGTTCACCAAACTAAATCTTGATTCACAGGGTACAAGCAAAGACAGTTCTGAATTTATTCTGGCATATGCACACTGCATTTCTGGGAGGAATAGGTGACTTATGCCTGTGACAAGGGAAGTCATCCTATTTCTGTTGATCAAAGCCTTTCTTAAAAGCTGGGCTGCAAAAGTTTCTTCAACCACACAAAAGAAGTTTTTTAAAAGATGGATGATGCAAAGAAGGAACAAATTCCGGAAGTACATGAGGTAATGCCTACCTGAAAACAGTGTTTTGCAGTTTGTGAGAAACTTAAAGGAGGGTCAGTGAGCAAATTTCATGGGCACACATGATCACAAGCATGCACAGCACAGAAGCAGCTGTTCCAAAGATAACCAGAGAGCTGTGGAACTACAAATAATAAGCACTCATGCAAACTGGAATAAGTACTACAGATATAGCTGCATATATTGTGTTTTAAAATGTAGTCTGCAGGTCATATCATAAGACAGGAAAATCCTTTGAAGCTGTAACTCTGGAAGAAGGGTGAGATATCAAAGAAAGGGAATCAGTGTTCAGTGCTGCTGTTCACTGAAAGGGCAACTGTTGTTGTTTGTATAAAGAGATCTAACTAAAGTAGCAGTTGGAGAGATTAAACCACTTGTGCTTGCACTTACTTGAAAGCATCTGTATTGCTAATGAAATTCTGTATATATATCTGAAAAGAGATTTTAGGAAAATTAAGATTTGGAAAAGAGAATCAAGAATTCTGTAAAGAACCTGCTACAATGAAGGAATTGTGGAGCTAAAGCTATTTTAAAAAACACCTGATCTACCATTATCTCAGCCAATAAGGACCTATATGGAAAGAAGAACTTTGACAATGAAGGTTCTTCTGATTTTAACCAAGGAATAAAAATCCCATGGGGAAAAAACATCATATATAGAATACAAAGATCTATAATACTGACCAAACTAACTACTGCAGCAATTTCTGGAAGCAGGTGGTGTAATTTTTTTGTATTTGCCAGCAATTTTTAATTAATATTGGTTTTGTTTTTCTTTTCCCTTGAGATTTTTCTTTACTGAAAGTGGGATATTTTAAAAGGAACTTATTGTGCATGCTAAACACAAGATTGGCTGGGATAATCAAAATAACCATTTCTTGTATGTGAATCTACACATTTACGAAAAGAATGAAGAGTGGCACAGATTATGAACTAACAGTACTGTGAAGTTAATTTTGGGGAAATACGATGCTTCTGAGGATGGGAGTGCAGCTTGGAGTTTTGTGGATATGACACTTACACGCTGGCTGGGTCCACCTTGAAGAGAGACAACAAAGTCAATTAACATTTTGAGAGATGGCAGCCTTTCATGGCTGTTAAGCTTGCATCAAAATCTGAATGCAGCAAAGGACAGAATTTGTCAATATAGAAAGCAGAAATATTAAAGAGAATAACTGATTCTAGAAACAAGCAATTTATCAAATGCTATTTGGAAGACTTTTTTTAAAGCACCTGTTAATGCCAGCCCTGTAATAACCAGAGTTTAGTTCCTCCTCAGGAAGAGCCAGCATCAAGAGATGGTGTCCTCCTAAAGTTATGAAGCTCTCTTATTCATCATACCCAGAAGATGAGCGACTGTTTGTGTTCCTCTGTTGTAACATTGAGGTTCACAGGCATCATCAGAAGGTCAATAAACATCACCAGAAAATCAATCAACATTGCTACTCTGGTGGAACAAGACACACTTTTCTATGTTGATGTGACACCTATTCCTTCCTGAAGATGCCTCTAAGAAGCAGCACAGGCAGTCTTGTATGTACACCTAAAACTACAGCATATAGCATGTTTGTTCTCTCACTTTGAGAGAACTACTTCTTTCTCGATTTACAGTCATGCAGCTGTCATGGGAATTATGTCATAATCATTCCCTGAAGTACATCTTAACAAATTCCCTACATAATAATTAGATAGCAAACAACAATAACAGTTGCTTTGTTGTTTTCTAGGCTATTAAGCCATAAAACAAAGAATAAGGTTAGGTCATTTTCAGTAGATTACCACAAGGACATTAAGAGAAACGAAATTAATTGCATCTGATGCACTTTCATTCTGAACAGTTGTCACGTCTGTGACTGGGCACTTGACAGTCAACTTTATTTAGGGCTTGAAAAACTCCAGTTATTTGAGCACTCCTGATGATAAGAATTTGACACTTATGACACTTTCTACAACAATCCAAAAAAAAAAAAAAACCAAAAAAAACCTTGTTATTGTGCAAAATTTCTGGTAGAGTCCTGCATTCATCCTTCATTTAAGCCCAGCTTTTCTTGTCATTTCTGGACTGACACTGGCAAATGCTGAGTTTTGACACCTTTATCTTTCTCAGTGAGTCAGTCCCTGGCAGGGCTGGAATCTTGACTTAGTCATATTCTGAGAAGGGACTATTTGCTGTTCCAAACTGTAAAGGTGCTCCTGGGAATTAGATAGGGATGCAGCAGAAGTATTTTCATTTGTGACCTGAGCCAAAGTTAGATACTAGTGTTAAAAAACAACTGCACTGAATCATGGTACTGCTCAGCTCTATTAAATATTAATCTTCACTCATCATCTATAACTAACAACTGCTTGGAATGACCATCATTCTGCTTTGACTAGTGCTTTTGAATTAAATTCGGGCTTTTTTAAATTATTATTCTTGTTAGTAGAACTAAGACATTCATTGTAATCTTCAGTAGCCAGAAAAATGGATTTTGTCATCTGCTGTAAATCTCTGTTTTCAGATTTTCCTGTAGTCTCTCACCTGATCAATAGCATGTACTGGGCTTTGTCATATTTCTTCTTCTCCTTTAAAAAGGTGCAAGGGAAGTTTTATTATCAGGTGAAGTCATCTACAGACAGGCTACAAAACAGGCACAACCATTTAGTTCTGGACTATCACATCTGTTGGTTCTTAGTTGTGATACCCATGGAGAATATAAATTTGCAGAATGAGACATGTTTGAATTTGAGGCTTCTTGAGAATTTCAGGCTTTCTTCACTAAGGTTTGTTTCACAAAACAGGTCTGGATTTTGTTTAGCTTTGGGATTTGGCCTATTTAATGCTACCATGAGTTATCTACTTCACAGGCAGTGAGTGCAGGGATCCCAAACAAGGGGTAAGGGAGATCAAAGAAGGAGTAAAGCTATGCCAAAGACAGAATCAAACATAGAGAAAACATGATCTAATATTTGGGCTGGACAAAGTTTCATAGATTGTCCTGGAAACCTTTGGGTCCTCATACTCTTTACTCAACATCCAGGAGTTGCAAATACTGCTAAGATGTTCCCAAAATACATATTTTCAATCATTTGGCAGGTAGGCATGTCCTAGACCACCATCAAGCATTCTTGTAGTAATAGATATTTTGGACATATTAAGGTGCAGCAAGGAGAATTTCAGGGTCTCCAATAAAATGGAGGTTTGACTCAGGACACAACTACATGAGTTAGGGAGACAGGCCATTCCAAGTGACTGTTAGTCAGGCTTCCTAGCTCACTGGTTAGAGATGAAGAATCAACACCCTATCTGGTCTCCATCAGGTGCCTGGACAATGAAGTTGGGTATGTCACCCTGCCAGTTTGTGCCTGTGTTCCCTATCTCTTATTTTTATAAACTGCAAATTCTTTAGGACTGTCTCTTGATCCAATTTTCCATAATGCTTTTTTTTTTTTTTAAGCTGTAGCCTGTGGGATTACTGTAATACAAATAAGTAACACTATGCCTATAACAGAAGTATTATGTGAAATGAGCTGAGATTTTGTATATGAGCCATTAGATGTGTGGGATAAGATCAATTAATTAAATTTGAAAACATAAACATATAGAGTGTGAGTACTCAGTCTCTTACATCATACTGAGCATAAATAGACTTATAGTTTCACATATATTACATGTGTTTAGCCTGTTATATAAAGTGGATCTAAAATACATTAAAGTGTATTCTCTAGTTGCATGCACGTTATAGGCACTCAGCAAATAATAAATAAAATTGAAATAGCATAAAGATGACAATGGACTATATTCATCTCTTCCTAACCACAATCTTTAGTGACATTAGCAAAGAACAAACAGGGTCAGAGGTATGTCAGCCTTGTGTTCCCAAGGTAGGCATGACTGGAGTTCATTGACTTGTATCCAAAAATCTTTGAAGCCCCTAGAACAGCATTTGCACTAGCACAGCCTGGAGTTCAGGCAGCACAAGCCTTCCTCCAACCTGATCCCAGGGAATGCCCAGCAATCGAGTTGCATATCAACTGAGCTATAACATTACGGGTATAACAAAGCATTAAACTAATTTATTATTTAAAGCTAGGTGGTTCACATGTCTCTTTACAGTGGTGCTGGGCCTCTGGATTATTGGGTAAACACGGTCCAAAATACCATCCTCAGTATCTTTTATCACAAAAGGAATATTTAGTCTTTTGACATTGTGACTACTGCAATACTGTATCTGTGACTTGGTTTGCTGCCTCTGCAGTTTGTACTTCATGAGCAAAGGGAACCAGAAAAGATTCTGGTCAAGCAGGATACACAGAACCTTTTACTTAGTCGTATATGTTCTGATTTGGTACCAGCATTGTCCCTGATTTGGACAATTTTTCCCCTTTTGCCTCCCTACCAGCCACGACAACAGGATGCACAATAAAAACCTGTGTTTACAAATCTCGCATGCAAATGATTACGGAACAGCCATGATATGCAGCAATTTAAATTTGTTGACAGAGTTGCTAAGAAACAAACCTTTTGATTCTGTGAAACCCTTTTTGATACAGCTCCACTCTCTGACAGTTGAAGTTACTGAACAAGAGTGAGGGCTTTTTAAAAGAGGAATTTCTGACATTTGCTATGTTTTCAGAGGGTGTAACATAACATTGAATATTCCTTCAGTGTCAGTTTTGTTCAGTAGCAGTGTGTCTGATTCCATATATATTTAAACTATCTTATATTTCAGAAATTGGCTTCAGCACTTCAGTGCTACCTTCTCCCACTCTCATGCACAATTGTTTTGCAAAGAATTGTGATCTTTACATGCTCCCCTGCCAAATACTGTGTAAGTTTCTATATTTTTTCCAATCTATTCTTTAAACATCCTTTCTCCAGGGCATTTTCACAAAGGACCCCATAGAATCTTATTCAGATATCAACAGTAAAATACACCATTATTTTGACATTCCAGTGTTATGAAGACAGCTGATGTTTTAAGAATATATATTCACACTGCAGACACCAAACCATTAAATAGTGTAGCAGAGCTTGGGAAAAAAAAAGAAAAAAAAGGAAAAAAAGGGCCTGTATTCATCCCAAGTCAGATTACTCATATCACTAAACTGATGAAATTAGAAGCACTGTCATGTAAAGTTGTCAGTAAAAGAAGATGGTTCAGCCCTTAGGTGGATGAAACACATTGGGGAGGCAATCTAACCTTCACTTTACTACTAAGGCAGCCTAGAGCAACTATAGTCCTAATTTAAACAACTGAGTTAGGTGTTTAAAGTTAGGCAGAATTAATCCTAGCCTAATCTAGCCTAATTGGTCATAACCTTATTTTTCTTAGCAGGCTTAACAGTTGTAATTGCAAGCTGCCTGCACCTATACTACCTTTCGTGTATAGCTGTCACACAGTTGAATTCAATGCCCAAAAAGCAAAAGGCAGAAAAACAAAAATTTCAGCTTTTTATGGGGATGGGAGATAAACAAAGACAACTATGGGACAGAAGCAGAAATAAGAATCTCAGGGAAAGACCATATGATGTCTTTCATCTCTGAAGGCATACACTGCTTTCCAGGATCAGCATATTACTTTTATGGATATTTTGGAATTTCTGGTGTGAAACATAGGAACCTAATGTCATGAGCCTGCTGAAGTGCTGTTTTTAATCAAATAAAATGGCTGCAGAGTAATAAACTGAATCTGAAAAGGCAGAAGGATGACTCTGTGAGGAGAGAGATTGATCTATGCTAGTCAAAAACCACACTAAATGGGAATGGGGTAAGAAAGAAGCAGTCGCTTCCAAGTTTACTATGAAGCAGTGAAGACTATCTCTTCCTACCATTTTCTCTTTACATTGTGTTCATAAGGACCACTACATCTCCTGAAATTGTGCAAAAGTGTTTTGAAAACGATATTTAAAAATGTGAAATAAATGTAAAAATAATGAGTCATACTCCATAATGGCCACTGCAGTGTGCATTAGAAGGCAACCAGAGCACTCTCAGCATGCACTAATAGCTTGCTAATGCACAGCCTTTGGTGCCTTATTGCTATAGTCGACATTTACCACAACGAATACTTTGCAGCAAAAAATATTTTGGGATCCATTATGCTTTCACAACCATGAGCTGTGCTGGGAAGGGCTGGAAGTAGAGTGCTGTGAGCAAAGGGGGCTGAAGGCCTGAAGAAGTCACTCATGCTCTTGCCTTTTGTTGAAATGCAGATGGAAAATACCCACCCCAGGCTCAATCTTCCCGATGGAAAGCACTTTTGAGAGAGAGACATTTCATGGAATCATACAACTATTTAAGTTGGAAAAGGCCTCTAATATCATCAAGTCCAACTGCTACCCTGGCCTTGCTGTGTTCACCACTAAAGCATGTCCCTAAGCACTGCGTCCATACACCTTTTGAACACTCCAGGGATGATGATTCAATCTCTTCTCTAGGCAGCCTATTACAAGGCTTGATAACCCTTTCCAAGAAGTGATTTTAACTAATATCTGCTTTAACCTCCCACGGGGCAACATGAAGCCATTTCATCTCATCCTGGCACTTGTTATCTGGGAGAAAAGACTAACTAACCCCCACCTCGTTACAACCTTCTTTCAGGTAGTTGCATAGGGTGATAAGGTCTTCTCCTGAGACTCTTTGCAGAGAGCACACCTCCAGCTTCCTCAGCTGCTCCTCATCAGGACAAGTACTTCCAAATAGTTCCTTGGAAGCAGGAAATGTTGCAAGTACAAGAGAAGGCTGTTCAAGTATAAACTAACATTTATAAGATCCATTTATAAGAACATTTATGAGTGTAAGAACTCATTTCACTAATTGCCTCAAAGTTATCTAAGAATGGGCAATGCGACCTTTTATTCAGTGAAAACTTTCACCTGTTTATTTTGTTTTGTTTCCAATGTCTTTATACACTGGTATTGATTGGAACTCTTGTTACCGCGAATCCCACAGTCCACCCTCATCACACAGTTCCTGCTGTGCCCTGGGGTTTAGATTGCAAACTACAGGAGGATAGACAAAAATGTGGACATATAGTTATAACAATACCCACAGATATTATTACCAAAATGGATCATTTCTGCTGGCCTAACCCCTTGGCTTGTAAATTCTTCATGTTGGTAGTCCATAAAAATAAACCTTCATCCTCCCAAGAGATTTGAGAGAAACCAACCCCAACCCAAACTCACAAGGGATGGAACCACAATGGAGCAGAAATCTAGACTCATATGACATACCAGTGGACTAGAAGTGTTTGAAAGTACATTGTTAATGTAAGTAAAGATATGGAGGATCATTTCCTCGTTTGAAACCATTTTTAGTGAGAAGAAAGCTAATTTCCAAGAAAAGACAAATTAAAATGTTTCTCTCAATTTTCTGGCATCTGGGTTTTTTGCTGACTTTTACAACAGCAATTGATTTTGTTTTGCTTGTGATCTGTATAAACTGTTCATATCAAACAAGGCAATGCAATGAATTGTATTGAACTGTGTAAGTTCTAGCAGTTGGAAAACCAATACATTTCATGGCTGGCTATGCTTTGTTTTCCTTTAATGCAGACAATTTAATGTTAGTGATTGAATCAGTGATTTTTCCAGCAAAAATGACAAGGCAGTCAACTTGAAATTTAGCATTATTAGCCATGGTCTCTTCTAGTTTTGTGTGCATGTTGAGTGATCTGGGATGAAAAACTAACAAGCACCTGTCAAATCTGAGACATCAGGTTTTCTGACAGAGGGCCCACTGGACATTCCTATCAAGAGAGCCTTTATGAGTAAACCATGGAAATGTCTCTCAGACAAAAAGGAAACAGAGCTCATCAGATTCTGCAGACCCTTGACTTGGAGGGCATGCTGTCTCCAATGAAAGGCTTTTGATCACAATGCTTTTTTTATTCAGATTTGACTTCACATTATGGCTAATCAATACCTTGCAACAGTCTAAGTCCCCAGCTAGATGCACATCTCACAGTCAGGCAGGGAGACCTACTAATTGAGAAAATGTCAGAGACCCAGGTACCATCGCCCTCAGGCCATCGTCTTGCGTCAGCTCAATTCTTTTTTCCCATCCGTGCCCCTCTTATCACGGTGCCCTAGAAATGGTGGAAATAAAATTTAGAGACATGACAGGCACAGAAAAGCAGGATCAATTCCTGTCGTTTGCCACGAGTGTTTACTGCCTTCCCAGGTCTTCAGAGGGTGTTTTTCTTTCATAGCTTAGGGTAACTTAACCTTTTATAAATAGGAAGATGGTAAAATTCATTAATTTTAAATGGTTTGATTTTTCTAGGCCTGATATTACATCGACTTTCTGGAAAAGGCTATCCCTTTAAAATCTTATTTGTTTATATAGAAACTGGAAGGGTTTTGTCATGTCTTCGATTTTTGTTATGTGTCCACTTTGAAAACTACCCTTCTCATCTTTCTGCATTATTTTTCACCAGTCAGATTTGACAGGTGAATAATATGAAGTCCTCTAGAAAAAAAGCAAGTTAACTTCAAAATCAGGACATGGGGCTTGTCCTCATGCAGAGCGACACCACAAGATTTTGGTAGCACCAAAAGGATGCCAGGCTGGCCTGTTTCCCAGTACCTGACTGAGGATTTGTGTTCAGTGAAGCATCACAAGAGAGGTGCTCATTTCTGGTCCTCTGAGACCACAGATATCAAATGTAAAGGGTTTTACTTTTATTTGTCTCCTGCCTCGCTTTGGCATTTTCCTGGCATCATTGTTTGCCTATCCTCTGCCATAGCCAGTTTTGTGGGAAAAAAAGGAACATATTTGTAAACCTGGCTTTGTAAACTATGGTAAACCAACCACTGGAGGGAGTCACAGCTCAGGGAGCAGCTGGAACTACCAGGCTGCTGGAAAAATGCATTTGACATTGGGGATCGCATTATAGGTCTGTCCTGTGTAAGATGAGTTTTCCAAGGCTCTGTAAGCATATATACACAGAGACTTTGTCATGGGCTGAGCTGGTCGTTCACATATACAAATAGTTCCTTCATCAAGGAGAGAGCTATTGCCCGGTTTTTCTTCTTTTCCTCTACCTCTAGCCAAGCTGTGGCTCTAAACAGATGTTTCAGTGACAATATATTAGGTGGTGGAGGGAGAGAAAGATTAGATGTAGGTTAAGGACAGTTAATAGTACTGAGAGAAGGGTGAGAAAGGAAAGCAGAAGGAAGAGAAGCAGAAAATTAGAAAACAAAGAACCTGCATTAAAGATAAATACTTAGCTTTTGCTCTGTGCATCATTTTTCCTCAGGAAAAATCAGGAGCTCCGTTCCTTTGTTTCCTTTTCTTTGTGACCTTCTCCACCTATATGCAGCAGCCCTTCTTCCCTTCGTCCTAACATCTTAGAAGGTCAGATTGGACAGCTGCTTGCCCTGCAAATAAAACAGTTTTAAAAAGCACACACTGCCATTAACTAATGACTGACCTGCCATATATATATATCTACTTGAAAGTTCAATCATGCAATTATATAAAAAAGCAAACATACCTGCATATTGGTAAATTTCTGAAATTACTTTGTTTATATAAAACCTTTTCATTTGTTTCAGTTCGCAGTCTCATTTCTTTTTAAAGTTAAATACTTCTTTCTTGTTTTTTTACTTATTTTATGGGGATGGGGGAAATTAATTTGCTTTATTTTTGATAATAAAGAATTATTTTAAATTATTTTTTTCAATTATAAAAGGCTTCTAATATTGTTTATTTTTTTGATTAAGCATAAAGAAAATAGTTGTTGTATTTAAAAAAATTAATATTACACTGAAAATTTAATTTGCAGTGAAGATTTTTACATACATTTGTCTTTCCAAATGGCTTAGCCTGTAAACTCTAGGAACAAAAACTGAGGATGTTCTGAGTTTCCAATGGAGCATTCAGGGTTTGGGGTCAAGAATTAAACAACAAATGTCATACTTAGGGCTTCATGTCCTGCTGACAGAATGAATCCTGAGAGAATCTTTGCAATCTCTTCAGGCGTAAAGCAGGGTTTTCCAACTCTATTTGTAGAAAGAACCTTCTAGAAAAATACAACATGCAGGATGAATAAGAAAACAAAGAAGGATGAATAGAATTCTTGTTGGTATAAGAGAAGGCAAGTATTTTCCAGCATGGGTGTTTGCTTCCACATAAATATTTAAGTATGTAACTACTCACCCACATCTGAAAATGTTGGTTTGTGTGGTTTATCAAAGGCCAGGGTGGAATGAGTTAGGGAGGCAGGGTTAGTCTCTGATTCTCTAATTCAGTTAGCTCAATAGTGTTGCCTTTTATGCTGCCAAGATGGTCCCTCCTTCCCCTTGCTCAGCAGATTCATGTCGGCTCCCACGCAGGAGCACCAGCACTGTCCCAGAACACAAAATGAGAACACAGAGCACTAAATTCTGATAGGGGCAGAAGTCACAGCCAGCACCAAACTGATTTGCAGTCCTCTTCCTCTTCCCTCCCAAAAATCCCAAACTCAACTCTTCCCCCTCAAAACCCTACAAACCCCAAAACAAACAATAAAAACAACAAAAACAACAGTAACAATCAAAGGGGGGAAAAGCCAAACAAAATAAATAAAGAATATCTATAGAGTTGAGATTTTTTACAGAAGCATTTGTCTGGCAAGAAGAAGGTGGGAACAGAAGCAGGCTGAGGACAACCAATAATCTCAGGAAAAGAATCTGAGGAACTCTATCTACTGCTTTCCCTACTGAAGCATTTGTTAAGTTCCTGTGTCTTCTCAGTCACCTATACAAAAAAAAAAAAAAGAGTTCTAGAGAAGTACTTGAGAGCACCTTTATATCTTGAATTTTCAGTTAGTCCAGGGACCCTGTCAGCAAGAGGAATCAAAATATTAAGAATAGAATAGAATAGAATAGAATAGAATAGAATAGAATAGAATAGAATAGAATAGAATAGAATAGAATAGAATAGAATAGATAATGCCCACCAAATACATGTTACTGTAGGACTAGAACACTTTTAGCTACAAGTCACCCATTTTCCCTCAAAGAAGGAAAGCACAAATAGCCTATATTCGAAAAGCAACAGCAGAATGCATTTTCTCTAATTCCCTCCATTGTTTCACTGTTAGCTAAGGAAAACTGTTTGGCAGGATGTTAAGTGTCAGAAAGTAGGGTAGAAAAACTGTTTCACAGGCTGAAATCTGGCCAAAGAGTCCTTTTTTCCTCACTGCTCCCACTTTTTGTTGACTGCCTCATGCATGCTATTTTATACCTGTATCTTCTCTGTATGATCACATTAATTACATTCCATCCATTCCACTTTGATATCTCATTAAAATCTTATAAATGATCATGCAGTGACCTTGAAGGACATGCATAATACATGAAAGTAAACCTGCAGTAAAATGTATTCTTTCACTCCTGACTGGCTACATCCCACATTTCTTTTTCCTATCCCCAATGACCCCAATATGGGGAGTTGTGTTAGCTGAGCCAAGGTATGCAGTAGTGTGCAAATCCACTAACTCCATTAGCTTTCCCTACTGATGACAGCTGCAATATGTTAATGGCTTATGTTTGGATGTGATGGCCCTGCTACTACTTAGGGCACTATGCTAATTACCATAAGATGGTGACAACAGGTGCAAGTGTCACTTCATATTATCATCATGTGTATGAGAAAAATAGCTAGCAGCACCAAAAGCAGCTCAAGAAAATGTAAACTTTAGTCAGCAGCCTGTGATTCTCTGAAGAACTATTCTTTAATGCTTATGATTAAAGGATTTACAGATGGATATTGTTGCTTTTTCTGCAAGTACAGTAATTTTGAATTCATAAGGATGTCTTCACAAGCTATTTAAAGTTATGCCTCAACAACACACGCTTAGGTGGTAGCTCAAGTAAAATGCAGAAGTCCTGCATTTATGAAGGTTTCCTTACAGAATGAAAGTTTACCAAGCCACATTTGTTGCAGCAAGTATATGTTGGAACAGACATGATTTCCAGCTGAATGAAATCACTGTGTTTTGCTGGCCTTGTGCTCATAAGAGAGCTCTGTTCTATTGTCAGATTTGTTTATGTATATGTATACTTTTCTTTCTCCCTCTTTGTCAGGGTTTACTACATCCCTTTTTCTTGATAGACAGCAATTTACTGAAGCCCAGTGGTGGCCCTTCAGAAGGCTGAGCCAGCAAGATGGTTGCCATTTTAATGTTAACATAGTCTTATTATCATAAAAGAAATTTAATGGAAGGCACATGGACACACCTTAATCCTTTGTTAGAAAAAAAAAAACACCTTATAAGACAGCTTTATGTGAAGTAGTGAACACCTATTCCATCCAGCTAATTATTATTGGAGTAAAAGGTTTTTCACAAAAATATTTTTTACCATTGTTACAAACATTTGTCACTATATTACCCCGCAAGAAGCCAGGATTAAACTAGAAAAGAGAGATATTTTTTAATTTCTAAATAAAATTGGTTGGTCCTGAAATTTTGTATTGAGCACTCTCACGGCTCTTAGACCATGATGGACAAGTGAAAGAAGAGAGTTTTTTCCTAAAGGCTAAGCTGTGCAAATACAAAACTAAAATGTAAGTTGTCTTTTAAAATAAAAGGCAAAACTGATATTTGAAGAAAATTTCAATTTATGCAGAAAGAAAAAAAGGATCATAGTTAATGTCTCTAAGCTGAAGACCAGCACATTTTTTGCCCAACTTGAGAAATTCTGTTTATATACGTTACTGCATGGAACTGATGCTCAAGGGCATCAAGATCCCCATTCTTTTCACAGGTGAGGCTCAGTGTAACTCATCTCACAATACCTTATCCTTTCACTATAGCCCTTCCACAGCTGAAAATGAACACACAAGGGGAATAGAAATTTGTTTATGGATCCCAGTGGATAAATTAAATGGCAGCAACTACAGACCTTGTGGGGTCTTGTTTCCAGCAGAAATATTTGTCAGTCTAAAAAAGTATTACCCTTATTGACAGGATAACATTCTCCACTGATGTCTTGCCTTCCTACAAGGGTTTTTCTTTGTGTGACTTTGGGGGTTTTAAGTACCAGGGAAAGCAGCATTCTATCTTATCTGAGAGGTATATTGTCTAAACCCAGAATATACTAAAGTCATGTTGTGGTCAGCTTGGTACTAGCAGATAAAAATACTGCTGGGTAAAACAGACAAAGGAAAAGGTCAATGATGGCTCTCAGTTCTGGTGCAAATCCTTGAAGATTTGCCCCTTCATGGTACTCCATGCTCTTTACTGATGTAAAGAGCTGTGGTAGGAACAAGGATGATGACTGACTTTGATCTCTTGTATAACCACAGCCACAGAATATGTAAGTATTTTTAAGGAATCCAGGTGATCTAATTGCTGTATTTCAGTTGAAATGCTTTTGCATCTTTTTCCTTTTTTTAATTTAGCAGCAGTGATAGATAAGTAAAGATTAGAGAGCACTTAATAAAGAGCAGCCCATGCAAATGACAGACATGCAAATGTCTGAAAATAGTCCTTAAGAATGGAAAAGTAAATAAAAAAAGCAATAGTTTTACCATTTTATGATTTTATGCCTTAACACATAGCAATATCTGACTGACATTACACTTTCTTGTTGGGTGCAAAGAAGTTCTGTAAAATTCACGTGAATTTTGATTCGTACTGTAAATTCTCAAAGCTGTATAAACAGGGAGGAACAAAATTCAGTTCACCTGTCTGCATGAAGTCTAGCCTGTGTCACACAAAGCGAGAAGTGTTGCTTTATGCAACCTGCTCATGTTCTCTTTCCCTGTATGTGCCAATGTCCTTTACATGGTAACTTTAATCATTCCTCCTTGCATCCGTCTTCCACCTGAGAATGCAAATGTAAGATGGTTATCTTATACTAAAAAGTTTTATCTGTTTTCTGTATCTACATGGCCTAAGAGATGTATATAGGGAGATGTTCCTACACAGATTAATGTGCTTCAGGCCAAGCTCAACATATTCTGTGGGAAGCCATAAGCTGGTAGAAGAAATTATAAGGAATTTTCAGTGGAAAACTAAACAATTTCTATTTCCAGTGCATTTTTTTACCTCCCTAAATTGCCACATTATTAAGGGATTCACATTCCTAAAACATGCTCCTGTAGCTAAAATAGAAACCTAAAACATCAGAGTTGAAGAGTTGAGTATGTAAAAGGAGGACTGCCTCCTGAAAACACAGCTTGGTCCATGACACCATTTGTGACCCAAAAGTCTGATTTCTACATACAGATGTATTTGAACATGTCAAGATAAATAATGAAAAGTCTTAATTTTTCCATAAAAGTGAAGGTGTCTGGAAAAATTCCATGCTTTCCAGAAGTACATTATAAAACTATGCATTTATAGTACAAAGTTAAAGAAGCTTCAGACTCTCCTCAACAGTGTCACCTGCTCCCTTGTCACACCAAGCTGCAGTGATTATGCTGCTATGAAGTTCCTTTCCCATATTCCTCCATCCAGGCAATTAGAGGTACTGTGTCAAATCCTAAAGGCCAGCCCTTACTTGGCTTAAACACACAAGCAGTCACGCTGAAATCAACAACAAATTTGCCCAAATAAACCAAGACCCAGACGTTAATCTCAAGTATTTCCTGTGTTCCATCTATGAGAGTGTGACCACAGAAGGAATGTACTATTCCCTGATAAACCACTCATGCCCAATAATCTCAACCACTACTTTTTTAATTACTATTTCCATTTTATTTGCTGTCTACTGCAAATATACCATCTGCGAGAAAACCCTTTTTGCACACTTGGAATACACTCTGCAACCTTCTAGTCAATATCTCCTCTTGGTCTTCTAATTAACTCTTAGAAATATGCAATTTTTAAAAATATAACTGTAAATCCTCCCCTTCCCTAAGCAGACATGTAAAAAATGTTGTTATTGTCACTCTGTTGAAGCCCATTGTCTGAATTACATTCCCCCTGTTGAGACTTAGCCTGAATGAATTGTTACTGCAGTATGTCCAACTGTTTCTTAAATAATTCCCATTCTTTTTCTGCACCAGGTTTCCTACACAGTCATGAGATCTGGCCTCATTTCCATCAAGATCATTCCATTGTTTATGTTACCACAAGCTATTCCTTCTACTTGAACTGAAAGTGTAAGCAATTTATATTGTGGTGTATAATGAAAACCTGTTAATCTTCCAGAAAAACAACCCTAATTTATATCGTTGGCTCCATCAAAATCCCTTATAGTATTATAAGTTTTGTAAAACTTTCACTGAGCCAAAACTAATTTTGTTGCTTCTTCTTCTTTTCTTTTCTGCATTGTGAATTTGTGATCGCTAAATCAGCCCTGCTCTATTTATCAGGATGGGCTGATTTTCTAGCTCTGGTTGCCAAGAACCTCTGATCATGAAGTTCAGTCAATAAAATGACTTCAGTAAGTAAGCAATTATGCATTGCCTCTGGAAACATGCTTCCCACCTTACAGGTTTTGCATACTTGTTATCCCAGTAAGTATCTGTGAAATTAAAATCTCCCATGATCAAAGTTTCAGGTTTTTTTATAAGTATCTCTTAGCTGTAAACATGTTGTTTGTTTCAGTTATTCTAAAACACAATTTACAAGGTAAAGTGTCTACAGTCACCTCTGTAAGTTGTTTCTTTTAATCAAGCAGCTATGTACCAGAAAAGTGAAACACTATTTTGCATATACACAGTTAAAATATACAAGGCACAAACAATAACGCTTCCTCTGAGCTCATGGTTTATTAAATGCAACAAAATTTAAATGACACAAATTTTGCTCTAACCTATGAACAGCCAAGAAAGACCAAACATATCACCTTCACATCATTTACTTAAACACCAAAATTTGCCATCTCCAAAGTCTTTTTATTAGGGGTAGGATAAGTACAGAGCAGGGGTTTTAGATTAAGAAAACTAATTTGGAGAAATGAAATTGAATATACAATTCTAATAATACAAAAAATAGCAAGAATTAACTAATTCTTAATTAAATAATTAAGTACATATATATTTGAAGATTGAAGAGAGACATAAAAAAAGAGGCTGTAGTTTTGAATTTCTGCCTGTGTTTCAATACAGTACTTTAATCTCCCAAATACCAGCACATTAAACCAAAAAGTTTAACTTTTTGCTGAAGATTTTTTTTCCCCTCTCTTTAACACAAAATTAGGACACTGACTGAATTTGCAGAAAGTTATTTATAGTGGAGAAATACATACCAGAATATTTGAAATTTCTACCTGAATAAATGTTGGTGGGTTGCTTATTTTGACTGTTTGTCACCTACCAAATGCCTCACTGAGGCTTCAGGATGCTACAAAGTAGGACTAGATGTTAATTGAATAGACAGGCAAAATGATTATTTGCATTTTTCTCTAATCTTTCTTCCCCCACACCTTTCCTGTGACTTTCCTACTTGATTGCTGTGGAAAACACCATCATCCTACTTACTGTTCAAGCCCATAAACAAGTCTTCAGCTTGGATGTCTGCCTAGTACTGTCATCTAAACTAAAATATTTGAGATTCTATTTTTAAACAGCAGAAGATAAGTCCTTCCCTGCCCACTTACACAGAGAAGCCTTTTATCACTTCATTTCTATATTGTTCCTTCTTTTTAATCTCTGTTTTTGACAAACAGAATTTTTCTCCACTTATATACTTGCTGTAGACAGCATATCTACCTGCATTTTGACCACATTTGGCTTGTTCCATAGGAATATTTTGCGAGTCGCATCAGTTTTAAAGCTTTCTCTCTTCACCAAGATCCCTCACATGGAGTGCCAGATGCTGAGGTAAATTCACGGGTTAGCTTTCACAAGTTTTCCATGTTGCTGCTTAGAAGATCCCCCAATCTTGAAAAACTGACTGTCCAACCTCCTTTAAATTCCTTGCTAAAGCTCTCTCTGACTGCAAATATCTCTGGAGAATGATACAATTATTAGATCAAGGCTTCACTTGCCTTCTCTTTTTTCTTCATATGCCCTCTGTATACCCTGTGCATCTCTCTCTCTTTACCTTGCTTGAGCTCCATCTGCTCTTTGGAGCAAGGATCATGCTTTTGTTTGTGCTCATGCAAGCACTTCATGCCCCTAGCAGGGAACAGCCCAGACAGAGAGACATGGGAAGACCCATGTCCCCTGCATACAACAGCGTGACCAGGGTACTCTGGGATGTCTCATGAGGAAGAACATATTCATTGTTAGGCAATTCTACTCAACACATGGTGAATGTAATAGGAGTTGAAACACCTAGTTGACATACACACAGCTACATTTAAGTATTTTCTGTTTTAAGAGAATCTGGAGCTGAATTTCAGCTCTCTGGTGAATACTGCTGCTAAGCAGTTTGTGTATCTATCCTCTTCCCATGACATTTTGTTAGGAAAAAAAGTAGCTGGAGATACTAGTTCATCTTTTCTCCTAATCAAAACCAACAGCCTTTCCTCAGGCTCAGTTTTGCTCTGAATTTAAGCATTGGGTTTAATTGAAACATCTCTATTGCCTATGCAACAGGCACTCTTTCCATGGTGGAAGTCCCTAGAGGTAGCAGTTTGTCAACCCTGTAGTTTCCTGCTGGACAAGGATCTGTGGCAGGTGACTGACATGAGGGAAAGACTGTCAGTTGCTCTACCCAATTTCCTCTGCTGCCTCTGGTAGAAGATGGCTTTTTCAGACAACTTGTCTTGTTGTTCACAAAGCTGTATCATCACTAACACTGAAATGATCAAAAAGACTGCTCTTGTGTCTCTGCAGTTATTTTCGGGAAAATTAGAAACAAAGACAAAGGAGATGAAAGCTCCTGTGAAAATATCTTTGAAAAGCATTTAACTTAGATAAACCTGTCCATTTTTTCTTGCCAATGCAAAAAAAAAGAGCAATCCCTTTAAAGCCAGAACCTTTGAACCACAGTCTCTGAAGAGCATTCAGGTAAAGTTGTTGAAGTTTTCATGCAGTAGGAAAAGAAACTCAAATGAGGGTTGATTTTTGCTGTCCAAGAAAGGATGTGTTTTTGGCCAAGTAGCTTTCCTGGTACCAATCTCCCTGTTGGATATCTTAAACAAGATCCTGTTTTTAAGACTTCTTTGTTAGACTTTTCCTCATTGTAAATTGAACAACTAGAGATGATGATGTCAAAATTGATAGATCTGCTAATGGAGGAGATGAGGGAAGGAAAAATAGTAATGAAGAGTTTAGGCCAATAAGGACCAAAAGGAACTAGACATGTTTTGGTGCTAGCAAGAAGGAGAGATAAGCAGAACTGATAAAGCATGGGATGTAATCAACTATCAACAATTAATGCATCAAAGCAAATGTCCATTCTGCATCTAGGGGAAGCAAATCCTACAAATGGAGGGGAAAAAAGAGTAAGGATCAAGAAAGCCAAAGTCCCTAATCAAGCTGCAGTTTAAGGAACATCTTTAAAAAATGGAAAATCTTTGATACCTTGCTCTGGAAGTAGCCTGGTAGCTAGCTAGATTTGTAGGTGGTCATTCCTTTACTTTCTCCATAAAACAAAAGAAAAGAGAGGTGACAAAAGATATCATTTCATCTTCTTCCAGAATCTGTGTTCTCTGGAGAGCCAGGTAACACACTTCCAGTATCTGCTGGTCAGTTTTCCATCAGGGTAAGTTTGAAAACCCTTTGGCACGTTCAGAGTTCTGTAGGTGCTACACTTAAAGAAGGAAGCATCTGCTGCATTATGTAGCCACTTGCTATCCTGGTGCAACCAGCAGAGATACTATTAAGCAGCAGTGATTAATCTTTTCACAGCAAGATTCCCCACAGTGAGAGCTAAGCTAGAGGCTGAAGAAATATGGAGATTTTTTTTTTCCACATTACTTTTCTGTGCACCACAATAAGGTTTCTTTTCAAGTCTTTCAGCTCCCATTAAACATGTTTCTTGGGACTACGAAAAGCTTGAATAAATCAAGTTTATTTCGTGAATATTTTAACCTTCCATCAACCTTCCAGTATTTCTTTATTTCACTTCACCTCAGAAAACTTTGAGAGAGAAAATATGAAAAATATACCATATACCTTTTTTTTCAAATCCACTCTCTTCTCTGATTTGACATAAAGGGATCTTATTAAAATTAGTTTAATGTCTTGGCCCTTGTATACAGCACTTGTCTTATACATCCCATCTTATGTGGAAACAGCAGTCCACTGAGCCTTCATGTACTGTATAATACTGTCTTTCAAGGATATGTCCTCATTCAAGGAGCTGTGCTTTTGTTTTCTGTATTAGTTTCAGTGAAGAGGTTTAGTGTATCCTGACTGGCTTTATTTTTTTGTCTTTAATACTGAAAATAGAAATTTTTTTTTTATGTACCAAGGGAGTTCACTGGCTGTTCTGAACAGACACTCTAAGACTGCTCCATATTACATACTGAGTTATTGAAATTATGAATTAATGCCACTAAAATCAAACTATGTTTACGAGTATAAAACTGACATGAATCAGCTCAGGAACAAACTTATGTCTGTAAGCTCAAATCATGTGTTTGGTTCAGGTGTAATACTTAGCCAAAAAAGTAATATTTAAACTGCATCAAGATTAAGGAACTGATTCTGACATTTTTATACTCATGTTGAGAGCTTGTGTGTTGATCACTGATTCTAGGGTGAATGAAAAACTGTAGAGAATCAGTGCATTGAACACATTGTCTTTTAAATTCTGTTTTCTTGTAACTCTTGCTTTGCCCTGGTGTCAGAACCCAAAGGCATTACTGTAGAGCCCAGGTCAGAATTCAGTGGATCGCCTCCAATAGTAAAATGGAAGAAAATCAATAGTAACCCCCAGAAAGTTCAATAGCTAAAGACTCCATCCTAGACTGTGTGTACACACTGTAGTCAACTAGAGATTCTTTGGAGTATCTGAGATGAAAGGTTGCTCTGTAAGTTAGTGCCATTAGTGGAGTAACACAAAAGTGAAATTATTTTGTCTTTGAGTTTCCATCACATACATTTATCAGTTGTAAACTTCACTATGTCGATCACTTCCCTGAAATATAGTTTCTTAGGAGTCTTTGAAATGTAGCACCTGTGTTTGCAGTCATGCAGTAAACATGTAAATGTACCACGAATTAGTGTGAATTGGTTGATTTCCTGGTGGAACTACAGATGAAGCTATTCATGGGGGAATATATGCACTCTCTTTGTAACGTGGGCTTTAAGTCCTACAACAGTTAACTCTGTGTTTGCATGATGTGTGCCTGCCCTTGCAGGGAGTGTGAGCTTCAGCATCAGGAGAGACACCATATAGCTCTGTAATCTGAGAACTGTGGCACACTGCAAACTGAGTCCCAGGCCTTCTGTCTGCTCATGGCACCTATCAGTAAGGTAGACACATACTTTCTGTTCTCTTTCATATGGTGATGAAGGGCATCTGAGGGGCTCCTCTGTGCCGCTGCTGAGCCTGGAAATGACGAAGAAAAAGGCTGAACAACACCTTTGGAAGGGATGAGACAAGTCTGAAGTAAAAGAGTTGATCTGACAAGTACAAACCCGATAGCTGAAACTATCACACTGCTTTGGTACTAAGAAAGCAGGGGAGGAACAGGAGAAGAAAAATCAACTGCTGCACTGCAGCCATTTACCTGGGGCACAGGAGATCTCGCTTCTAATATGACCTAGTTTGTTCAACCTTAGCCAGCAGGAACAACAGATCTCAAATTACATACCATTTGCAGGTATTTTAAAAAGTGTTGAATGAATAGAGTACCCCTTCCTCACCCATAGACTACAAGTGAACTATTTCTGTTCCTTAACTCAGCAGCTCTTTAATTAGTTGTTCAAACTATCTGCAAATGTCTTCTGCTCAAGACTCCATTAAGGACCAAATATCCCTTCTTACTGTTGGGTTTCACTTAGGATATTTCATCAAGTCTAGAATGAGTCTTTAAAAACTACTTCTTTCTAAAAGATAACAGAATAAGCTTACATACTACAGTTGGGCACATTACTGACATTCAGTAATGACATTCAGTTCAGCACATCTGGGGCTGGGAGGCAGTTCTTAATACAAAATAGTTTTAAAAAATATATCAAAGCTATATTTCTGAATACAGTCAGCTCTTGATCTTTCTTCCAAAGTTCATTATGGACTTAATAAATGCTGAGAGGTTCTACTGTTTGACTGAGGGAGATAAGTACATCTTGAAAAATATTGGAGTATCGTCATTTCTCCCAGAGCTGGAAATATTGAATTTACATCTCATTGTAATCCATTCATTGGTTTATAGACCTCCAGTTCTCCAGGGAGCATCACAAATTCTGATGACCTCCCTGAGTGCTGGATTTTGCATTTGAATCTCTGATTTAGCTGAAAGATGTAATAAGAAACCTCATGTAGCCAGAGAGATCCCTATTGACTACACATCTGAGGAGGCTCAGGAGCACAAGTTATTCCAGCAAGGATATGGAATAAATTACAGTCAGTAATTTGCCTCTAGATCAGCCTTTCTCCACACAGTGGAATAATGTATTCATATGGACAAGCAGGCCCCATTTCAGAGAGCGTTTTATGCAGAGCATATGTTTTACAAGGGAGCAGAATAGATCAAATATTTGGCATAGAGACTTACTTTTACAATCCCTCAAGAAAATAGCACTTATTTCAATTTGTGCAAGTTTGCACTGTCAACTGAAAAATTCATTTCTTAACTATCTCTGTGACATTAGTACTTGGATTAATCACCTCTTTCTATAACTTTTCAAAGAACTTTGACTTTAAAGACAAGCCCTAGATTAATGCAGATGGGAATGGTATTCATATCTCAGGATTTAATATGTTGTGGGTAAGACACAAAGACTTTGACAGTTTGGTTTAGGTAGACACGACTACCCGGACAATTATGGATAAATGTTTGAATTTTAAAATATGTTCTTCACTTACCACTTATACTCCTTCATAGTAAGATTTTTTTTCCCTTCTATCTCAGTGTTTTTCTGCCTGAATGATAGGCCTCAGTTTGTTCAGTTCAGTAATGAGCCCACAGTAGGAACAGCAAGCATCCCAGCTATCCCTTACTGGTTATTCACTGTTCCTGAAATCCTCTATGATTAAAACTTTAAAGGCTCCAGCACTATAGAACATATACTGAATCCTACAAATTTAAATATCCTGGATAACATTCAGTCAGTCTGGAAAAAAAAAATTCCAAACCAGATACTTGATGGCCCAACAGAGAGATTAAAGGGTTATAACAAGCAACTTCTGATTTCAAAGGATTTGGGCTATTTTAAGCTGAACTTACTGCTGTAAAAGGAAAAAAAAAAAATCAAGAATAGAAGGCAGTGCAATAAGAAGTCCTCTGGGACCTTCCACAAATGCAGTCTTCAGTCTGGAAATTCATAGTTCTCATTTTGACAAAAGTTACTCTTTTGGTACTAGTACCAATAGACCTTAACAGGAAAAGGAAGAGACATTCTGATTTCTATGCACAAATGAAGTTGTCATGTTCAAGCATCCTGTCAGATGACGAGAAGTTTAGTTCAGCTAAATCTCATCCTTCTGCTGAAAACTTGCTCAGTCTCCAAGGTTTCACCCTTCATCAATGTTGAATTGCTTGCCTGTGTTTCCAGGTTATCTCCATGCAATGTCAAAATAGTGCAAACAGTGCTGTTCATACAGCATTTCTGGCAGCACCCAACCCACAAAATGCTTGAAATGTGGTGCAAAATTTTGTTCACTTGGCATGAGAATTCCTGCCCTCTCTCAGGCCTTCTCTAACCATATGTTCACATCATTCCTACTGACATTGTTGGGAATTGCGACGAACCCAGAGGAAAAGCCTATTAAAAACAAGTGGTGTTGTACAGCTTATAATATATGCTTCAGTCAGAAAAGGGAGAACTTAGCTTGTTACTTCACATAAGTCATAGGAAACTGGATTAAAGGGGGCTGAGAGAAATTTCTTGCCTGGCTGAAGCCTTGATGTGAATGAACTTCTAGCATAGATGATCCAGGAGAGTTTCTGCAGTGTTGAATTCTTCAAGCATTAGAAGTGTCTTGAAACACCTAAGTTAGGTAAAACATACCTTCCTTTCCCTCTGAGGTCCCTGTGGAGAGGCATAACTGCAGAAAGTGAGCTCAGACTATTTAGATTCTAAAAGAAATGTAGAAGTCTTCCCTATTACAATAATTGGAACAGGGATGATCACAACATCCAGAGCATTTGCTTCGTATTGTCTGGAGATGATATTACATTCTTACATTCTCTGTACTTCAGAACATTAGCATAACAAGAATATGTATATGTGTATGTATATATATATATATGTATAATTTTTTTGTAAGAGAAAAACTCAAATTTATTCTACAAATAGAAATTGCTCTGAAAAATGTAAATCAATGTATTTCAGTTGTCTCTATATATGGATGCTGTGTTAACAAAATATCTGTTAATGGATTTAATCTATTTTGTTAGAGGCCTTTAGAATATTATATTAATTAAACACTGGTGTATAGAATACCTTTGATTTATCAGAATCTCCATGTGCTGCTCTTACCTACTCATATATGTGAATGCATTTCAACCTGTAAAATATTACCTTATACTTTACATATACATCAGCTAAGTTAGATAAAATACTTCATCTCTAATATTTAGAGCTGAAGACAGTAGGTAAAATGTAGATTTTCTTCTTTAGTTCTATCATTGTGGAAAAATTGATTTATTTATTCTACATTTGTTTTGCTCCATCAGTAAAAAAGCATCCTAGAACAATATAAAGTACAACACAGAACAAAAACAACAAACTGTATGAAAAGTAGAAAAAGTGCAATTTCTTTTATCAAAACAGGTCATGTCTGTTCAGCCAGAGCAATTTCTTCTTTTGTGCTTTGTGGAACATAAATGCATAATATGTATCTATATTGCTAGCAAAAATTAAATTATTTTGAAGCAATAATAAGAAAATTTGATTGGACAGTTAATGAAATGAATTTGTGACTAATGACTGAGAAGCCATGTTTCAACTCCCTGTGTGGATGTGATTTCATTAAATAGTTGTAGACCTTTCTCTGAAAATTATTCCCTATAAATAGCCCAAGAATCAACCAGGATCCATTGAAAATTTTAAGTAACCAACTAATAATGGCAGGAATTTGTTCTTTTCTATATGGACTGGAATGGGGGTCTGAAGAGGGCATTTACAAATTAAAAAAGAAGAATACTTGCTTCATAAGATAATATATTCCATAGGAATTTTTCCAACCATTTCTTTTTGAAACTTGAAAAATATCAATGTTTTTATTTGAAAGCTCTTCCCTGATAGAAAATTTGCCATATCTCTTGATAAATTATAATGGATATTAATTTTGTGTTAGAAATGTATATTGGATGCTGCATCTGAATTTGTCTGTCTTCAGGTTCTTTTAACCTTCTCTTTGATCAGCTGGAAAGACAAGCCTCCCTGAGCTGTACACCCCCCTTTAAAGTGAATTTCTGCTCTGTAAGTGTACCTGGAACCTTTTTTTGTGGTTGGTTTTCTGGTAGAGAAAGAGAGGATTTGGCTCAGAACTTTGGAAAGGTGTGTTCATCACAAGCTAGTCTTGTACCTTCTCTGTCACTCTTCAGATACCATGCTGCTTTTCTCTGTATTGTCAGCCCTCATTTTTTTGCTCTGTGAGCCAGAGTCATATCATGTGGCTATCACGTTGTAATCCAACACTCCTTTTCAATCCCATTCTCTTTCCATAAGTAATTCTAGCTCCCTGATCTTAATTACTCTGTCTTTACTGTGTTTTTGTTCAACAGACTTTGGACAAAATTTCCTCTCCTGTACTTCTTGCTCCAGCCTTACTGTCTGTGCAAACTGTCAGTTTAAACCCTACCCCCATGAAATCTCCTCTCAGTATTAGCCCCTTTCCACGATTTCCTGATTAGTTTCCTTATCTTGCCAGCACAAGTATCTGTCAATGCACCTTGTCAAGTATCTGTCAATGCACCTCTCCCTGGCAGAGCTGGAAGACTTCATGTCCTAAAGCCATGGCACCATTGGAGCTTCTAAAACAGTAGGCCACGAGTATTTATTTTTCTAACAGACATATATTAGGGATTGTTTACTTTATATATTAGCTTCTACTTCCAGCAACAGCTGAACAATTTTTTATGAGTGGTATTCCAGAATTTTGTCCTGAAGATCTCAGGTCACTGTTAGATTTTTATGAATTTTTTTGGAAACTGATAATAGTTCATTGTAATTATCAGGAATCATTTATGCTACTGTAGTGGTATCAATTCTGTCAATCCCATAGTATACAAGCCCAAAGCACCAAAGTAGATTATATACCATCCCAATTAGAAATGATTAAACCATATGCTTTTAAGACCCATCTGACTCATGAGAGGTTTACAAAAACTGTTGGCAGTGTTCAGTCTTATCATCAATTACACAAGTTTTATTTCAGTCTTGAGCAAGGGAGTGTAAGTGCTTTGCGGAATTTTAAGACTTGACCTTCATTAAGCATCTTGGGTAAAACAATTAAAATGTCTGAAATTCATAGTACATGTAGCGTGGGATTCTTTCCTTCTAACTTAAACCACTAAAAAAGATGTCTGGTGTAAGCGAATATTATAGCATCCATCAGTAATCAGCAGAGAGAGACAGCATCTAGTAATTCATCCTGTTTACCCTAGACACCTACCTGAGGAAGGATCAGGTCACCCTCTAGCAAATTCTACATTCAATCCACCAAATGCAGATGTAGCCCACATAAGACTAAATGCCTACATTACGAGAGCTAATAAAGTGAGATAAATCATACTCTGAGAATATAAGAGGATAGATTTATGTTTATTCTTTATTGAAAGAGACTTTTTATAACACTGAGATATCTCTTTGATTTGTGACAATTACTATAGTTTTAAATCCTATATTCTGAGGCAATTTCTGTATTAAAAGCTATGTTATTCTGATGCTATAATTTAACAAAGGTATTTCATTTGCAAATGTTCTTTATCAAGGTACACAATTTCTCCCACTAAGGAATTCGTATCTGCTAGATATTCAGCAGTAAAACTGCTGGGACTGAGGAAGTGGCATTTAGCTGGAAGAAATGAAATGTTGAGTATGCAAATGGGTCATGGATGTTCATTTGTTCTGAGCCTTGCAGGAAGCATGTCTTTATTCAATACTCCACATACTTGGGAATGATCCAGAATATAATATTTTTGCATTTACTCATCTGTGCAAGTTAGGATTTCACCAAAGCATCAGAGAAGTTAAAATAGACAGAGGGATAATAGTAGATTATGAAAATCACAAAATTATTGGGAAAATGCTCTGCCTTAACAATTTAGGGGCATTTTGAGTTGGTTTATGAGAGCAACCTGTAGCTATGAAAAATGCATTCATTTGTTCTCAATGTTTAGTAATGTGACATTAGTCTAATAACCTGGAAGAGTCTTTATGAGTAAGAAAGGGACCAAAGTGGTAGAAGTATATGGGTAGTTGCCCTTCCTCTCATTAAAAATTTTCAGATTTGCAGTCTGATTCACTGAGAGCAAGTATCTAGGGGGAAAAGAAGCACTCTTAGGTCCTACACTAGTGTTAATCTAAAAAAAGCTGTACAGCATTTCATATGAGGTATTCATCTATCTCTCCTTTAATTTTAGGTGTTCATTATCATTTAAACGATTGACACTGATATGTGCACAAACACAAAACATAATAATTTTGAAATATGTCATGCCAAGTGTTCCTGTTTACAGATAGACATAATTCAACCAAAAGGATATTTTTGCTGCTTTGAAAAATGCTTACAAATTTCAGTATGCAGGTTTCTGATGTTATCACAGTACAGACTGCTGTATTTTTACATTACAGCACAGATCAGCAGGCACAATCTTGAATGCAGTCTCATGAGACCAGAAATCTGAATTTATTTCAATATTTTGACGTTAATGATACTTTTCTGTGTTCTGTTTTCTTGCCTATCTCACTTGTTTGGTGGGCACAGATAAGCCCTAAACTCCAGAGAGCTGTTCAAATGTTCTAACCAGTTTAGGAAAGGAAACTGGTTGTCAGTAGGCAAATTAAGAGGGCAGTTGGCATGGCATAATGATGGCTGCTGAAGGACCCTTGGTCAGAGGTAACAACTGAAAATCACGTAAATGCATACAAATTGGCCTCAGTGGCTGGAATGAATGAACACTGATAAAACCATTTCTGCCCAAACTGCTCTTGATAGTTACATCTAGCTCTGAAAGCTTAGACTTTTGAACAGGTGATTCTGTATTGGACAGGAAATAATTTGTCTATAATAGTCATCTAAGTGCCAAAGTGTAATGCAATGCTCAACAAATATCAAAACTCTCAAAATGCTGACTACAGAACTACTGAAAACTTGTTATTGAAAATGCAGAGTAATCCTACTTTGCTGGAAATGTAGACTAAGGGCAGACATGCCATAAAGACAGAACCAATCTCTCATCTTATGAGACAAGCTTTTTTCCTCAGGTCCTAGCTGAGGAATTTTGCTAGGCTGATAAACATCGTGGATACCTATTCATAAAGAAGAACACTTTCATTCTTCAGTATGATCACACCAGCACTTATTGTCATGGAGATACAAGTAATGAATTAGAAGGCCATTTTTCTCAAGAGAAATACTGTTGATATTGTGGGTTTCAGAAACAAGTCTAGGAAGTGACATGTTCCAGTGCAAACAGGTATAAAATTTAAAAGAACATAACAATATATATTTTATATATTTTAAGCCATTATTCCTTTTGAAGCAGAAGTCAGGGCAGAGGTAGATGGAGGATCTTGGTAATTAGGCATTCTCACAGGTGAATCTCACACTGCTGAAGGCAAACAGGGGTCTCCAAGGAAAGATGCTGTACATATTTTCTTGGGAATGAACAGAACATTGGATTCAGGGTTATTATTGATATTTCAATTGGAATAGGCATTTCCATCTATTGTGTTTTGTAAGAATATCATATCAATTAATCCTAGTGCTTGACTGTGTGAAAACTACTATTTCCTGTAAATGCAATATTATAGAAAGCATACTTTTGAAAGAGGCATTATCAAGATTTTCTCTCAATAGTTAACTGCAGCTACTGTAAAATCACTTTGATGTAGCTATGTTTTCATGAGAAAAACGCAAATCCATGTACTGAGTGCTCCTGCAAAATGAAGGGAGACCCCATTTTGGCCTTCCATTGCCTACTTAAAAGGTAATTTGTAAAAATTAAGTACAGCAACTTTTTACATGGGTGGATAGTGATAGGACAAAGGGGAATGGTTTTAAACTAAACAAGAAGAATTTTAGATTAGATGTGAGGAAGAAATTCTTTAATCAGAGGGTGGTGAGGCACTGGAACAGGTTACCCAGAGAAGTTCTGGATGCTCCATTCCTGGGAATGTTCGAGGCCTGGTTGGATGGAGCAGCCTGACCTAGTGGGTGACACGCCTGCTCATAATGGCAGGGAGTTGGAACCAGATTTTCTTTAAGATCCCTTCCAACCCAAGCCTTTCTATGAATCAGTGATTCCATTGAATATTTCTACAAGTAACAAGAAATTACTGTATCATAGCATGGTCTCAAAGGCACTGTCTTTGCAAACACTTAACATTTCATACTCTCTCATCTGTGGATAAGCCTCACTCCTCTCAGTTCTGCATGGCAGAGCCCTTCACATTGTTTAGCCTCGAACTCAGCACAGCATATGTGCATAAGTTTAATATTAAGCATACCTTGAGATGCATTTAAATTCTCAGTCAATTAAGAATTGCATACAACTCATTTGCTGAGTCAAGCACTGGCTGAAGTGCTTTGCCAATTTGAGATCCAGGTATCAAGAGTGAAAAAATATGTATTCAGAAAGTTCTTGAAGATAAGAGGAGAGAAATAACACAATGATTTTTTTTCACATATGATACAAGTGCTAAACTTGGCTTCCTGCAGATTTTCCTAGACCTTTCCTAAAACTAATCCTTACATCCTTCCCACATTTTACTTTCTCAGACTTTCCCTGTTTGCAACCTCTGCTCTCACAGTCTTGTACCCACATTCCTCTTACACACATGCACCACAGCTCTTCCCTCTTACCCAGGAAGAATGCAGCACTGTGCTGGGATGGTTAGGTGGATGACTGAGTAGACTGGCCAAACTACATCCTAGCTGAGCAGATCACCCCTGAATTCAGAGGGCTTTGATTGGAATCTCTTTGTAGCACAGATATTGTCCCTTCTTTGTGGTTACCCATTAACATGACCCTGTTGCTTCTTAACTGTTTGTCACTAAATCAGTAAGTAGCATAGCAGCAGTAAAAGATAAAAAACTTATCAGGACTGGAAGGCTACAGGGCATAAGACTGTTAGGATGTCATATTTACTTAAAGGCATCAGACTTAAAAATTGCTTATAGAAACTATTTATTTCTTAGTTACTTCCACAAAAATTAAACTTTTATTACTTTTTGGTACATGACAATACCAAGCTTGAATAAAACATGACAATGATGCAGTGGACAAAGATAAATACTGTCCCACTGAAAACTGGAAATGTTGCCTAGGAAACTTAGTGAGGTGAACTCACCCTGATTCTCCATAGGACTCCTGACACAACTCAGTTTTAGTGCACTAAAATTAATCACTGAAATTAACCACTGACACATGCTTACTAAATGCATAGGTGCATCAATCTTGATTATTTCCTCCTCACTTGGTATTATGTGAAGACTCTCTCAGAGTCTATTGCATCACCTCTCACATAGACTAAGGGTTAGTTCTCCTTACAGAAAAACATAAGTGCAAAACATATTTCAAATGTACTTTTAAGCATAGATAGACAATAAATTGTTCATAAAAAATAATTATCGAATAAAAAATTAAAATATTCCCCACAAGGGGATAGTATATCTTCAGGATTTACCTGAAAGATAGTTTAAAACTGTGACTTAAGAGGCAAGGATTAATAGGAAAAAAATATCTATGTAAATAGTTGTTAAGGCTGAATCTACTATGTATACCCAGAAAGTGGTGTACAAGTCCTGATTGATTTTATATACTACATTTTATAACCACCTGTAAAAGATATTTTAATTACTTCAAAAAAGGAAATTAAAATGCATAT
The DNA here is from genome assembly GCF_963662255.1 of Cinclus cinclus. Taxonomy (NCBI): domain Eukaryota; kingdom Metazoa; phylum Chordata; class Aves; order Passeriformes; family Cinclidae; genus Cinclus; species Cinclus cinclus. Next base: position 69,916,739 of record NC_085047.1, read on the forward strand.
ATTTACTGACTAGTCTGAAGCACAGACTATAACAAAATAATCAAGAAATGTTGTTTATGTTGTACTCAGATTAGCACTCTCATCTGTGTGGCAACTGATTTGACAAGGGATTTTTTTGGTATGGTGCTGAGCTAGCAGGTGTCCTTCAGTAGGTATGTTTGCGTCACTAGAAAAGAGAACAAGTGAGCTTTCTTCATCTGTCTTTTCCCCAGGGTCTAGCAAAATAATTTTAAAGCCTAAGAAAACAAACTCCACCTTTTATTCCCTTCAGTTAACACGGAGCAAGATGGTGGCTCTCAGTGTTTGACTGCGCTGATGCTGACTGTCCAACAGCAGACCTTCTTCCCAACAAGTTTTGTTTTACTTCCCTTCACTTTGGTGCTTTTGGCTTCTCTTTTCAGTTCAATTTCCATTAATCCATTTTCTTTTCCTGGCCCACCACCAACATACACATTATCCATTTTTTTCTTGAGCCATATTGAAAGTCTCTTGTCAAGCTCCACTGCAAATACATCCTCTTCTCTTTGATGCCTTCCTAGAGACCTTGCTCTACCTTAACTGAATCCCCAGTCCATGGTCCCACATGACTTTTCACCAGTTTTAATTTATATCTCAAATCTCCCCATTTTCCTGTCTTTACTTCTGTTTCTGCTAGAATTTTGTTCCGCTTCCAAGAAATCTTAGGCAACAGAAGTCATGACCTTCATTCCTCACCTTGGTGTACATTTTCATTTTCCTTCTCCTTTTACAGAGGTTGCACTCTTTTCTGTCCTACACATTGACGTTTCTCTTTTGCTCTCTCCTCCAAACTCCATACTCGTGCCCCTGTTCTATTCCAGCTCCTCACATCCTTTGTTCCCACAGACAGCCTCTCTATTACTCTTCTCCTTACCTTCACACCCTATTTTGACTTTCACCTCACAGTACAATATGCTTTAGATGCTTTCATCTTAGAAGACATCACCTTTGGCCTTTCGTTCCTCTCCAAGTGCAGCCTTAACTCCCTGCTCTATTTCATTGTAAATTCATCAAATAACTTGTTTACAATGAGAATTGGTAATTCTTCTCCTCACTTTTCAACCCATGCCCTCTCCAACACAGCCTTTTTCCCCCTGCCCTTTGTGGAATCTGTTCTTGCCAGGCACTCTCAAACCCTCTTCCTGGCCATTCTTGTTCACTCTCTTTGGCATGTCTGCCATCTTTTATGCAGCTATCTGTCTTTTTCTTTATGTAAGACTACCTGCTCCCTTCTCATGATATTGTCTTCCACTGGTATTCCTTTCCCTTCATGTTTTTGTTGCATCCTGTATAAATCCACATCAAATTTCAGCCCCACACTGGAATGACTTAAGAAATGGCTCTTCTTCCTTTAGATTTATATTATTCATATAAGAAAATTAATGGCAGGTGTTCAAACACATACGTTCTTTAACTTAGACCACCTTTTTCACTTCACAAGAAACTCTGCTTGATGGACTTCTACTTGCTTATGGACCCCTAGCTTCATGGGAAGTTAAAAAGGCAAAGCAAGGTCTTTAATTATTTTTTAACACTTACTTCCTAGTAATACTTTTCTGGATCAAGGAATCACTTTTTCATCTTCATTCAGCTGAAGCATATTATAAAAACAAATAAATAGCATATATATTATAGACCCAGTCTAGACACTGCCTAAGTTTTCTAAGACTTTTAGTAAAGCCTTTTAAAAATGCATTTGTCTGCATCCTGTCACTCAGTTATTCCCTTCATACACACAAATACTCACAGATAAAGGCCTTCATCAACTTCTATCTAGCTTACTGTAGTGCTATTTTCGCCACCATTAATAAAGACTGTTGTTGCTGTAGGACTGCTGTAGCAAAGACCATCTGCCCACTCACTGTTTTTGCAATATTTTCTTTCCTTCTCTTTTTTTTTTCTTGCTTGACGCAGTAGATGTAATAGCTACCTGCAAACATTCTTCACCCTTTCCATATTTTGCCTTTTTCAATTTTCTATTGATTATTGGCTGCACATCCAGTACCAGGACTTGCTGTCCTTTTGTTCCATTTTCAAATGAGCTTTGTTTCCCCCAAGCTGCCCTTCATGGTTGCCTTAACATCTGGAAATACAACTTTTCCTTTACTAATCCTCCATTCCAGATCTCATCTCTTTTCTGTGAAAAAAAAAAAAAATCTCGAGAATGTATTTTAGCACTTCATTACTATAAATACCATGCTGCTGTTAAAAATAAGCATTAAGCTCTGGCAGGCATAGCTGTTTTCCTCCATCTATGTCCATGTACCTGCAAGTATACACTGTTTCCTGTTTTATGGTAAAATTGTATGCTCTTTAGGGCAGGGACCAGCTTTCTCCTGTGTTTGCACATTGCTTAATACAATGATGTCCTAGTTCATGACTCCTACGTGGACAAGTAAATAATAATGATAATATCTCCACTCTTCTTTCTACAGAGCTCACCCACTGAGCTGATGGTCTAAATGAAACCCAGGGTGATTAATAATGCATTCTTTTACTGACTCTTACACGTTATTATTCTTGTCACCTGTCAGGATCCACTTTGAGGGAAATCTGTTGTTTTCTGATGAAAAAGGAAGTGAAAAAAGGCAATTTCTTTTGCCCATTTCTTTTGAAAAGAAACTAAGAATGGGTGACTCATAGTGATGGTCATGGAAAAATTAACCCCCTCACCTGGAAAGTAGTCCCCTAAGTTGCCAGAGTTTTGAGGGATTGTCACAATAATCCCCAAGTTTTATGTTAAAAATAAAGCTTTCAGCGTTATTCCAATACTGATTAGGGCTTATTACTGCATGGACATTTGCCTGCTGAAAGCTAGACAAAAAGACCAACAACCTATTTCACGTAGGCTGCTGAACCATAAGTAGAAGATAATGAATTTTGGTTCCTACCAACCTGTGCAAGATTTGAAGCAGTGACCTAGAGGTGAGAAATTCGACATCTCATTATCATTCCCCTGAGTGAAACAGTTTTCAAGTCATAGGATGAAAAGAAGGAGGGAAAATCCAGGCCTTCCTGGTGTGAGCTAAAGGTCTGCATGAACTTTGAATTTCAAAGCTTTTTCTCAATCATTAATTTAGTTCAACTTAAGTAGACTTTAAAGTCTTTAAATTAAATGACTGAAAATCTCAATAACCAAAATAAAAAGATGTAAAAACAATTTCAAAAAGAAGGGGAGGGGAGTTGCTGCATCTTGCTCCCGTACACCCATCCCCCTTCCATTTTCCTTTGTCACAACAAGCCCAATGAGGGAGATCAGATTAAATATGATTGCCCACTATTCTGCCTCGCTGACAGCTCACCTATGGTGCTTTCAGAAATAAATGTTGTGGCTGGGTTTGTACAAGCTTCAAATGTGCATTTGACCTTTTAATGTTTTATTTGGTTTTGTTGGTTTTTCCTTTAATACTTTAAAGTTTTTTAGCTGAGGAAAATTGCCAGCATGGTTAACTACACAAATGGACCAATTTGCATATGGATGCTTTTGAGATCCTCAGCCTGATCTTCTCTATCAGTGGACTGATAGAAAAGCTATTGATGGATTGCAATGAAAAAAGCACATTTCAGCTGTTAATAAATGGGTCTTAGAAAAAATAATTGTTAACAGATTGCCAACCGGTACCACAGAAATGACAGCTAAAGGATAAACATAATGCAATCTAATTCATTCTCACTAAACTTTAGACCTTTTGCTATAACTCTTTATATAAAACTCTCCATTTTTTCCCTTGACCATTAATACTGATAATTATATCTGTATTTCTTAAGAATATTATGACTTGCCATTTCTGCATAGTAGCAGATTGAATTTATTCACCTTACGGATATATTATTATCACAGATAATAACTGCAGCATGATAATTATCATTAATTATTCATTTGGATTAAGAGGCAAATAGGCTTGCATTCAAGGGTCTTCCAGAGCAGTGTTCATTGTTCCAGGGCCCTGTGTGCCAGTGTGACTAATTCATACTCCTTTCAGTGCTACTGTTGACATCTGACCAGTCCCATATGTATTTATTTCAAAATATTATAAAAAGAATAAGTGCATCATTTCAGGACATGACCACTAAAATAGACATATGGTTCTTTTCTGCCCTCTGAGTGCGAATAAGCAATTTTCTATTAGAGGAGATGCTCAGAGAGTATAATTTCAATAGATCTGTATGTATACCCTATCTATGCCTTCCTGTGCCATCCTACTTAAGCTTATATAAGTCAATATATTTACATAATAGCTTTTAGCACAAATAATAACATGTGACGCTGTACAATTTGTTGTTCACTGAACAAAATATTCAAACTGATTTTAATCCATTCTGAACTAGGTTTAATGTACAAAGATCTTCTAGTGCAAGGTCAGAAAAATACAAGGGAGGAAAAAAATTAGTAAGAAGGGAAGCATGGGTGATGAAAAAGGGACAATAAATAATATAAATGCTAATTCCTTTTTGTGGCTTTCACCCAATACTTATTAGCAAACCTCTCTCTCTCTCTCTCTCTCTCTCTCTCTCTCTCTCTCTCTCTCTCTCTCTCTCTCATACCCTCTCTAATCTTTGCTTCATATCTTAAAAAATGTCTTGAAGGTAGTAACACGATCATCTGAGGACCAACATGACAGCTCCAATATTCACAGAGTGATAAATGTCAGTCTGGCTTTTATAGCTCTGAGGCTGCACTTATATATGCCCTCTGTGACTTACCATCTTTGCCTCCACAGATGATTCCTTTTTATTGTTAATATGTCAGCATGGCTCCAGTGCTATTCAGTACAAATTGCTCTGTAATAGTCTGGAACCCTCCTTCTCTAACCAGTTTTAGTTTGTTCCAGTGTTTCCAGGCTTAATTTTAGGGTCATGTCCCTAGTGTTCTGCAACAAAAGCAGCAGATTCCAGGTGGAGCAGTATGTGCTTTATCAGATGTAAACAGAGGACAAGGAAAGAAGATACAGAGACAGCAAAAGGAAATACTGAAATTTTATCAATGCTGATGAAATATATTATGAGCATGTCAGGTAAAGACCGCAAATGTCAACAGCAGAAAAAGAAGCCATCAGGGAAGATTGTTATCCTAGTACCAATTCCTTTTTGCATTCACATGCATCACCAATATATTACTGGCAGGGAGATATATGTGAGGTGGAGAAATACAAAGGTACTTGCGTCAAAAATGATAAAAAAATATGCTTGCAGTTGTACCCTTCAAAATTTTCACCAAGAAATCACTTAGCAATTAGAAAGAAAGAGAGAAGACAGCAGAGTTTCCCAGCCTGCCTGTATTAGGTCGCCTGGATAGAGACACATCCATTGCGAAACTGACACTGAGTGAAGTCTTCAGCCAGAATTTAACACAGGGAAGAGGCAAAGAGCTGCTTACTTAGAGGAGGGTAATGCAAGCTGGGGGTAATGAAAGGGTGAGTGGTTGGCAGATAAAGGTCTACCATTTGTATTTTGGAAACATCTAAAGACCAACAACAAGAGCGGAGACGTTGTCCCAGTGTTTCATGAGTCTTGGCACTGCAGATTAATTCCTCTTCCAAGTTAAAGAGCTCAAATGACATTAGTACATCAGGGCATAACTGATATGTTGAACTGGCAGAAAAAATTGAATTCTATTAATGAAGGAAATAGGAGCTTGGTATCTGCATTTATCAGAGTTATGATATTCAAGATTTTTTTTCCAAACACTTGTTCATTCATAGAGAATAATAGGGAAGATTTTATTAATTGTTGACAACTTTTTGGGGAGCCAGAGATGAGACTAAGCAACAAAAGTGGTACAAAATTATTTAGAATTAATTCTAAAGTGCAATACTATGCAGCAATACACAACAACAGAACTTTGGTAAAAATTGGGCTGCTGATGTTGGCAGAAATTTTCCAGAAGATGTCAATAGTATTAGTCCAAAGTATAGCTTGTTTCAGTATAACCTGTGGAGTTTGATGTTGAATCCCAGCCAATGCCAGAGGGAAAAAAAGTTTTTCTTGAAGCCTCTTATTCTGTACAGAACTTATAAGCCATAATAGTATGAACCTTGAAAGCTTCCAAGTGTGATTTTACTTCATTAACTTTATACTTTTAAATAAAGCAGCAGCAATTTTTAGCATTCAAGTTTGTCAACAGTAGACAGATGGGTGTGAAAACCTTAGTCTCTTTCTCTCGTGCATTTTGTTGTTATAGTTCATTGTCTGTTACTAAAAAAGCTGAGTCCCTATAGTTCTTTCCTACAATGACCCAAATTTATGCATCTTTCCTTCAGAGGGATCTACTAAGTCAGAATGGTGGCATTACAAATAAGTAAGTTTTCAAATGTTCATCATCATTGAAGGCTGTCTCTAGAGGATTTTTTAAATTTTTGTCACTATTCACTCAACTGTAAATCCCTTTTGAGAAGCAAGAAAAAATAACTGTCTCTTTAATACTGACTTCCTCATCAGCAACTTCCAGAAAACAAAATATTTTATGCTTTAAAAAAAAGAATTTTCATCCCAATTATTAAAACCCAGATGATTTCACTCCTTAAAGAATGAAGAGCTAAACTAGAATTCTTAATTGAAGTAGTTCATTATCTTAATTAACAAGTTCTAGAATAAGTTTCATAAAATCAATTATTTTTTCATCTGTTAGAATGTCACAGCGTTTTACTTTAGGTTTCTGAGAAGTCTGGTAGTACTACTATGTAACCCTCCACGAAACAGGAGTGATTTTATTCCAAAGGCTGGCATAAATGTCATAATTACATAGAGTATTTGTATGAGAAAACAAAGTAGATCAAAGAGGGTGACAGAGAAGAGACAAACAGCCACAGCAACAGAGATTTCATGCTCAGAAAAGAAGCCAAAATAAACTATATTTGATCTCTGTTAACACTGTTATAATTTCACCATGAATAATCTCTGGCTCTTGTGTATTACTTCTAATCCTCCTCAGGTACTGGGCTGTCTGTAGAAGCCACTTCTGTCTGGTGCTGTCATCATTCTGTTCTGCTGCTGCAGCACTGAATGTGTTGCAGGCAAATGCACTCTTTATCTCTCTGAGGATAATTTTAGTCATATCTAAGTTGGCAGGACATGAGTGAACTAGAACAAATGAATAACAGACTAGGAGTGACTGGACATAATTGAATAAGGAATTTTCCACATCAGCAAGCAGAGAACAAAAAAAAAGTAGCCAAAACCTGACTATATCCCAAAGTTACAAATACTGATATTTTGAGAAGTCATCTGCACAGGATTACATCACAATGTTATTATATTTTTTTTCCTTATTTTCTGATCAATCCCATTAGAAGAGGCCTCTTGACTGTTAAGTTGGGTTGGGGTTTTTTTCAGTTTATTTATGGAAAGATATTTTTATAGGCTAACCCAGTTAAGCTTGACAGCTTGTTTACAATAGGACCCAGAAGACACATTACTCTATGCACAACAATATAAATATACATTTGAGATGCACACTTATGCTCATAATATTTTTTAAACTTCTGAAGTGCACAGTGATCAACTATCTAGAAAGATCTAACAATATTTAAATATTACGAAGGTAGAGAGATTGTTTAGCTTGCTGAGAATGACACATTATCATAATTAGCATTTAGTGTTTTAGAAAAATTGCATGACATATTTACTTTCTTAAAAGTTAATAACAATCTGACACAAGAGGTTTAAACTTCATCACAAAGTCAGAACAGTGTTTTATCTCTGTTTACGTATTTTCAATTTGGACATCCAGACTACCTCAAACTGAAATTGAGTTAGGCAACTGGCCTTGTCTTTAGTTGAACCTATATGTACCTTTATCTGTTAGATTAGTGTAAACAAATAGGAATGGATTTTGAGATCAAAACAATTCTTGTTGAGAACCCGAAATTCACTTCATATTCACCGTGGAAAAGGGGCTTGCATTGGTCCTGGGATGTACAATGCAAGAGCTACTCTGGGCTTCTTCCCTCTGGAACAATCTCATACGTATACCCCATTGCTGCTTTGGGATATGGATCTAACCACTTGGAAATCACTCCCAAAGAGCTCCCCTGGAGCAAAAGGGCTGACAGAAACCAGGACTCAGAGTAATTAATGACATCTTTCAGTGAAAATATACTCTCAGATCCAAAAAGAGTCAATACAGACAAATAAAGGCTCAGACAGTCTGCTCTCCATCTGGAAGCTCAGGAGAGACCCCAAAGAGTATTTTGTATTTTCTTATGCCAAATCAAGTAGTCCTTAAAAAAAGAAATAAAACTATAGGTATTTGTTAATATCTTGGCTTAAATGTATTCATTTAAAGACTGCAGCGTGTTTTCACAGGTAAATTATTAATCTGCTGTTCCATTCAGGTTATTAACACTGTGAAGCACTAAGTACTAAGTAAAATCTGCAAAATGCATTGCTCCTCAGCCTTGTTTGCAAGTGCCTTAGAATACAACAGTAGAGAAAATATCTCAAAGTTTGCTCTGTAATTAAAAAAGGATTGTCCATTGCCAGAACACAGAGCTATGCTGGAAGTTCATTTTTCTCCATCTGTGCAGCATGAAACTTTAATTGTGAAACAGCTTTTAAAAGTCCTGTGGCATAACCTGAAAAGAAATTAGCTGAAGTGTGGGATGGAGAGAATTTGCACATAACTTTAGAATCTGCCCCTAGCCTCCAAGAGTGATGGCTCCATTAGATATGGTAGGTTTGAAAAAAGCTGTAAGTCAGTCCTCCTCATATTTCCTAATTAAACTTCAGTTCCCACTTCTTTTCCGAAGAATACTCCTCTTTTCAAACTATTTGATAGTGTTTCTGCTATTCTTATTGCTGCTTACTTCCCTTTATCCTCAGGAATGACTGATATTTAATATAATGAAACAGAAAAATTCCAAGGGATTTGTTTTGGGAATCAAGTGTTCAGTGCACAACTACTCCATCTATTTTATCATGGTTTGCAGTCCTCTCTTTTGTGTTCACTTTCTGCCAATATTTATGGATCTAATGCATCCTGGCAAAAATATATCAAAAAATAGATTTGCATGGTACTTACCTGAATATTCATGGAAGATGAATTTGAGGGTAGCACAGCTTTGAAATACATAGGTTCAAATACTTGTTCTATCAGAAAAAAATATTGTGTCAAATCACAATTAAATCAACCTTCAATTAATAAAAAACACCAGCAATCTGGTGCATAACCAACTGGCTTGGTGCATACCGGGAGCATCTCCAGGTGCCCCTGAGCTGCACAACTCTGTGGAGGCACTCCAGAGGGCTCCCACATCTCCACAAGGTCCTGGAGCTCTGTACACACATTTGTCAGCACGCACAACCAATTACAGGGTGTCTTGTGCCATGCTGAGACCCTCTCTACTTAGGGATGGAGAACTGGGTTTGAGTTCCACATTGCCACAGCCCACCTGCTTTATGTCCTGAAACTGTGCCTATTCAGAGAGCACACTGCCACCATTCAGCTGCCACTGCAAAACACTGAGCCATGTAGTGGGCACGAACTGCAAGCCACCAGATTTTCACAGGATACCACACATGATTTTTCTAGCCACAAGTTTAGTTGTCTCTAAACAATCACCAGAAGAATCCCTGGATATCTTTTATTATGAGAACATTCTTAGTGATGGGTTGATAGTGTTCAAAAGTTCATTAGAAAATTCACTAAATAATTAAGGAAATAGTGATCTCTTTGTGGCTATTTCATGAGCAGAAAGAAAGGTTAAATTCATGGGATAAATTATTCATTGTGAGTTATTCACTCAGCTTTAATAGTTTGTAATTCTGTAAAGAGCTTTGCTTAAGAAATGCACTACATAAATCAATCAATAGCCCTAATGATATACAAGAAGGATTTTTCCTTTTGTGATCTGCTTCTCAATAAATTGTACCCTCTTGACACTTCAACTGCCATCATATGACCATTCTTCTCAGCCCCACTGCCTCAGCCTGTCTATCACTGGGCCACTGCTGTGATGTTCAAACACCCAGCCTCCTTCTCCTTAACTCATTTCACTTAAGGGTCCGTCAGTGTTTTCATGTACTTTTAGCTTCTCCTTTATATATTTATTTTGTTAAGATCTCAAGCAAACACAGTTGCACATACACTCATACCAAGGTATCGTGCTACAACATTGTTTAGTTGCAGCACCAATGTGTTTGAAAGCGAACATCGTGCCACAGGCTTCATGCTCTAAAATCAGCTACTTTCTCTGCAGCCATATGGTAGAGAGGTTGAAACAACCTGCATTTAAAGCCCCTACAAATTCTTGCACCATGCCTGCAGTGCTTGAGGGACTGATGGTTGGAGGAGATACAGCTGGGTTTGAGTAAAGCTGCAGCAACACATGCTTCAGGGAATGGCATCCCTTTGAGAAAGTGCCTGGGTGATCTGTTGGCTTGTCCTGCCCACGTTGGAGTATTTGCTGTCACAGCCTTAGTCACCCTAAGTAGTATCCATTCAGTCAAGATTAAAGGGAGTGTGAATATGTATGCACACACCAAATCACAGCACAGCCATACCCTTAGGCACAAACAGTTTTACTGCTCTGGGCAGCCTATTTACTACTCTCCTCTGCTCCAGCCCTTGCTAATTCACAGGAGCCTGACACTGCAGCACCTGAAATGAATGTCAACTCTCTCATTAACTGGCGTGGGCAGAAGTCCAGCCCTTCTAACTTTCTATTAGTGTTCAATCCCTATCAAATACAGATCCTTTATATTTTTCATCTCCGTTTTCCTCCCTGTGTAATCCTCATAGGATCTTCCAGATGCCTCCTTTGTGACAGCCAGTCCATCCCTTCTTCCATACAGAGGTCATTTGAAATCAACATAACTGAGCAATATACAGCCTCTGAGGTTGAAGTGTTTGCTGATGGAAAAAATTGCTGGAAAGCAAAGTTAACAAAGTTAACTTTTGTGTCCATTGTCAACTCCTCTCACATGTCCTTTTGGTCTAATTGGTGCCACTTGACACTCTATGTTGTCCTAAATTTGGCAACATGGGAGCACTTTCTCCTGTCCTGGTGAGGGAACTCAAAAGTGAGGTGCAGGAACAGGTTGCCCAGAGAAGTTATGGATGTCCCACCCCTGGAAGTCTCCAAGACGAGGTTGCATGGGGTCATGAGCCACCTGGTCTAATTGATGGCATTCCTGCCCTTGGCAGAGAAGCGGCAACTGGATGATCTTTAATGTCCCATCCAACCCAAGCCTTTCTATGTTTGTATAATTAATAGGCATACATTAATATACTGATGCTTTGCAAGTTAATTTGTTTTCTCTTTAGCTGCCTAAAGTAAAATTTACTTTTTATGACTGGAATTAAACCACTAATTCTTCGATAAAACCCCTCAAATATGAATACTGACATACAATTGAGACATGTAGCTAACTCATTGTCTCTGCATCACTATTTTCAGTTTGAACTAATCTTCCCTTACTGTATATTTGACCTGCACCAAGTAACTCAGATGAGAACCTTTAAAAGTTTCCTATGGCCCCTCTAAGAAATCCCCTGCACAGTTAAATATATCTTGGGTTTCTGAAGCCTGTTGACTACTTAGCATTTTTTGTTGACTAAAAATCTCAAACTGATTTTCAATGGTTTGTACTCTCATATTCTGAGCATCCAGTTTGAAGCCTCTCAGTTCCATTTTTGGGAGGACAGAGTAGCATCCCTTCATGCTACACAATGTTCAAGCTCTGAATAAAGCATAGATGATGGACTCCCAAATAGTTGGAAGTGTGATTGAAGTAGCACAGAAGAAATAGAGTTAGATTCATTTATTTACCTATGGGGAAACAAGAAAATCTAAATGAAAAGGTCAGATAATTAACACTGCTTACACCGTACGATAAATGAGGTTGGCATTCTGTGGAAAAAATCAGGTACACATCATACTACTGAAGACTGTGCCATAAGGTGTCTCCACCAGAGACACAGATAGATTGCATGTGCATAAGTAATATTAACTGTGTTTCCCTTTGAAGTTCTTCAGTTGTGATGCCGTTCTTTGTCTATAAAACCTGCATGTTAATACTAGCACTGTCTAATATTATTTGAATATTTCTTTATTTTAAGGTAGATTCTTGTGTTCAGTCATCTAACAAAGAAATAAATAAAATGACCCATTTTCATTCTGCCTCAGCAACCTATGAAACAGGCAGGTAGAAAAAGTAATGCATGCTTTTTAGTCAGGGAGGTAGATGTATTGCTAATGAGGGAACAAATCTGACCCCAGAGAGTCTGAGCTTAACCTCTTAAGCATTCCTCCTACTGATATTTGTGAACACAACCATGAAGAGTTGTTCGCTGCATATTTGTACCATTCCTGTATTATATATAGTTTTAATACCCCACAAAATAGGAGTGCTGAACCATGTCTCATATTTTATTGTGCTACTAAACCATTATGAATTAAGTATGACAGATGCCCTCCTTTTCTAACTACAGAAGTTTTCTTCCCAGCTCAGTCACAGAGCATTTCCATTAAAAGCTCAAGACCCCATCTCTAACCCTGGCAATACCTTCTCCACATGATTAATTATTTTACACATTCTGTAGTCCATTAGGAAAGTGTCTGATGGCCTCAGGACATGACTATCTGGCCTTTATATGCATTATTTTGCCAAACTCTTTTTCTTCTTTTTCATTTTATAGTGAGATAGAAAACAGCATATTACTTTGGTTTTTCATTGCCATGTTTGTTTCATCTATTTATAATTAATATTTTTCACAAATGGTATTAACCCGCACTTTCAATAATCTTTTTTTTTAAAGATTCAAATAACTTATCCAAAGATAAATCTTACCAAATATCAGGTATTTCCAGAAATATATGTAAGATCAATGAAGTCTGTAGAAATATGTGCATCGCTTATTAGAAGACCGGATCAATTATTATTTTTTTAATGATAGTGCAAACTAGAAAAAAAAGGTGTAGATATTGAGATCAATAGCAGCATAATGGAGAACAGCGCTGTGCTCCCACTTTGTGCTGCTGGTGTTCAATGGTCTGTTGTCTTCAATTTGGGTAGTTCTTGTGGGAAAAAAAAAGGATGTGCTTGAACTTTGTCTGTTGTGGTAATAGTGAACTCCAACCTACCAAAATACTTTCTTGCCTTCCTGCATTTCAGATACAAAATAGTAATCTCTTTGTTAAGGGAAGCGCGAGGAGAATTCTTAGATATTTCTTGTGCGGTTCAGTATGCTGCCACATACCAAAACAGAGAAAACAAATATAGTCCTGGCTGAGCTGGAAAGTGCTGCCAGAACTCCCTACATTTTCAAAACAATCCAGTTTCCACCCAAGACACCAGCTTGAAGACAGGAATGTCACAAAATCTTACTTAACTGGTTTTCATACATCAGGAGAAACCATACCTTTCTTGTCTCCAACATCCTGGAAGTTAGACGACCACTTAAATCAGAAATTAATTGGGTTTGTTGATGATACCAGAGAACACAAAAATACATCTTATATATTGATGTGTGAGATATTTGATTTTATGATTTTCGCATTGAGTTTTATCATCTGTTGTAAAGCATCTCATTCATCTGGATAGTTGCAGGAGACAGTGAATATAGAAAACACACACTGAAAGTTTCTATGTTGATATTGACTTAATCACACCCCCCCCAGAAAAAATTAAACCTGTAAGCTTCAGATAAAGTAAGATTTATTTTGCGACCTTTATACCAAATAACAGTTTTAGATGTCATGGTTAGCAAACTTCACAACTCAGGATATTTTCATTTCCAGTGGAGTTAGTAAGAACAGGGGCAAATACACCACATAAGACAACTGAATATATAAATGGTGGTCTTTCCCTATATGAAGTTATGGTGACTATACAGCTCTTGTGGTCACCTATCTAGGTGCCTAAATTCAGGTGGAATGAACACTGCTTTCAACCACATTTCTTAATTTTCTTATCATTATGTTCTACAGCTTGATTTGGCTACATTTTTTTTTGCAGGGGAGATTAAGAAGTTGGCCACTGGAAAAAAATTGTGGGCCATATTTAAAACTCCCTGCATAAGTTCTCAGTTTCGCCCCTACAAAACCCATCTAATGAAATCCTTGTGCTACAGTATGTCAAGAGCACTTCTGACCAAAAATAGCAAAGGTGACAACAGCAAGAACAACAGCAAGAACAACAGCAACAACAATAAATTAAATTCAGTCTCACATGTTCATCCTCTGACATTCTAAATTACTCTCTATGGTCAGATTCTTAATGTTTTCATCAGTTTATTTTCAAAGGTAGATTTATCCAAGTTTATCTATTAAGTAAACTTCAACATCTGAGTGAGTCACATTGTTTAGCAGAGAGGTGATGAGAAGTACATACTTTTAGACTGAGATTCATCTGGCTTGTTCCTGAGATTTACATTAAAATAAGATAAATCATATTCTGTAAGTGACATTGTCTCTTCATTGATTGTTCTGGGAGTTTACCAGCTACTTTAAATGTAAATGTAATAGTCATCTAATTATCTAGATTTTGTTGGTTACAACAAGCAAGCAGGCACAAAAGAGTTCTTTTCTGAATTATGGATGCATCTACAAAGTAAATCCATTTTGGGATTTACTTGTATCAAAACTTGAGTTTTCTGGGTTTATATCTACTAGAGCAAATTGGAAATGAAAAAGTTGCTCCAAAGACAATTCTGATGTTCAACTCATCAAACAGGAATGAAAAGGTAAAGCACTGACTTTCCATATGGAAATAGAATTCTTTAATAATGATGGGTGGCCTATCACATTTTTTCTCTAAATGATGTGTAATTTTACTATAATACTTTAAAGTTCTTAATGGAACATAAAATTTAAATTTTTGCTTTAAATATCAAAGAAAGAAGTGGAAATAGCTCATAACATCTTGATTCAGAAAACTCATGGTCAACATCTAACGTAGGATAGATGCATCACACCCTCAGCATGGTGAGTCCTCTCCATGAGATACAGGGGACCAGTCCTTGTGCCTCACCAGTCACGCAGGCAAGGGCTTTCAGTATCAGAACCACTCACTGAAAGCATTGGTGGTTGATGTTGTTGGCCCAAAGTGGGAAGGATTTGAAGCTCCCGTGACAGGGATGTAGAAAGAAGTAATAACCACAGGCCACTCTGCTTACTCTCACAATTGTCCTCTCTCATTTTCTTTTTGGTGAAGATTCTCTTTGTTTCTTACTCTCTACCCCTTCTTGTTTTCTCTTCCACTCTTTTTTATTGCTGCCCTCTCCATCACATTGCATCGATGTCACAGAAAGCTTCTGAATTTCATGCAAATCAGAGCACAGAATTTGCACTTAGCTGAGTAAAAGCAGTAGATGCAATTCAAGTGTCTTTCTTGCTTAGGTAAGTTGTTGATCCCCAGATACAGTGTGTTCTGGAAGCCATGCCAGCTTATAAAAAAAAAGAGCAAAAAAACAACTTAAAAGCAAAAAGGCTTTCCTTTTCCCTGAAGGCCATATTTTTACAGTCTGTAGTCACCACTGACTGCAGCACAGGCTGTGTACACCACACCTCTGAAAAGTGAGTCAATACAGTTTTAGTTTCCATTCTGGAGCCAGTCAAGAAGCTAAATGTGATCCTGACTAGCTCAGAGACACTCCTGTGCCTTTATTCCTTTATTACAGAATTTGATATTATGTCTGGAGCTGTTAATTAAGACATTTTAAAGACATATTAAGTCTTATTTATAGCAGATGTGGCATTACAAATTATTTTCAATTCCTTTCATTCTCTGAACACCTACAATAAATTTTCATTTTAAAAAGATTTTCTCCTTAATTTGAGTTTTCAGATATCTGCTCAGTGTAGGTTCTTTTCCCTTTCTATTTCTTTTTCTATCACAGACAGGTATATAAGTGATTAGTTTATACAAACTTCAGAGGGATTTTTTTTTTAAGATCATAGACCTATAGGGAATATGTAGCTTTAAAATGTATCACAGATTTACACCGAAAGATGCTCCATAAAAGAATGACACTACAAGTTACATCAAACAAGCAAACATTTGTTATGGGGACAGTAAAATTTACTTTTCACAAAAGGAGCCTACAGTAATAATGCATTCAATTCTATTTCCCAGAATGCTTCTTAAGTATGTTAATAAAGTCTTTATTGTGTCTGCTTATAAAAGTCGCCACCATTTCCCATTAGAAAGTCTCTGTTTATTCATCAAACATTTACTGACAGTGACTGCTGGGAGCAGGCTCAGATTTCCACTCCATTACACGTTTGTGGCATAAAACACATTAATTATAGATATATTACAATATTCAACTCATTGAGGAAAAATTAGATGATCAAGGCTCATTTTCCTTGACAATAAGCAAGTTAATGAAAATACTAATTACCTGATGATGAAGTGGAGCCTTCAGGATTGAATGCTTAGCATCTGTATAAGAGCTCTGTGAATCTAGCACAGAATATTAAAGCCAGAAGCACTGGAAGTCTAAAGGATGGTTCATGAGGTCATCATGTGTCCTTTAATCACAGGACAGAGAGTGGTTGGTTCATAATAAAAACTTTTATATGCGGCTTTGAAGGATGTCATGAAAAGACGCATAAGCATAGTGTTCATTTAAAACTATTTATTTTGGTAAACTGGTGGGTTTTCAATTAATAGATACATTGTCTAGCTCAACTTTTTAAAAGGAACTGTGGAACCTGGCAATGATGAATTTTGGTACACAGAGTTATGTGAATGTTGGAATGGAAAAGAATAAGATGCAGCCACATGTCTTCATTTTCTCTGGTCTCAGGAAAAAACAACAAAGTTAAACAAAGTTAATGGCATATAAAGTTAAACCATTTCAAATTCAGGAAATTTCTTGTTACTTATTTATCTTTATTGCCACCACTTCTGCTTTTGTACTTGTATAATTCTTCTTACCATTTCCACATTAGAATTGAATTGGAATCACTAAACTGATGATGTCATTCTTTGGTTTCTTTCCAAGATCAATTTTACTTCTCAAGGGTTTTTGAAATTTTACCAATATAACTGGGAACTGTTGGGAGTAGGAAGTTTCCTTCACTCTGGACTGTTTACACCATCTGTTAAAAACGGAAGTATCATTGGTTTATTCAGTTTAGTTTGTTTTTTCCTCAATTCTTGCATTTAACAACAACTTTTTAGCAATTACAGATTGCTAAATGGGATTTTCCTGAGCTGGTAAATAGTAAATTTTAACAAAATATTCTCAAAATATTGTTTCTTTTCTGGAGAAAGTAATGTTTATGTTGAATTGACAAATTGCCCTCAAGTTTTCTGCAAGCACCAGCATTGTATTACGTAATAAAATTATATTATTAGCTTCTAACTGCCCTAAAATCCATGGATAAGTCATGGATAAAAATATCTTCAATGTGATTTATTCTAATGGCACCTATTAATGTAATAGATTGTTTTTCTTATGAAAACATAAAGCTTTGTAAATCTTACAACCTCCTTCCTAGGAGCAGGATACTGGGGTGATCATAGAATCATAAAATCATAGAATCATAAAATCATAGAATGGCCTGGGTTGGCAGAACTTGAAAGATCATCTAGTTCCAACTTTACCACCATGTGCAGGGATACTTCCCACTAGATGCCCAAAGCCCCATCCAACCTGGCCTTGAACACTTGTAGGGACAAGACAGCTTCTCTGGACAACCCATTCCAGTGCCTCACCACCCTCCCAATAAAGAATTTCTTCCAAATATCCATTTTAAACTTACCCTCTTTTAGTTTGAACTCATTTCCTCTTGTCCTGACACTACATGCTCTTGTAAAAAAAGTCCCTGTCCATCTTTCCTGTTGGTTCCCTTCAGGTACTGGAAGGCCACAATTAGGTCTCCCTGAAGCCTTTTCCAGGCTGAAAAAGCTGAATTTGTTCCAGCCCTTATAATCAGCTTGATGGCCATATTGCTAAAGGGCTCTCCACTGTAGAGAAAGGCTTCATGGAAATACCATGCAGATCTTGAGTTCACTTTTCCTCTTCAAGCACCTTACTTATAGGTTTGAAGCATGCAGGTTTTGTCCTTGCTGTCGGCCATTACTCCTGCTTTGTCATGAGATGTTTTCTGTAGTACCATGTTAAAGCAACCATCCAATATCACTTCCCATTTAACAGGAAACTCTCTATGTAATAATAGTCCAACATCTTTCCAGAGCATTTCAAACAGTCAGTTTTGAGTAATTGTCTTTAAAATGTTCCGTCCCTCCTGTTCCATGTAATACATTTTTTATGACTTACTGAGAAATCACAAGCAATAGACTTCTAGTGAAATTAATAGAATGAGATTTTAACTCAGTAAAACACAGCAAGACAAGTTTATTAACTGGTATCAAATACCTGTGTGGTATACTTCTGGGAAAGAGAAGATGGTGGAAAGTGCCAGTGTAAGAACTTAGACTGAAAAGATTACAACTGTACTTCTTACAACAACAATATCCCAGAGGTATACCAGTTTCTTTTATACCAGTTTTTTTTGGACACTTCATGGTTTTACAGTTCTGCAGATCTATAAGGAACATTTACAGTGTCTGCTTTACTTCAGACAAAACACCCTCCTACTTTGCCTCTGACAGTTGCAAGGAGAGACTGCTGAGGAGAAAAGAAGCATGGATGCACTTCCATGAGCTTCCACACTCAACTTTCAGATATGTACAGGGTGAATGCTGTTCATCATCTGACACTTCTCCACAGAATTTATAATTCATTTCCTATAACTTAGACTTGCAATAAGAGCTTAGAAATGTGATAAGAAATAAGTCTATCATCTAATCTATTGTTGCAGTCTAAAATTTATGAGCCTCACACTATTCAAAATAGTTTATAGCAAACTTACAAGTTAAAATTACAAACACAGTATAAGAGTAGCAATGCAGTTATAACTTCTATAACACTGCAGTTATAACAATCTTACTGCTTATCCAGCCCATAAGAAGAAAGATGTGCCTAAAAGTCTGCACATGAACAACAGGCCACCAAGTCAGGTCACTAAATGAGAAATGCAATGGAGAAGAAGGTAACCTTATCTATTATATCAATTGCATTTTTTTCTGACTAGAAAGGATACACACACCTGTTTGGCATTCATAATCCTGAAGCCAGCTCTGAGTATAGGTTCCTAGTTTGAGTTTTTATTCAGAAGAAAACAAAAGGAGAGGTGTTGACTCTTTTATAGTGAGGTAATCCTCGTTTGGGAAACAGGATATGAGGATTCCAGAACTTTTCTATGGGATTCAAATCCATAATCCATTTAATATTTTCATAGAATGACATGGAACTATCTGTTGCATACTTTGAGGTGCCCAGGAATGCAAAGCCAGTTGCACTAGTGTTGGAGGACTGCGTAGTTCAGAGGGAACCCAATCTGCATATAGCCTTATCTATATTGCCAAACAAAGTCAACTAGAGCTAAACTGACCTTGGGGGTTTGTTCCAACAAGGTCTCATTGCTCACTGTGGCAGAAATGCCTGTATCAAACCAAGATGGCAATCAGTTATTTGAGAGCATAGAAAAGTACTCAGATCACTCCTGCCATATCCTCCTTCTGCTTTGACTTGTTCTTGTTTCCTTATCCTTCCACCACAGATTAAAGAGCACCTTTTCAACACCTTTGTGCTTTGACAACAGCAAAAACTGGAATTGTGAGTAGCCAATCATCCAGTCCCTTAGCCCTTTTACTCAGGACACTATTGCTCTGCTACATTCTTTCACATTTATTTCCTTTCCCCAATGCTTGCAACTCCTTGTAAATATTGCTGTAGCTTTATTTATGTCTTATTGTTTTCTGAAAATATTAGTGAGAAATAAACCTCTTTGTGTGAACTATCACACAGCAATTTTTGATACAGAGAATGCAGATACATTTTACACATGTACATGCACTGGGTCTGTGATGCAGAAAGTCTTCATATCAGTCCAATAATCTAAATCTTGAGTCTGGTGCTCCCAAGGATAATAGTGCCGCAGTAGTCATAGGAACAATATCTAGAGTATCATCTCTCTACAGAGAATCATCTTTGGTGTGCTTATCTGGATCTACCCAAGCAACATAAAGTCATCAACAGAACTGAACGAAAAAAAAAATATTTTTTGAAACTGCATTAAATATTTTAAAATGAAATTTTGCTAAGCCGTTCTCACTAGTTTCACAAACTCTATAAAGCTGACTATATTTTACTTGGTTCAACAAGCAGAATTCTCATTTATAGCAATAAGAATTTTAGTCATTCCCTGTCACTGTGTGAAGCCAGGATGATGTGATTTTTTTTTCCTTCTTTTATAAGAAAAAATTTAATCCAAATTTAAAAACAGTATCCAAAGTGTTGAGCAAAGCTGAAAACAGAGACATATTTTGGTGTGTATGTCAACTATAGTAGCACAGATTTTTATCAGTTTGTCACAGGATGCCATGTCATGATATATGATTACATTTTGACAAAATAGTAAGCAGAAAAAATAGCTTCAAGCAAAATGAAGACTGAGCTGGCAACCACCCACTCCCAATATGCAATTCCATTTTCTGAACCAGCAGAACTCTTCTAACTCTTTTTTTAGCCATGGTTCAACTTCAACCCCTATTATAGTTTGTGTTTTCAGTAAGATCTAGATTAATGCAAAACTCAGCCTTTGCAATGAAAGTGTGAAACCCAGTCCACCTTTCCCAGCCATACTTAATCTTGTGTTTCTCACTTTTTATCAATCTCAGTTGAAAGTTTTGAGATGTGCCAGTGAAGAGATTTTGTCAAGTGCCCTCGGACATTCTCAGATGTACCTGTGGTAGTTCTCCATGGCTCCTGATCAACCACTGGTCATATATTTCCTTGTCAAACCTCAATAAGGAGGAAATGCCACACCATATGGTCACCATCACATTCAGGACCTCAGAAATACTCTCTAATCTGGAAAATGTGAGCAGAGCCATATAATTTAAATTAAGAGTCCCATGCTGAATATACACATCTGGTCCCATTTGAAGCAACACAGACTCTTCCTTCTACACTTAACTGACAGTTCCAGGAAGAAATAAACTTTATAGGAGGGGTCCCATATCTTATCTGGTAATCCAATGGAGTTTTCCTGCATATTTTATGATATTTCTGAAAGCACTAAAGACTTCTGCTTAAAAAACATTCCTAAATTTCTGACTAGTGTGTAAAATTATACAAGAAGAAGACCAGCCATAGTGTATAGTCTTTCCACAGCACACTGTGCATCTTTGTCCAGAATTTAAGCTGTATTTAGGTGTTTACATGGAGGATGGGATACCAAAATAATTTCTCTAAACTGCTAAGCAGCTTATATGCCTATTTTCCATTGAGATCAAGAGAACCTGGGCACCTAACACATTACGTAGTTTTAAATATTTTATCTGCATCTCTCAATAATTTATATTTTTGGAAATCCTACCTCTTGCAGTAAAAATGTACTGGTATTAACAGCTTAAGCCTATTCATATTTTCCAGTAAAAGACAAACTAATAGAAGAAATCATTCAGGTTTCTCCTTTTACACAGCAGCTTTGTGTCCTTACATATTTTACTCCATCCCCCAAAAGCCTCAATAAAAACCTATTTAGTTTTATAGAGTTCAACCGCCTGTATAAATTTCAATGAAGAGTGGAAACAAATTCCAATTGTCTGAGTTTTTTGAAAGACCACTCAGCCATCAATGCTATCATTCCTAGGGATTGTTGCATCATCCTGGGTATGACTGTCTTTCCTGTGAGCATTGATTATTATAGCAGCAATCGTCCCTCTTTCAGACTTCTAGGAAAGGGTTTCTTTTTCTTAGAAGGTCTTATTACATTACTGACATTTCCTTTGTATATTTATTTTGATATTTCAATTCAATGTAAATAAAAATTTACTATAAAGAAGACAGTAGAATTTTTCCAGAAAAAAATATTTTTCCATGAAGCAAGGAACCAAATCCTAGTAAAGATTTCCAAATGAGTTCCAGAAATGTTCAGGGTATTAATGCTGCCCCTTGTCACACAAGTGCTGTGTTGTTTTCTCTTGACTGCTTCAAATCACAGACTTGGAACACTTTTTCTGCAGCCCTTGCTTGGAAATTTACCACATTCATAGCAGAATTGCAATCAGAGAATATTCTAATGATTCCAAATCCTGACTCTTACCAATGGAAAATCAGAGATGCTACATGACATCTACTATATCACAGTTCTATATGTAGTTTGTCTTGAGTAAGAAACTCAGAGTAAAAACTTACATGATTCTGCAGTAAAACTGCTGCCCAAAAACTGAAGCCGTCCCTCTTTTCGAGATTCTTAAAAATCCTACCTGTGATTCATATAGGAGACATTTTCCTAATGCTAACATGTCAGATATTTCACAGAAGGTCACATATTTCTTCACTAGTTTAATCTCTAGCACTAGTCTGCAGAGGCTTATTGCCTTACTCTAGATATTTGTTAATGTGATTTTTCTGAACTGAACATTTTTCTATAATTTCATCCCTCGAGCATGGCATGTTACATTTAAGTTTAAAAGACTGTGAGGATACAAAGAAGGAATTACTGTGGTAGAGTCTGAAGTTAAATTCCAACGCTTGTAAAGGATAAGTTGAAAAGAAACCCTTAATGTCCTAATTCATAAAGATATTAATTTTGACAGTTAAAATATGTAGCTTGCAAAAGAATGAAAGGAAAGGAGGAAAAGAGTCTTCTTTACCTCTAAAATGCTTTCTTCTTTGTCTGCAGCAGGTGCCCCAAGACACATTATACTGCCTGCTTTAATTTGTCTTTAATATCAGATGTGCCTTATTGATTTCTTCTGTGTATGTTTTCATTTTGAATAATTCAGAGGCACAATTTTTTTCCATTATGGTCAATAGCCAGAGAAAATTCTGAAAATAATCAATTGAGCCCTGCCTGACGATTACTAGTGTTGATATCCCCCGAAGTGAGGGAGTCGGAAAGGCCAAGGATAATATGACACAACAGTCAATCAGTGCAATCAGTGGAAGTATCAACACTGGCTGCACGGTGAGAGCCAGATCCATGTCAAGGATCCATAACGACTCCTAAAAGTTCAGATGCTTGACTTCTTGTCATATGCTGCAACAGATGGACTATGTAAGATTAGATTGAAAAGAGCCTCTTTTTCAAAGTGATAGGATCATAAAGCAGCTGTGTGGTATGATTTACATAACACTTAATGTCTTCATTTTAATTTTTTTCTGTTTTTAAGCTTTCCTAAAAACAAATACCTTCAAAGAAATGAGCAGAATGAGCACTTTGCCAAAAAACACTCACAAAACCAAACAGAAACATTATTTTGGTTTCAACCTGATGCTGATGAATAACACCTTTAGGTAGAGATCACATATGACCACTTTAGTAATTCCCACCACATCCATCCACATATTCAAGGCACATCACATTAAATTTGTAGTGTAAAAAAAATATTTTTTTCAGTGTAGAAATCTAATGAAGTTGACAATAGCAGCTGACAAATGGTGGTCCTAATCAGTGGAGCTATGGACTTGAGGGTTGTTGCAACTTCAGCCCAAGTCAGGGCAAGAGTCTGATTTAAAATAACCATAGAGCTGTAAACACACATAGAAGATAGATAGATAGATAGATAGATAGATAGATAGATAGATAGATAGATAGACAGACAGACAGACAATTTTATGTATATTTATATCTGCTGAGGTGAATATCTCCAGAGAGTGTCCTAAGCGCAGCTATTGCCGTGCAGGCCAGTGAGCAGTGGCTGTGCAGCTCACCACATCTATTACCCAAATTCATAAAATGATAATATAAGGAATTAAGTACTAAAGAGCTTATAACGAAAGAGTTTAATGACAATCCAATGTGTACAAAGTAAAGGAGTAAATTGGCAGCACTAGCTCAGTTTCCCATGGATAACTTATTTATAAAGCTCTCTGTGATTTATTATTAATCTCCTTATGCAATAATCACTTATGCATATAAACATGGCTAAGCTTAAAAATTATATTCTGATTAATGTTTCTTTACAAAGGAAATATTTTGACTATGCAACTCAAATCATCAGTATTTTAAAGGTTTTGAAGTCATTAAAATGAAAAATTACGGAAAGTAGAATATTTGATATCTCCTGGTTTCTTTAATTTCCTGCTTTTCATCACAGTATTTTGGAATAAATTAGATGAGACCATTAATTCTCCATTAAATATATTCCAGATAATATGAAAAAAAATTTTAAACTAGAAATAGATAATTAGAATAGACATTGTTTATTTTTAAATCAGAGACATGGTCCATGAAAAAAATCAAAATATTTTTTAAAACTTATCTCAAAAGTAGAAGTACTTACTCATAAATATTAATATGCTTTCTATGTTACAAACATATGTGATATGCTCCAATTATTTTCTTAAAAGTAGGTCACTATGCATTTTACTCCCATTTTCCATTTTCCCATGACCTCAAAACACGTTATGATTCTTGTTCCACACTCATGGAAAACACGACCATAAAGGAAGCTGATGTCTAGAACCAGAGCAGCAGACTCAGTTGGGATGGAGCTTTTATCTGGTCCACTTCATTGCAGCAGTACATGAAGCAATAACTATATGCTGCAACTAATTATCACAGGAGCGAAACTGAGGTGCTTAATCAGTCACAAAAGCCACTTATTAAGAGTCTATTATAAAGCAACAGAAGTTTTTGAGTATTAGTCTATGACATAAAATATGAAGCAGAAGGAAGTAAAAAAAGATACTGTTATTCTTTTCTGTAGAAAAAAAGCTAAGTGCCTTTTATCATCCTTTCCAGCAAGAGGGAAGCTAATGTGGTTCAGAAACTGTAGTGTATAAAACTAATTAAAACCAGGACAGCCCCTGGTTTTAGTGCCTACTTTGGCATATCACAGTTTTCATTCAGACTTCCATCCAGGCTGCCATGCAGATTTCAAGGGAGAAAATCCTGTCCACAGCCCCAAACCATGCCCAGGCATTGACAGAGAACAGGACAGCATGGGCCAAGTCCACAGCCATGGCCGAAGGGATAACCACTATCACTCCTCAAGTCTGGGCCTGGGCTTTGTTGGGGTTGTAAAGATAAGCCAAGCCAACAAGAATAAAAATCTGCCTTGGGCAGACCTGGGAACTGGAAAGCAAAGAAAATAAATTCAAAGAGGTTGAACATTAAATGTTTTCAATATATATTTCTTGTCAGGACAAAACGCATGTTCTCAGACTCCAACGTCACAATTTTTTCTTATTAAAACTTAGACATTTTGTTTAACCTGTTTCCACAGTGAGTGAAGGACAATCGGTCCTTGCACAAAGAAATTCATCTCGTCTATCTAGGTATCTTAGAATTGTCTTCCAATAGCAAAAAACATCTATTGGTCTCCTGTTATGGCATCATCTCTGTGTGCTTTTATTTTGATATCCTTAAAAGTAGGCAGATGTCCAAGACCTGTATAGTTCTCATTCCTTTTTTTCACCTGAATTGTTTTTGCACTCAACAATGTTCGTTTCCCTGCCTGAAATAATGCGGCTGGATGAGAAAATATTTCAAGCCTTTCTGGAAGAACACCAAGTGAACTCTTTCCAAGCTGCTCCTCCCTTTTCTCTCCGCAGGATTCATGTTCAGCTGTTGGTCTAGATCTGCAGCAGGCAGTGATCCAAAACTGCTTCCTCCTGCCCCACATAGGTGTCAGAACAGTGGTAAGAAGGTTGTGCTGTCATAACAGGTATTGCTTGCGTGACATTTCAGCCCTTGTGAAGCAAAGGCAGAAGTAAAGCAAACAAATATGAGATCTGAGCCACAAGTTGTGGAAACCATTGGAACACAGGTGCGCAGCTGTCACTGTTTTCATGCCCACAAGGAATACACCAAGAGGCACCACAGTTTTACTTAAAATTTTGCCTTGCAGAATCCTTTAAGATGCTAAATTCTTCTTCTTCTGACCTCAATCACATCTAGATGTTTTATGAGTCATTTGGCAGACATATCAACAGCCTTTAGAGTCTTTTTTTTTTACCCTAAACAGATTTTTGTCAATACAAAGCAGAGCAATGTTTGTTTCAGACTTAGCTTATTTTGTCACTACTCATTTTTTCAAAACCCAGATGTTATAAAAAGAACCAACACTTGGTTTTTCACAGAGTAACGTCTCTTTATTTCAGAGAGAAAGAAAAAAAAAGAAATTTTTTTGGCTCTACGCCTTTGTCAGAAAAGGGTAACCCAAGGGAGTCATTAATTGTGGGGTAATCTCTTTGCTCATGGATGTAATATTAATGTAGTTTCTATAGTCTAACTATTAAACGAATTGCAGTGAAGGATTTTATCCAACCAAGCTTCTGTGAATAAAATAAATCTTATATAAAATTCACTAATTAAGTATATTACCACCAATAATGTTGCAATGAGCACATTAGTGGAAGCTGACTTTCAGGATTGATATATTTCATTGAGTAAGTAATACTACTACATTGAATTTGGAGAGCTAGATTTTTTCCCCTCATGTGAGACTTATTTCTTGGTAAAACCTTAAATAAAAAATGTAGACATGCATTAAGGTAAGCTGCACTAGATTTTCAATTTAGCATCATTTACTGAAAAGTTGGTAAATTACCAAACTTCTGCTACTACTCAGAGATCTATCACATTTTTCTAATGTTAATATTCTCTTTTATTAATACCAAAAGACACTTAGTGAAAACAGTAATTTCGTAGACATTTATACTCATCTGAAATCATTTTTAAATGACATCTATTAATAAAGTCTTACAACCATTTTAGTAATATGCTTGATGATCTGATCAAATATGTCTCATTACTTTTTCCTACATACAGGTTTTAAAAAAGAATAATAAGGCACTTGCAAAGAATTTTTGTTTATTTTAGTACAGTTGTTTTAAAAGGCATATAAGGGTGCCTATAAAAGGAAAACATGCACAAGCATAATGCTGGTTCATAGAATCGCAGAATCACTCAAATATTTGTGCTTGTATTTCTTCGAACTAGAGATTACAGAAGGTATGGGCTCAAGTTTTGTTAGAGGATGACTTTAACAATGTTACATGTAAAACCCATTCTTAAGGTCTTGTAGGAAATATAATTTTCACATATGTTGCCTGTTTCCCTGTTTTTCTTCAGCAAATGTGCACTTTTTTTTCTCATTGATTTTGTCATGCCTCCCTTTCTGAACACTTCTATCCATTTGATAATGTATCACACATAAGGATGTATACCATATTTAAACTCAGCAAACTCCATATTGCCTGCTTTGTCAACATTACTTTCACAAGCTCTAACATGAAAACTCACTTTTTTGCAGTATACTGAGCCAAATCTTGTCCTCATAAAAGTGTGCCTGTAATAAACAAAGTGGATTTCTCTCTAAGGTGTTTGAAGATGATGTAATAAAGAACAAGGAAATAATATATTAAATAACAGTGACTGACCATATGTTGACTGCCCATTCTGTCTGTCTTTTCAAGATGTGTTTCATTCTGTGACCAGAATCACTGATCTAAAATATTTCTCAAATCTGTTTGCCCTAACACTTCACATGACAGCAAAACCACAGATTTTCAGGGTCAGTTTAGATTCCCAAAGACAGGTGCTAGCTAGTGCTAACTGATATGCCCAATAGAATTCCAAGACATTCCTATAGGGCTGGCACATAATTCTAATTTTGTAATTCTGTGACCGTTTTTGTTTTAGAATAAACTTTTTCTTCCTGTTTAGTTTGCTTAGCTAAAAAACCTTTACCTTACGACAAGCTACAGCTGCTAGTTTGGTATCATCAAGTATCAGGTTAAAGAGATATATTCCCAATTAATCCCACTGTCCTAGAATTTTTCTGGGTAGATAAGCATGAAGATGCAACTTATCCATGTTTTCATGTACTTCCTTTCTCTTGTCTTTTTTTTTTTTTTTTACTTAAACATTATGGATTTATGCAACCTTCCTTTACATCTTAAGCTTCTGAAATGTCATATCACTCTTGTGCTCAGCTGGACTCTTGAATTTTGTCAACATCTTTGCTCAAGTGTGCAGCCCAAAACTAAGAACAGGCTTCCTCTGAGGACTCATATGCAATGCAAAATGGTGATTTTCCATCTTATCTATGACCTTCCCATTCACACATCTCAGAATGACATTTGCCTCTTTTTCACCAGAGCTGATTGCCACTCTACTCCTGATTTGTTTCTGCAGTGCTACTGCCTGACTAGGTATTCCCTATGTTGCTTGTGTGCTCTTGAACTCTTTTTTTTCTTGTTTCTGGAGATTCTTACTCAAATCCATCATGTTGTTTTGGGGACAAACATGACTTTAATATAGGAAGAACATTTTGAATTCTGAACTAATGCAACTAGGTCCTGTTTCTTTTCTCACAAAAGTCCTAAGTTTAGTGTCATGAGCAAGGCACACAAATGTAGTTTAACTTCCATAACCCAAGTTATTAACCCATATCCTGCTCAGCACATACTTCTTCAGGATTTGTCATTTTGTTTTCATTTTGAAATGTTCTCCTCACAGTAAAGTTCATACTTGATCTTCAGCAAAGTGTTCCACCTGTCATACACAAGTGTAATAGTGATTTTATTCAGCTGTTTTTCTGATTTTCTCATGAAAGTCCTACATGATAATGTTCAGACTGATCCAAAGTTAAATTATGTCGCATACTTACAACCTTTCATTGCATAAAACACTAATTCCTTTTCTCTCTTTTTCAATTAAACATGAGGTTAGAATGACTTGCTGTTGAAGACAGGCATATTTATCTCTAGCTTCTTCAATTTCCCCCAGTTTAGTCCTAGATGGCTACACCAATATTACCATTTCAATTAAAATCAAATACATGCCTCTGAAATAAATCTCCTAATAGCCCTCATGTTTTAAGTCACACTCAGTCTCATGAGTTCCTCCTGGATTAAACTAAACTGGTAAGCACCCATCAAAAGCCTACTAAACCTGCTGCATGGGACCAAATGAAAGTCACTTTGAAGGAAGGCACTGTGTGGATTTAAGGTGTTCATACCAACTTTGCCTCTACATAGCCCCTCCTGCTGTGCTGCATTACTTGCTACAGTCTTATCCTAAGTGCCCTTCTTCCAGTCTTCATTCAGTTTCCATGGACTCCAAAAAGTGATAGCTCTGCAACTTTTTCAGCTAACATCGTATGAATTTGAGGGTGCATTTTTTCATGTTATTCTAACACCTCTTGGTTTAGTTTTGTTAATTTGAAACCAGGAAAAAAAAAAGTTATAGTGTCCTTTATCCGTGCCTTCTGTTATTTACTTTCCTTCCCTTCCCTCTTCAGTACTGATATGATAGTTTTTGGTGCTTTCCTGTCTCTTCCCTCCCTAATGTATTTCTAGAACCGTGTCTGCTTGCCTTTCATCTCCCTTGCTAGTTGTAAGTCATTTTGCATTTTAGCCTTTCTGACTTCATCCCTACATGCTTGTGCTATTATCCTCCGTGCACATCCTTATTCAGCTGTCCTTGTTTCCACTTTTAATATATCCTTATTTTTTTCCATTCTTTACTCCTTAAAGAGTTCCTGATTCAGCCGCATTGTCTCTTCCAAGCTCTCCTTTCCATCAGAATACTTTGCTTTGCGCCTTTAATACAGTCTCTTTCAATAACTGCCAGGTCTTCTGAATTCCTTTATCCTCTATATTATCTTCCCAAGGGACCCTACTTACCAGTTTCCTCAGCTGTTGAAGAGTGCTTTTCTGAAGTCCATTATGCCTACTCTGCTGTTCTCCCTCCTTCCTGTTCTCAGTATGATGAGGCTGTGATCCCTTTCACCCAAACTTTTATTCCATCATCAGATTTTCAATGAATCTTCCTGTATTTGTTGGGTTGCTATCTAAAAGTGCTGTTCTTTCTACAGCCTTATCTACCACACCAAATCCTGGACAGGTAATATGATGAATTGCATAATAAGGAGTGTGATGATAGAATATGAACAGCCCAAGTCCATCCAGTTTATTCAGCACTGGCAGCTCTTCAGCTGCATTATGGTGGTCAGTGCACTTCAGTGAAAATGCACAACAACTCGAAGGAGCTCAAAGCACAAGGATGAGAGTGTTAGAAAACAGGGACTGCAGGAGAAGATTGGCATAATCAGGTTGTTCAGATTAGAGAAGTCTGAGGGGGGGTGTGTTGATGTTCCCAGTATTTTTACAAAAGGTAGAACAATCTTAAAGGGAGCAAATAATCTGTTCTCTGTACTGTTCTGTGGAAAAGGAAAGGGTTTAGGTTGTTACCATAAGTTCAACTCAGACATCAGTCACCTTCTAGAAACAAGGATAATAAATGAAGAATTCATAGCCTAGGGGGAAATGGATTTAAGAGTGAGCTATGCAATTACCTGTCAGGATAATGTAACCACTGTAATCCACCAGAGTCTCACACCCACAACCAGATCTCTCTCGCAGGCACATAAATTTGCAGCAGCATGTATGAACCCCATGCATATATGAAGAGCTCACAGAACAAGGACTTGGAAGAAGCACACTATGAACAGAGACAAAAATGGAATGTCTAACATCCTTAGCACGTTGTGAACAGCAAACAAATAATGAGTTCCAATAATATCCATCAGGCATATTATTTCTTGCATTTGCCCATGTCTTATTGCATTAAAAAATTATGAAATTCCCCTTGCATGCAAACTTTTGATCCTTTAAAAATATAATTTTAAAGACAAGCCCCCTCTGTATAACATCAAATTTATTAATATTGCAAGCTCTTTTCAGAGATGTAAAGCGAGACTCTGTGTTCAGGCCTGCAGAATAGAAGAGCATGAACCTCTCTGCTAACCTCTCTGCTAACCACTTGCCTGGTGAGGAGAAGATTTCATTGCAGTCCTTGTATTCTTCTTGGTGGACAATATTTCCATCAGCCTCTATACTGCACCTAATCTGACATCATGGGACATGGTGCAGACCAGCGCAATCTTAAGCACATCATCAACACTAGACAGGATAGTTCTTACATGAGATAAGAGTGGTGAACCTCTCCCAACAGAATGCAAACATGCTTTTGAGCCACCTCTTCTGTCTTCCAGCTGGATTTCTAAAGAGCTGTCTCAAACAGCACTCAAATATGTTAACTACAGAGGAAAGACAACTCTTTGACTTCATGGTTGCTTCAAAATTGCTGCTAGGACCTTTGCTACTGCAGTCATTTGACAGAAAGCGAGAAAGTTTCATGAGGCTGAAGGGTCTCAAGCTTCAGGTCTTCTGAGGCCAGGAGAGTCTCCTGCCTTTGGAGTACATGGTACAGCCCATATAAGTGGAGTGCATTAGCTGCATTCCCCAGGAGCTGCAGGAGGTAGAGTACCTGCCTGAGGCACAGCCCCTCCTGGAGTTCCTGGCAAGGTGACGTGCCTCTGCATTATCCCAAATGTGGTGCCGTGCCTTCAAGGCACAGTTGAGTCCTTAGTGTTTTGTCCAAGCTATTGCTTCAGAGCTTGAATTTATGATATGAACAGAGATAGCATAGCTCTTAACCAAAGTTAATCATCAAATATTTATATACACTAAATACTACAGTTTCTCACAGTCAGGGATAAAAATACAGCTTTTTAGACAAGGCTACCATTTAATGTATAGGGTTTAGTCTTTGATAAATTCCCCAATCTTCAGACCTTATCTCAAAAATGCCTTCCCCTCCTTCTTCTTATGTTAGAAAAGTTACCCATAGTTGCATCTCTAGACCTGGATGCTCAGTGCATCTAATCCTTTTCCTTTCCTCTCCATGGTAGAGACACCATGTCTGTTAGTCTTTCTCCCTCAAAAGAAGTGATAGGACAAGAGGAAATTATCTCAATTTGCTTCAGGGGACATTTCATTTGGATATTAGGAAAAAAATTTTCACTAAAAAGATCATCAAGCAAGGGCTGACCAGTCAAGGGAGTCACTGTCCTGGAAGTGTTCAAAGACACATAAATATGGTGCTTAGGGAGACAGTTTAGTGGTGGACCTGACAATGTCAGGCTAATGGTTGGACTTGATCTTAGACATCTTTTGCAACCTAAATCATTCTATGATTCTACGGTGAAAAGCATTTCCCACATAGTAACTTTTCAGTTGTTCATACAGTATGGAAATTTTTGTCCATTTATTTAAAAATCTGGGTGATTTTCAGATTTTTCTTTTAAATGGATCATCTGAAGGGTTGATTTAACACACTCATAACTCAGGAGCTTTGAATTCCAGAAGAGCTGGTTGGATCTTGCTAAGATGACTTTGCCTCTGCCTACCACAAAAGAGAGAGAATAGTAGTATGGACAATGACCTTTGCAATGTAGACATTGCCTGATTGTGGATATTTTTAGTTTGGGATTCACATAATTTGCCTGATAAGGTCATGACTTCTCCAGAAATCGGCATTATTTATCAGCTACCTCCACAAAGGGGTAGAAATTCCCAGTCACCCCTTGCTGCTTTTGCCTTTTTTCTCCCCAGGTAAGAGCTACATGGTCCTCTCTCCTTCTCACTAACCTGGCACTCATCAGACTTATTCCTTTTGGTGACCAACCAGAAGCTAAATACTTGTTGATGTCTTTGTTATGTTATGACAGGATAGTTTTCAAAGGACTAATGAGATTATTCAGATCATTGAGGACCCACTAAGAATTTGCAGTGGTGTAAAATGAGCAGCAACATTGCCCAGGTAGGAGCAGGAAGAACAGGACTTAACCACAGCAGGGAGCTTAGCCCACAACACACTCCAACATCCCACTGAAACACAGTCTAAGCAGTAGAAACTCAAGTGAAAAGTACTTCCAACAATATAAAATCCAAAAATAGAGCTGAGCCTGACAGGAAATCTCCTTGAATTTAATACTCTGTACCTTGTTAATAAATAATAGCCTAGCTGTTGACTGCTTATGTTTACAGTGTAGAGACCAATACATAACACTTGATAGTCCTATGACATGAAACAATGTGATCACAGGAATGCAATCCTGAACTGAACTGAACTGAACTAATCAGCCCTGCAGAGGAGGAAGATTTCTTGTTTAAAGTACCATAGTGGTGTAATATGTGTGTATTGTTTCCAGGACCAAAGCTTGTATTTGTTGTGCATGGTACTGCCTCACTCAGCAGTAACAGCTGCAGTTAGTGGCAGTCAGATAAATCTGATTGCCTAATGCAGCTATACCTCAAGAAGTTTCAAGGTTTATTTGAAGGTTTCTGATATTAGACAGTATCAATTGGCATAATGCTGCTTCAGGAAAAATACCAGTCTGTCAGTCTTCAAAATAGAGAAAATTCTTTATAATGTGCCTAATACTCATGTTGGGTATGTTGCAAGAATGGAAGCATTTTTCAAGCATGATGTTATTTAATATTGTCTATACTTCATGGTCACAAATAGTGCTGAGTATAATCTTAAAAACACAGACCAACCAGACAAGACATTCATATGAGCACTCTGAAATGCCTTTAGG
This sequence comes from Cinclus cinclus, assembly GCF_963662255.1. NCBI lineage: Eukaryota > Metazoa > Chordata > Aves > Passeriformes > Cinclidae > Cinclus > Cinclus cinclus. Next base: position 69,950,180 of record NC_085047.1, read on the forward strand.
TTGGGAGGGCATCTGCAGTCATCACGCACCCACTATTCAGGGTGATAAAATACCTAGAGTAACACCTTACATTCTACAAGAAATCAGCTACAAAATTTCAAAGTGTTTTGCATACTTGCCAATATATATTTTCTCTTACATGTTTGAAGTAGCTGAGGAATTTAATTATTACCTTCCCATTTCAAGCATCGCTATGCCATCTTCAAAATTTAGCTGAAATTACAGAAGCAGGTTCTCCAGTAGGACTAAACACACCAGTGATAGAGGCTCCTAGCACACCATAAAAAAAATAACAGACAGATGTGCTGAGTCTTAAAGTCCAATGCAAACACATTTAGGAAATTTGGGGGGGGGGGGGGGGGGGCAAAAACTAAAACAACCACCCTTTAAAAAACATGTCTTCCATATCCTACAAATCTCTTCTGCCTTTTCACTACTCGAATGTCATAAAAGGGAGAAGTGGAACAGAATTAAAGCCTCCCTTCGTTTCATAGAGCAAAGTCTAATTTACAACAAATGGACAAAGAAAAAGAGGCAGTACATCACATTAAGAGTAGTAAGCAGAAAACTAAAGAACTACATAATGAACATACACTTTTTAAAGGGTAGGGAAGTGAGGGGTAAAATTTGGTTTCTGTGATCAAGTATAAAGTATCTGGAATTAAGAACTGACATCATGGTGGAAGTATCATGTCACCTTAATTAGCCCATCCACCCCAAGAGAGCTGGCCAGTGCCCCTACTCTTATTCAGGGAGTTTCAGATCTGTTTGGCAAAATCTTCTTAGATGGGAAGGTTCATGATAGTGGATGTTTAATATTTTTTTGTCTGCAGGCGCTCTTTTCAAATGCCTTTTTGGGGGATTCTTTCTGCATCTGAATTATTTCACAGCTCAGTGCAGAGACTTCTAAATGTCACTGGCATTAACAAGTTGTACAAGGATGATAATCTCAGTTGGGCGCCACAGATTGAGAACGTGCTGGCTTGTATGAGTTGAACAGACTGTCAGGGATAAGAAATGGAAAGTGCATAAAGCCAAGTGTCATTTCCATAAGAACTCTCATGTCTGAGGAAAAATCTGTCAGAAAGGTGTGTCAAGACCAATCCTACAAAATGCAAATCATTCTATAAATTACTTCCTTGAAATCCAAAATTAAGCAAAGCAGAACTGGAAAGCTTTTGAGAGGGAAAGATAATCTTTTCAGACAAAGAATCATTAAAATCTGAATAAAAATCGTAGAGTTCACTAGAGAACTAAATTGAGCAGAGAAGCTGACATAGAAAAGGTTATTTACTCAAAAGATGCCTGAGAGATCATATGTTTTCAGACACTAGAAAAAAATTATATAGCTATTAGAAAGGGAAACTGGAAGTGGTATTCTTATAAAGAGCAACTTTGAACAGTGACCTGAAGCATATTCAGATTAAACACACTATTCTGATTGTAGCCATCAAGGACTGGCTTTACTCAAATCTGGGTATGAAGAGTTCCAGCTGTTTTTATTAAATACTTCAAGCACTGAAGCTGGTCACAAACTCTTGTTAACAATTCCAAACAAGACAAGAATAACTCTAATTTCAAATTTTTTCACTAGCATTCAAAATTATTACACCTGTGAATTCCATCAGGTGTTTTCTTTTTATTTTCCTTATTTACCTTTTCTTTTCTTCCAGTGATTTCAATTTATTCAGGAAAGCATGGCAAGATCACTGTTAAAGTGAATGAAGTCAAAAGCAGTTTTGACAGTCAGTGTAGAGCAAATACCTGATGGAACAGAAATCTGCTATTGGTGGTCTGTACTACAGCTTCACTATTGAAAAACTTATACTGTGACTGAGGAGCACAGACATTATGGACAAAACACAGGCTAGTGTCCTCAAAACTGTCTATACTGTGATCTCTTTAAAGGAGAATACTGATATTTAAATCCAATCACAAAGACATGTGTGAACTAGAAAGAATTATAGCGGGAGTAGGAAAGAGGTCCACAAAGGGATTTAAATTACACTGAAGTGTTTACTATTTTATAAATCCAAAAGCTATTTTTTAGGATCTCTGTTTAAAACCCAGTTGTACCCAAATGGCGTTTGCAGCCATTACACTCCCAGCTGCTGTCATTCAAGGTTGCCCAAAAACACTAACTTCCCTCTTTTTCCCATTCCAGAAATATCTCAGTGCTGTGCAACACCTGTTTCATACCTCTAACATATTTAAAAGGTTAAGCTCCCTAAGAAATATTGGCAGAATAATGAATGATGGTGAATCTCAGTGAAGTGGATGTGCAACCCATGTTGTGCAAGTCAGATTAAGTCCTTCTGTTACTTAAAGGAATTTGACTCCACAGCTTCAGGGAGGTTACCACAATCCTGCTACTGAGTAGAAAGACCTCTTTTCTGTGTCACTTTTCACGCAAAAGTTTCAGCTAGAATTCCATTGTCATGTGTTATTTCAGCCTGGCAGAAGAAGCCTAGAAGCCCTTGGGAAGTTAAAATCTTTGCACTGAAATTTGTTAAAATATTCTGTCAATTTCTCTTATTGACTGCCAGTAGAGGATATCACACTGTGAACAACACAATCATCCACTGCATCCCCTAAAGCCTCATCACAGTGACTGTAGGGAGATGCAGTTCCTTTGCTGTGTTTCATTAACAGCTCTTCCCTTTTTCCTACTTTTGTGACAATTTCAGCAGCACCTGATAACTTAGCATAACATGAGAATTTGAGAAAAACTTTAGGAGGAAAGAAAAATGAGATGTGTGAGAGTTCACCATAGGGATTGTCAAACAGATGTGAGTTTGGATACAACAGCCATTGGGAGAATCCTCCCAAACTCTCCTCTAGGAAACATTTAGCGAGATTCACTGCTTAAACCAAATTGAAGCACTCATTAGCTGGATGGTCAACTGGCCCAGTCCATATCAGTACATGATATGACAGCTAAGACTAGCTATTGCTTGTTGCCAAAGTCCTCTGAAGCAGAATTTGTGGCTCTGAAGAAATGTCATGTCAAACTCAGTAGGCTTCTGCAGCTTGTGTAGAAGTTAATCAGCTTTTACTGAACACCCTCTATGCCGTAAACCAACACTGTGCACATGCTGTTTGCTAAAATTGCAGGGTGTTTTTCTATCAAGTTGCCTTTCCATTACATTATACCCTGTGATTTATATTGCTAGCTCCACTGGATTGTGAGTACTGCCATGGAGGGGTATCTGAAACACACAGTTCATAACTGAAGTTGTGGATGTACGACTTTGTATCTCCTCTTTTTCTATTGCTGCATATACAGTGTCAGTAAAAAGGGGCTCTAAATATTTTTGAGGGTTCTGTTCATTAAAAAATTTCTTTTGTGACCCACTAGATGATTCTGAGTAGATCAAAATCAGAGTGGAGATTTGAACATTGTTATACCCATTTCAGATGATAATATTATGCTTTTCATAAATAAAACATTTTGGCTTTATCAAAGTAATTATTTGTAATAGGATTATTTGAAGTTGCTGAATAAAAAATGTTGCAGGCTTTCTATGGCAGGAAATAATTTGAGATTTCAGCATTTCACGCATTTTAAAGACAAGTGCATTTTGAAATGTGAAAATTCCTGTGAAATAGAAACTTCATTTTGCAACCAGATCTACTGATTGACTTTTTTTAGTACTACAAATAAGAGTTGGATTTTTAGTGTGAATTCCTGAGGTCTGATTCCAAACCTTCATTAACTTGAATTTTCTAGTAAATATTTTTCTCTGTTTTCTTACTCTCTTCCTTCCACACCTTTCTCTAACCTTACACTTACCAATGTAACTATTTGACTGATTATATGTTAAAGCAGATATTTTAATTAAAAGAGGTCAAGCCAGCAACACTAAGTGTTCCTGAATACATAAAAACAGAGAATCCAAAGTGAAAGTAGAAGAAAAGGAGGGTGCTGCTTGTATTCACAGCCATTGCTAATTATTTTAGAACTCTGAGAACAGCAGGTATCCCAACACAAATGCAGAAGTCACAAATGCATCTGAATTGCCAATAATTATATAAACACCTGCAAAAGTAGCATTGTATCTTGATACAGGGGTCTGCAAAGATAACTATCAGCCAGCTGAGAAATCCTTTTGGTCATTATTATGGTCTAACAGGCACTCTTCCAGAAAATTTTTTCTGGATGAGGCAGCAGCTTCTGCAGTGTCCTCAGGAGATAAGTCATGGTGGAGATATCCACTTCCACCCCTGCTAGAGCTAGCTTTGCACTCTGGTTACTCTCACAGCATATGACGGCATCTTAAAAACTTGTCTAGAAAGGGAATTAAGTGAATAACATTTTTTCTTTCATCAACTTTTTTTATTCCCTTCCCCCAGTCTTACATTAGAAGAACTGATGCACTTTGGTATAATGCAAATATAATAGGAGTGTGTGATTAGATAAATGAGATTTTTTCATTTCAGTTGATGAGATATTGTGGCTTTCTGCTCTTTAGATACCTATTTCATTCTGAATAGCAAAGCAGAGTTCTTCATAAATGAAATGAGAAAATATTTCATCAGATTTCCCTCCAAATAATGGGTTTGAAGATTTTTTTCAGTTCTTCACAAATAATTATTTTTTTTGATTACGTGTGGCAAATCAGTTATTAGATTTATGATACATGATACTCATGCTGTGCAGACCAAAAAATTTTTAATTTTCCTTTCCAAATGTTTCTCACCTGTAAGAAGTAATTAGGATTCCCATTAATTGCAGAGTTTGGGGGTTTTTGTTTCACTTCAGGTCTGCTTTGGAAAGGAGCAAAATCAATTTTGCGATGTAATGCATTTAGAGGGAGAAAGAGAACAAAAGAGTCAGATTACTAATATACAGGAAATATACATATGTGAATTCCTTCTTACCATAAATACTGACATTTTATTTATTTATATTAATCAATGCATAGGAAGCCTAAGAAGAATCATTAGAGCAATACATAGTAAAGACAAACCAACAACAGGAGGATTGTTTTAATCAAGTATCAAATTAAATACTTAGCAACAGAGTCCAGAAATAACCATCCTACTTAAAAATAAACAAATAAATAAATCAATTTCCAGTTAGTCAGAGGAGAATGGGAAAAAAAAAAAAAAAAGAAGGGGTGACAAAGAAAATCAAGAGAACAATGCAATGAGCAAGCAAAGATAGGTTCCTTCAAAATAATTGTATTCCCCAGGCCATGGAGATAGTTGCAATCAGAGATATACCATCACTTCAGTATTTTTCAAAGTATGACATGTGTAAAAACAGAGGAAATAAACTGACTAGTTTGTGCTCTTTTCCCTCCTAATTTGAGTGTTTTCTTGAAAGAAATGTTTTATATTGCTCTGTGTAAAAATGATACAGAGTAAATTAAAAGTGATCTCAAAGCAGCCATAAAAATAGTGCAATAAAATCCAAAAGACCATTAGAAATATGTTCCTCCTAAAACTGTTTCTTCCAAAAGTATTTATTTACTGCCTAAATACAACTGTGTTAATTTTAAAGGTTTCATATAGTTTCCTCTTTTTTTTACACCAAACAAATGAATAAATAGATGGGTCCCATAGTGTTACATAACTGAGGCATCATTCAACCCTGTAGCAGCAGAACAGGTCAGAGTGCCTCTGACTATCCATGATACTTGACAGCTAACTACCTCCCTTGTATCATTTTGGATCACTCCAACATCTCTTTCAAAAAGTAGTTTGTTGTAGAGGATCTCAGCAGTGAATGCATGAGGTTAACAAAGCTGCATATCTGAATTTCGTACTAGAAGGTCCAGGGATGAGACCTTGGTGAGAGTGATGAAGTACCTGCATGTATTTTAGATGTGCATTTTAAGAGAGATTCCTGAATCTATATGTGAAAAAATACAGTATGTGTGAGGTTTCTCTTCAGTCAGCCTGAGATGTCTTAAATGTTGACATTTACATATAAATTATTTGTCTAGATACTTAGGCAGTGAGAAGCACTATACATATGTAGATCTCAATTCACATGATGCATTTGGACATCTACTTTCAGAACAGAAGTATCACTCCCCAGAAGCACATTTTTGTTGCTGTCTGTTGCCAGTAAAAGGAGGCAGTTACCTGTGATCGGAAGTTTGCAATGCTAATCCCAACCTAACTCAGAAAACATATAAATGTTTCAATTTCCTTTGGTCACCTTCACTTATATTTTAACAGGAATGAGCTGCCTTTGACCCAACCTCCATAAAATGAGTACATTTTGTCTTTTATGTTCCTGCATTCTTGGTGTAAACTGATAGGTGTTTTCTTATAGGTATAAACCCACTAGAGGAAATGAAAGCAACGCAGTGTCTTCCACTTAAGAGCTTGTAATTAAAACATAGTTTTACACTCTAGTTTCTTTAACTTACACTTTCTGGTTTCCTCCTTAGAAAAAAGTCTCTCTGATGTGGAATCCAATGGATGTGGACTCCATACCAGCTGTGCCAGGAGGATGGTGGTAGTGGAAAACTGCTAAGGAAAACTGCTGCTGACAGAGAAATTATCTGCAACAGAACTAAACTTGCACATGGTTTTGTTGTGGTAGATAACAAAGGGAAAGGAGAGAGAGGGCTCTGGAGGCTCCTAGCACACTAAAAAAAAAAAAGTAACAGACAGATGTGCTGAATCTTAAAGTCCAGTGCAAACGCATTTAGGTCAGGAAAAGTATAAAGACAAAGGAAGAAAAACGTCCCAAAGATGAATGTCAGCAGGTTTATAATTTCTTGAGACTGTGAAAAACAACAGCAGTCTCGAATTTTTCCATCTTGTTCATTTCTTCTTACAGTATCTGGATGGTCAATGCAAATAACCATCTAAGTGTGCACACAAATAACTGTATTTGGAAAATGCATCTTTTTATTCTACCTTATTTTTTTTTCTTCTTTTCAATCAAAAATAGAATAAAGACAGGATATTATGCCAAAATAGACAGTACACAAATTAATATTTCCCAGATTCTACTGTCTGGCTGTTTTTATATCATTTATAGTTTCATTTTTTCTGTAATGATGAAATAAAGAATTTGGTTTTCACTCTAAAAACTAAGAGCTTCATTAATTTAGGCTGCAATTCTTTACACATCTTGGAAACTAAGTTATTTTCTGTTAATTTCATGCTTACTTTTCATTAATTTTGAGTAGTACTTGCAGGGTCAATTCTGAAAGGATTCTGAGTTGGTGGACGAGATGGTGATGGCATTTCAGGAGATCTTTTCTCAAAGCATGTGAATTTAAAGGTAGCTAGAAGAGGTGATTGGCTGGCATGGCCTGTAATCTTCACTTTATTAGAAATGGCCTGTACAACTACAGCTGTGTATACCTAGTCCCTTTTTTTCTGCCATAAAAACTGTTTAGAAATTTTCAGTATTTCAGGAGTGTTGCCAGAGTACCAGGAGCTCTGACTAGGTTATAGTGACTAATGCCTCAAATGCTATTAAGGAAATTACCAGAAGCAAAGAAAAATCATGCAGCCACAAGACAGGCTTCACAGATTTCAATTGTTTAGATTTAGATTCTTTAGAATTAACAGTGTGTGGGTTTCTTAAATGCCTATAAGATAGTATAGCAGTAGAGCCGTATAACACTGATAGGTGTACTAAGTCACCTTCTTTACTGGGTTTTTTGATTTTGTTTTGGGTAGCTTTTTTTGGTTGCTTGTTTTTTAATGTCTGTTTGGTTTTTGTTGGGGTTTTTTGTTGGTTTTGTTTGGTTTTGGGGGTTTTTTTGCAACCGAGATGACTTTTCAGAATGCAGCTTTGTGTCTATCAGCACTTCAGAATGCCAATAGGAGAGAGAAGCTCCCAGAAGAATCTGATTTGCCACACCTGTTCAGTCTGACCTTTAATTATTTAGGCTCTGCAGAGTATGATATCCCTGTGATTCCCAACTATTTCACACCACTCTCATGGTTAAAACACTTCACAAGATTATACAATAATTCTGGACCTAAACTACCCACCCAGGTGTGGAACAGACAGGTTCTGTGTGTACACCAGCCTGAGAAGATCCTCCCCTCCATAAGTGTATATTCCATGTGTGTGTTCACACCTTTCTTCCTGAAGCTGGTCCAAAGGGTGCAATTAGAGCATGCATATCTATAAATTCTTACCCGCAGACTGAGAAGGCTGTGGAATACTTGCTTTTTTTCTTTGTGAAGAGCTTTAAATACCCTGTTTTATTGCTGGTTGAAGATCTGATATGTAAGTACTTAAGAGAAAGAAATCTGATACATAATTGCCCCTTGTTGCTTGCCCCTTGCCTGCTGATTGTCATTGAGGTCACAGAAATGAGCATGAAGTCTCTCATGAAACCCTAAATAAGTGTCTAATTATTTTTCTTTGGCCACTCTGCATGCCAGAGCAAGACATCTTACCCAGCCTGCTGACGCTCAAGCTCCTTTTTTTGGCAGACAGAGTTTATTGACTGTCTGTCCTAGTGACTCTGCAGATGATCACTAGCACTTCTTTTGATGCTAGACTAAATGCCAGAAACTGAAACAGAAATGTATAAATGGGAGTGGTATTTCTGGCGCTCAAAAGTTCTTGATGGATTTTCATTCTGTACAGTTGCATTGGCTGCGCACATGCAGGAACAGTCTGAAATTAATAAATTAATTTAGAGTGACTCCTTTAAAATTACCATCATCATGTCATGTGGTGGGGACCAGGCTTTACTTTCATTTGCAGTGTGAAAAACTTGTCTCTGATTCCTTAGTTAACGAGGGATGTTTAGTGAAGAGGAATGGGGACAACAGTAAAACAGTTACAAGTAAAATTATTTTATGAGCTTGGAACATGTTCCAAGAATCTTCTGATTTTAATTAAAATGTGACCTAGCATCATGCCTGAGTACTTCACAGTTTAAGGGCTAATTGGAACATGAATCTCAGATGCCAGGGCAGGAGTGGAACACTGGCCAACATAGTGCTGGCTGCCCCCCCAAGATGAGCCACCTGCTCCAGAACTTCTGAGCCACATCAAGGAACCCAGTTGCTTGCTGGCTTCTCATTTCTTGACTTCTTTCTTTTTTCTTAACATGACTAAATTTGCAATTATTTAAAATGTCTTCTTTTGTTTTTTAGAAAGGCAGGTAGTGCAGAGAGCTGCCGTCATGTTGAAGCTAAAAAGGGTTATTAACAGCAAACAAGTACAGGGCCTTTAGGGAGAATTTCCGCATTTCTTGCCTCATCCTATCCACACCTCATCCTTAATCTTGCTCTCTCTCAGTCTGGAAGAGCATGCACTAGCTTAGTGTAACCTAATAGTTTTCCTTTCTAGTCCCCTCTTTCTCCTTTGTGCTTTCAATAGATTCAAGGATCAAGGCCCAGATATTTCTTTTAGCTTGTTGAACTTTAGCGAATAAGAACAAAAAATGAACAAAGCCAACAGTTTTTCATAAGTGATAGCCAACAGAAAACTTCCTCTGGCTGAAAAGTTCAAAGACTCTATTTTCAGAGACAGAGGATCCTAGCTTTCCTATCATGCTCTTCTGGATAAATATTTTTGTTCTACAGGGACAGAAAGAAGCAGCTGTGAATTAATTTGCAGCCAAACCCTCCATTTAAGGATGATCTTGAGGATTATTCTGTGCAAGTGGGTCTGGAATACCCATGGTTGGATAGAGGGATAAGAGTGCAGGAAGGAAGTAAAAATAGCAGAAGTGAAGGGGGAAAATAAAAAAGAAAACAGTAAAGGATTAATGGTAGGCAGGAAGGAGAGAGAGAGAGAGAGAGAAAGAGAGAGAAGGGAGAAAATACAAAACCTGAGAAGGGGTTATTTAAGGTCTACTTTGATTTATCTTTATGCAAAAATCAATCTAGTCCCCTCTTTTTCCTGAATCACTTCTTCCATCTTCTTTCTGAGGCAAAGAAAACCAGTTGTTTATCTTCCCAGGTGAAAATTTACCTCTGGTTCATATTGTGACATGGCAAAGATTTGCCTGGCTGTTTTATTTAATTCTTTTTCAATATGTTCTACAACAAGTCAATATTTATTCTCCTTTTCTTTCTCTCACTGCCTAATGCCAGAAGTTTTCAATATCCAGTAGGTGTTTTCTTGAGCAGATATTTGTAATTCAGGTCCTGAATTATCAAGTTCATAGACATAACATAATGCTCAGATTCACCTTATGCAGCATAACCCCGAAATTTCCTAAGTCATTTGTTAATAGATGAGAGCTGTGTCTCCATCAGGCGTATTAGAAGTTCAAATTATACACATCAACGTACATAACTTTATATATGTCTGCATAGGAACATACATGTTAAAATAAAACAAAGAAAGAAGTCCATTATCTTTTATCAAGACTAAATTATTATGGAAACATATGTTCAACAGGATATACATTCTTTCTCTTTTGAAATTGCATGGGGGAAAATGAGGTATAAAAGACATCTTTTTTGGTACAAATCTGCCCCTTCTTAAATCTCTGGTAAAATCTACATTGACTTCAAGAGGAGTTATGAAAACAACACAAAATGTATTTGAGATTTTTACCTTAAAGGGTAGATCTGCGAGGGATTTTAGTTAAATATCATAGCACCTATCCAACAGACATAATTTTGTAGCAAAATCTGTAGTCTTAAATTAGATATCTGTTTCCTTACAGATTGTACTGAAAAGACGGGGTCCACAAAGACATGCTAGGCAAGGAAACACTTCAGGAAATGTTGATATTAAGCATATGCCTTAAACCTTCTCTCTGTGCTGCAACTTACCTTTGAATAAGAGGAGATGTTGTCTCCCACTTGGAATTCCATGGTTCTAAAGTTCTGAACTACAGCATGTACTCCCTAACAAAAGGGCGTTCTCTTTTTCTTCTGGTTTTGGATAATAAAAGGGCCTTAAAAATGTACACTTAGTTTTCTCTACTACATGGAACTACAACCTAGAGAACTGCTTGCTCTCCCTAGCCACTGCCTTCCTGGATAATTAAGTAACCACTGGAACAGACAGAAAGTGTGAAGTACTTGATAGTCAACCCCCCTCCCCACGAGAAAAAGGAAGCTGGGTTCCAGTTCGTGAACCAGTGTATGTATTTAATACTAAGTAATCATTACAGCAGTGACTGGAATCCAGATCTCCCTTTTTCCCAGGTGACTGCCTTAAGTACCAGACTCTTTCTGTCTTCTGAGAAGCTTGTTCGTTCAGTAGCTTAATGAATATTTAATCTCTCTCTGTGAAGTGGAACATCACATCTTGCAAGGAGAGGCTGTGAGCAGCCAACCCCAGAAAATCTACTAGCCTGATGCTTAGAACATTTTGGTGAGGGATGCAGTTTCAAATCCTTAACAAAACAGAATTAATCAAATCAGAATTTTCTACCTTTAAATGAAAACAAGTTCACACTAAACTTAAAGCATATGCTCTATCCTACATTCATGCAACAAATCCTGAAAGGCTTGTCATGCCCCATTCATTTACAGGGCCAAAGAACTTGGCAAGCTACATCAGGAGTTAAACCTATTCTTACAGAGTTACATATACAATAAATGTGTTGGGTAAAATAACAAAATCCAAAGATTGTATGGGCATGTGTTGCATATCTGGAGGATCAGGATTTAGATAGCTAGCAGATTGTCCAGAAGCAGGTTTTTGACTCTCAGATAATTTCAATAATGAAGTGCTTGCTGCCTGGGCACAGTCTCAAAGAGTTGAATCAACTCCTAATTCCCTTTTAAGAGTTAGGAAAATTAAGAACATAAATTAGGCAGTCACAGATTGCCTAAATTGGGTGCTTGGGCTTCTTAATTGATTAGTGGAGTGAACTGCTCCAAAGAGCAGTCCAGACAGTTTTCCTACCGGGAGCAGACTCATGTAAAGATAATAGTTATGAAACATCAGCAGCAGAATTTGGCTATACTGTTGCCTCCCTCTGAAGCTGATACACTGATGTTCAGAGATTCAGCCAGTTGCCTGTATGTAGGCATCTTGGATTGCAAATGTGTGCAGGGTAGACCTCCATCTGCCCTTTAGTTGACACCCCAGGTCCACTTAGTTCCTGTGTTATGTCCACCAGCTCTGCAGACAGACAAAACTGGGATGTTTGAAATAGCACTAAGAACTTATTCATGGACAACTGAATTAAACCTCAGTGTCATTTCAAGGTGAAAAAAGTGCTGAACCCAATTCTCAAATAAGTTTCCTAGTTATAAGACTTAGAGAAACAGGATCAATTCCAGTTGCGTTTTAACAGACATACTTAGAAGCTGTAAGGCATTAAGGTCCCTTATTTCCATGGTACAACATCAATAGACTTTGGAGCTGGAAATCTAACAATTTATGGTCCTAAATTCTAACTTTGTTACCCATCTTTTCTACGAAATTCAGAGGAAGAAGAGAAATCAGAAACTTATATATCTTATGGACCTCCCAGGATGAACTCGCAGCTGAACAGAAGACTAGAGAAGTAGGCTTTGGGCTTGGATCTTAAAAGTAAAATTCAGCTCACCTAACTTTACTTTTACAGCTTAAATGCCCATGGCTAGACAAGTCACTCTAGATTCCCTTTATCATTGACAAAGGCAACTTCAAGGGTGCAAGTCATCTCTCCATAAAATCGTTGTCTCCTTAGGTCAGTGAGGGACTCCTTTTCCTAAATATAGCATGTAGTGCCATTCCAGACAGCATAAGATATCTCTCCTGGCCTCAATAAGTCAAGTATACAGGTCCTGGTTTGTATCTGTCAGTCCAAAACACAATATAGATATATTGGTTATCCTACAACCTCTCCAGTGGTACTTGGCACCTCAGCAAGAAACATAACCAAGATCTTTGAGTCTCCTGATCCAATGAACAGAATCACATCTCACTAGTCTCTCTGAAACTTCCACATCATCACTTATGAAAGGCATTTGAAGGTCTGGAATAGAAAAAATTTAGAAGTACGACTTAATGTGACTAAGGACCATTCTTATAAAACAACGAAGCCATCCATATTTCATCACAAACCATTTTACAGTTAAACACCTAAAAACTAAATTACTAAAAACTCTTTCATAATTTTGAAATGTAACCATCCTTTAAAGGGGAAACAAAATAATCTGTATACTCATTAATTATTAATACTGAAATGTAAACCTCAAAAACACATAGTTTTTTCTTAAGCCAACAATGTTGCACTTTTTCCATCTTTGTGTTAAATATACAACATTATTATGGATAAACAACTACTACAAATACTCTATCACAAACCAATTATAAAACAATATCTCTTTGGGTACATTATTTGTTTATACCTTTAAAATAGGTGGAAATAAAAATGTATATTATATATTAAAATTATATATAAAGGAACTTCAGGAATAACTAACTCAAAATTAAGGTTTATAAGCTGTATCTTTTTTGGTTAATACGAATGTTCATTATACAGGGAGAGCAAAATAAAAGGTACTTCTTGTTGCCTTTTTCCTTGTTTTTATGAGTATGGTGTTTATGTATGATGAGTAGGAGCATGTTTTTAAGCTTTAACTCCTTTTTAAAATGTTTATTTCTGAAGATACTTTAATTGCTTTCATTGTTAAAACTCTTTCTATCCATACTTACTGAATATTTTTTACAAACAGTATGGTTCAACCAATAGTCATTGCAACTCCTGTTTACAGCAGCAGGCTGTCAGGGGGTTAATAAAGGTTCACCTATAACTACCACCCTCCCCAATTTGTCTGTTTCTCAAAAGTCTGAAAAAGTAGTCTTCCTAGTGTCCAACAGGGTAAATAAACTGGAAGTCTCCAACAGAAGAAGCAGGTTTTGCCTTTCAATTTTCGCCACTGGAACTGTTCCATAGTGCTCCAAAATGTTGCTTCCCTAATGAATTAAGACCCTGTACTACTTGTGGTTCCATGAATGCACATGTATGTATATTGGTGTATGCACACAACACGTCTGTGCCGTACAGTGTGCTCCTGCCTGTCTTTTTTATGGTCAGATGACTGCTGAAATCACATAAATATTTTACAGGAGGAAAAGGATTGATTCTCCCTATCTCTAACCCTTTAAAAGGTGAAGAGAAATAGGTACCTCCAAGGAGTGATTCATTTATCCTGCATGAGATACTTGTTGAGAGGTGGACTGAATTCCCATGAGGTGTAATAGCTTTACATTGACTCCAAAGAGACCTTGAACAAACAGTTCAGGTTCAATGCTTTTTTGTTGAACGTCTAAAGCCAGCTGAAGGGAATCTCATCCTAATTAATTGTTCTGTCCCAAAGGAAGAAATCAGTATTGCTGTATCTATGCAAAAGGAATTGATGATATCCATGTAGCTGGAACCATGATATCCATGGTATAACAGATGATTAATACTGTTCTTACAACCACTCTCTGTTATTGCTTCCTTGCCACCTCTTTGTGGGAGCCGCCTATCACAGCTAACTATCTCAGCTACTTTTCCTTTCCTGTCTGTACCTTTGCCAGACAATTGCCTCAAACTCCGGAGCCCAATGGTGCAGCACCCTCCTGAGCATCCTGCCTCACACTGGCAGCATGTGCACTTCATTAAGCTCAGCCACTCATCTTAGCTAGGCCTTCTGCTGGGATCATGCAATTCTAGGGCAAGTTCAGGGATGAGAAGGGGGAGAGGAGAAAGAGGCAGACTGTATTTAAAATATCTGAGATACAATAAGAGATGTCCACTGCATTAATTTTTAAGAGTAGAAGCAAGTAACAGAAATTTAAAAACAGCTAAATATACAGTCATACAAAGTACATTTCGCTATTGACCCTGGGAGTAGAGGACATATCCTCTTTTTATCCTCTTGTCCTCTGCTCTATCACACTTAAGGCAAAGAAACCAAGTTGGAACTCTGAGAAGGCAAAGGAAGTTTCTAGCCCAACCAATCAACCTGCTATTTCTCCTTCCACATGAATGACTAGGGAGTCATTCTCATGTTCACACATTTCAGCCAAAACAAATTCCTGAATGAACAGACTCCCTATTTTCCCATGGTCTTTTTCAGACCCACCTGACATTCATGCAGACCTGGGCCGCAAAGGCTGAGGTGACTGATAGGCACCTCCAGAGAATATTCAGCTTAGCTATTGCAGTTGGTTGTCCTCAGGTGAAAAAAATCTCCATCCAGAAATGCCTACCTCTCTATTAATGAACAATAGCAGAAACCTAACTGTTAGCTTAGACTGGGCAATTTATCTCTTTTATGGTTAAAAGTAGGTGAAATGAACCTACAGCTCATTGACCATTTTCTTTGGTCACAATGTTCACTCTATGATACCTGATAAATAGAGAGATGCTACCCAGCATGACAGATGTGCATAAGAAATCAGTCAACACAAGAATTTCATCAGATTCACTTTCAGACCGTTAATTGCAGCAGCTACCTTGGGGTCTGGCCCCCGCAGGTGCCTTGGTACTAGTGGTAATCACATTTATTCTGAGAGTAAGGAACACCTACTAAGCCATACACAAAATTATGTATGGAAGATAGAAAATACAATGTTGCTTGTATGAAGAAGTGAGAGGCGGCATGGGAAAAATGACCTCAGGTAAATGGAGTGTGCTATGCAGAAAGACAGGGCTTGGTGAAGAGACTGAAGGTCAGATGGGGAGAGGGAGCATCTTTATATCATATCTCAACAGCAACACTGAAACTTTTCCTTGGGATCAGTGGACGTTCCACATCCATGTACAACTTTGAAAATGAATATGGAAGAAAACTGCTGCTTGTTGGTTTTGGCGATAATTGCCCATTAGAGACTGTGTGAAGACCATCAAGCTCATTCTACTTCAGATTATGGAATGAGCTAAAATTAACATCCTCAAGGTGAAAAGCTAGGTTTTTATCCGCTATACTGAAGAAGTTTGGTTTTTTCAATATATATTAAGCTACCCTGAAAGATTCTGCAACAATTAGAAGTACACTGTAAATATCAAGGTTATCAAAAGTCACAGAGCAACCTTTCCAATAATCTAAAGTGGTGATAGGAAGAGTAACACAGTGAATTTGTATTGATGCAGAAATCATTAACCCTACACCTTCACTTGGATTTGCATAAAAGAAACAGCTGACCATATTTTCATGCTCATTGCTTCTACCAAAATGGTTTAGCAGGTTGGCAAGTTTACTGTCTTTGAGAACATATGTGCTTATGTGTGTCCACCTCTGTGTCTGTGGATGTTTGTTGGGAGATATATAATACCTTGAGTTCCTCATGTTACGAAATAGCGTGCGTATATTATTAAAATATTTTACACACGCACTCTTAAAGACCACTTAAGGTGACTCAATTATGCGAAACCAGATTCTGCCAATTTAGCAGCTGTTAAGGAATATTACTTTGGGTAGTCCTACTGAAATATGTAAGATCCTTACGAAATAAGTTAGTCATGCAGAATCTGATCCAAACTGTTATTTCCACAGATCCTTGTAAACAACCATTTGTGTTCTTAGTCTTATGCAGTTTGTTGTCACTCCTGTATACTATGACTTGTCCTATCCTTTATGGATGGCTCCTCGTAAAGCTAGAGATCAATGGGATGCCAGAGTCCCTTATGCACATAAACCAGCACCTACTCACATTATTTTCCAGTGTCAATGATTTGAAACTCTACAACAGGCAGGCAATTTTAAATGCAAACCCAGGAAAGTCTATTTAATAGTAAAATAAGTAATCAGGAAGCAAGCAACAGTGAATCATTAGGATGGTTAAGAAAAAATAAACAGAAAAAATTAACTGAAAAAGCAAGAATAAAATTAAGCAGTAATGATGATTTATAGTAAGATACTCTGAGACATGACAGAAGTCTCAGTACACCAAAAGGAAAATCTTGTTTGCTCAAATTATTTGTTTCTTCTGTCTAATGAATGTAATTCTAATATACAAGTGATAACACTGGCATTTCTTTGAAATGTTGATTCAGTTTAATTATGAAAATCACCAAGGTATTTTCTGGCTGCTGCATCACTCCCTGTACTAAGATTAATCACATCAACATCATTCATTTAATCTTCAAAGAGTAAGCAGTTGTCCACAAAAGCCTTCAAATAGCTTCATTAGTGCAATTTTTCAGACTCAAACACTTATCTGGCAGCATATGATTGAGAGTAAGGAAGGTCATTATATTCATCTGTTTCCTAATCCAGTTTATTTTTTAATGTTTCTACTCTTTCTTTTTTTTTTTTTTTTTTTTGTAGATAACTTCAAGCTCCAATTTCTTGTCCTTTATTATGGACAACAAACTATGTGGAGCTCAAATACAGATAAAATTGTTGGTGGCTATCATGATTTACTCAGTTTGTGACAGATGAATTTGAGCCAGAATGCGCTCCTCTCCCAAGCCCAGCACGGATTTAACATACATATGGTTTTTGTCACTAATCACAAGAAAACCTTAAAATATGTTTACTTAAACATGCAAACAAGGTTAAAAAGGTGAGACACACAGTAATATGCCTAACGTTTTCAATGCCAGACTGAGATTAATTAACAATGTTTTAGAGAATAAAAATAAGTCCAACCTCTCCCTCTTATTAATATTTAATTACATGCTAAGAGCATCATCCTCCTCAGTCTCCCATGGATGCTGAAAAGACCTTCCCTTATATGATATTTCTTAGAAACTTCTCTAGCGTGACCCTGGATATTTTCAAAAAATCATGATACCCAGTGTCCAATTAGCTGATACTGTGATACAGTCTTTGAACGGTTATTCTTTTTATTTAAAATAAAGCGTTGCAACCCAACATATTAACACCAAGCGTGACACTCACTATCTAGGTCACTATCAAGATCACAGTGACAACCTGGTCAGACGCAATTATCTCACCTGCATAGCACTAAAACAGCCACTGATCAAAATTTACTTAGTTCTATTACTGCAAACTAAAGCCTCTAGGTTTAGTTTTGAAGCTTTAAAAAACAAAGACTTTTTAAAGTTTCTGCTAACATATTTGCCAGCAGCTGTCGGTGAATTTTTACAAAAAAATCCATCAATCAGAAAAGGGGAAGCCTTGAAATGCCAGGCAGCAAATGTATATTTTTGAAAGTGTAGACTATTTAAATAACAATAAACTATAAAAAATAACTATTAAAAATAATTAAAATTGTCCTTTTATTTAATTTAGGTGAGTAAAAAATCAATTCTGCATGCAACAAAAAAGCTTGAGCAAAAATTTACAAAAATTAATCTTAAAGCTCTAGTGAATTGCCACCGTTGCAAATATGCCAATCATCCAGAAGGTGTCCAAAAGCATGCAAAGATGTGTTTGAACCACTAAGGTATTTGTTTTATTAACAATTGGATTTAGTTTAGAGAGAGGAGCACAGGACAGTTTTGTAGCAACAAAGCAATATATTTGTTTCAGTTGTCACTACATCTCACAGTTATTTTCATTCCCTTCCCTGGCACACAAAGAGCACTCATGCCCCCTCCTTGGTTTGCAGTGCTATCTAAAATCAATTGCTATATGAAAAAACCACATAAAGAACAGACTTCGCGTAGTTCTCAACCTATCCACTCAACAACCTAGAGGTGAGGCTTTTCTAACCAAGGGTCCCCTGCAAAAGCAAAGATTTTCTTTATGCTTGTACTTAAAAAAAAAAGGAGAAAAATCAATATTCTCAGAAGCAGATGCATAAGCTGGTATCTTGCTTGCACCTTTTGGTAGATAAGACTTCCCCAACTTTGGTGCAGAAAGGAAAAACATAGGCTGGTGCAAATCTTGTTCAAGGCAGAGAAGATTAAGGCATATCTCAAAATGAGTTCACATACATGTTTTAGTCCTTGGGCTATTTATGAAATCCAGGGGACTATTTTTCTTCTTGTGAGCTCTTTGGCTACTGAAGGCTCATGCTTAGGGACTCCTCACTTGTGACACAAAATTAAGTCATGGAAATAATTTTATTTAGAGCAGGGGTCAGGATGCAAGAAAGTCACAACAGCTGGAATAGATACTGTAGCTGAAAGGATACAAAAGCCACAAGACTGTGTCTCCACTGGTATTTATCAGTCTCCACTGGTATTTCATCTGGGTATTTTAAGCCATGTTGATATCCCACCCTTAGTTTGAGGTGTTAGATGCCATATGTATTTATTTCTACTTCCCTATATAAGAGCTTTCCTTTCAAGAAACAAGGGCCTCTGCAAAGGATTTTTTGTTGTTGGTGGTGGTGGTGGTGGTGTTTTTAAGAAAAGCAGCAAGTTTGAGATTTGAGAACTGTGCTTTTAAAACCTTTTCATAAATTGCTCTCAGATCTTGTCCCTGGTTCTTGGCAGTATGAGGCCACATCATTTCAAACTGTGAACAACAGAGCGAATGACCAGATTCATGCTGCAGATTGTCCCATTTCACTGAAATACTTAGAAATTTTTATGTAAAGTAAGCTTATTTCTGCTTCTACCTTCCCTCTGCAGGACATAGTGGAATGGGGGAACAGTTGTTCTCCAATGCACTTTTAGACAGGAGCCTTTTTGAAAAAGAACAGCCCTATATCCCTGAAATCCTTCCATCCACAGTTGTCTGCAGTCATGGTTCAGTACTAAAACCAGTATGTTCCTGATAACTTAGCCTTAAAGGGCTATAGTCCTTGGGTGACATTTAAGGTTTCTTTTTCACTTCTTTTTATTCAGGTAGTGTTATCCTCATGAGTCCCAAAACTTCTGGGTCTCAATCAGGCCTTAAAAGAAGGAAAATTCTCCAAACAGGTCTTGCTGTGACATATGTGAGTATTATATGCTACTGTTCTTTACTGTTCTCCTCAAATCTCAGTTTCCCTAATTACACATTACTTCTCTGAAAACTATGAATTATATAATGAGTCTAACCAAGACATATGCTGCATGTACTGCTCCAGTTATCAAGCAAAGATAAGAAAATAAAGCTAATCACAAGGAAAGCATTTCCAATTAATCTGCCTCACTGTGTCCACGTACAAGGCATTAATTTATGTTGGTTGCTTTTAATTTTAGGAATAAATGAACTTTTATTGTTAATGTAGGAACAGATCCCTAAGTAAGTGACCATATGCAGGGCAAATATTCAATTAGGGATGTATTTATATAAAAAGTAAGAGAGAAATAACCTGCAACCCCTCAAGACAACCATGAATACAAATTTATTTAGATCATCCACTAAATGAGAATTCATCTCTCCAACAGTCATGATCTGCCTTTTTATATATATATTAACGATACACAAGTTTTCAATCAAAATTGGTACCAAGTGAAAAACCTTCTTCATAGAGCATGAAGAAGCAGAGCTTCACCTTTCTGACAACCTTCTTTCCTGTCTTCTATATATCCTCATAAAATATTTACTCTGCTTCTGAATGACCACTCTGATTATCCTTAGACTCCTTTTCAGATTCCCTGATGATGTCATGGAAATGTTAAACCCATTATGCTAAGCTAGGACCTCCATCTACTGTGACCTCTTGGCACTAACTTCTGAGGACAGCATTGACGCTTTTACATAAAAGTTAGTCTTCCTTTGGGTCATCAATAGGTGGACTCGTAAAACATCAGCACTTCAATCAGCACGGGTAAAATTTAACCAAGGCCATGTAAAAAGTCCGAAACCCATTCCGTGCTTACAGTAAAGTGATTAAAACTTTGACTAAAAGGTACAATAATTTTCCATTGGAAAACAAGCATTTATATTATTTCATGGGCCCACCCCACAGGTAATACATGGCATTCCTTTTCATTAAGCTATTAGGGAAGTGATTAGTGACTAGCACCCTGCTCTAATTATCTTTAATGTAGTGTTTCAAATTGATCATGCATAATGCAATTAGAAATTATAATTAAATTAATTTATATTGATTTAAGCCTTTATAAGTTGTTAATAACCATGACCCATTACATTAATTCCTACAAGCCAACATTAATATTTCCAACATGCTGAAATATTTTCCTTTTCCCCCCTTCCTTGCATCGGGCACTCCCGCCGGAGCTCGCAGGGGGTGACTGTCGGGGGATGCTCCCGGGCAAGCGCCCCCGAGGCCGGCGGCTCCAGCCTGGCCCTTAGTGGTCCAGCTTGAGTGGGTGCTGGGGAACGAATCGATCGCTGGCTTTAATGCGGGAATAATGACCGCTGCCCGTGCTGACAGCCGCCCCTTCGATTTCCATGGAGATGGAAAGACCCCGACAGCCGCCCAAGGGGAGAACTCGAGGGGTGGGAGCCAGAAAAGAGAGTTGGTGGGGGGTGCTTACTGAAGGAGACAAGCCGTCCCGCACCCCTCCCGCAAAGCGGCTTGTGCCGGAGCTCCCCGCTGGCCGGGAGGAAAGGCCCCGGGGCCGCGGGACTTCCCTGGGGGCGGGAGGCAGCGGGAGAGCCCGGGCTGGGGGTGCCGGCAGCCCCCGGGGCTCCTGGGCCATGTGGCGGTGGCTGCAGCCGGCACCCGCCCGGAGGAAGGATCCAAACCTCCCCTCTCCGGACACTGGTCTCGTACCTCCCCGTCTCCCTCCCCCCAGCACAGAAGATCTCTAGAAAGTTATTTCCCCCGGTTTCAAATAAACTTGTGCAGCGCGGCCCCTTTTTCGGAAGAAATATGCGTGTAAACAGGCAGGACATCATCCAGCGCGGGGTGGCATGGGCCAGGCAGAGCTCTCAAAAGGGAGTACCTCCATCCCGCCCCGTCTGACACCTTTCCGTCACATACGAATGCTCCAGAGTCAAAACAAGTTTTTCCAGTGAGACAGATGCCCGACTATAATAAAATCCTACCGCGGGGGGTGTCACAAATCATTTAAGAAACCGTCTTTGCTTAAATAATATTTCCTTTAAAATAAATTCAGGGTTCGCAAATCACAATTTGGTTTGAAGTGGCATGAATTCTATTATATGTACAATTTAATCACGGGGTATTTAAAATAGACATTTCCATCTAAAATCCAATCAGAAATCAACACAGTACCTCGAGGCATTAAGATGATCATCTCCATTTTGCATTTGTAAACTGGTAGAAATAAATGTGGCTTGTGGATACCAAGAGGTCAAGTACGGCTGCTCAAATATTTTTCTTACAAAATGACGGATTTATTAGACAAATAAGTGGCCCGGCTGATGCAAAACCCCCAGTGATTGAATTTTGACGTTGAGTCAACAACAACTCGAACTACATCAGTGCTCCAAGATTTAGTTATGATGGTAGAGATTACTGAACAAATAGGAGGCAGAAATGAATACAGATTTCCTAGGATCTGCCCCTGGCACCCTCTTCTTGACATTCCCCTCCATATGCTATCCCTATTCACAGTGTATTCTAATTAAAGGACTGGGCTATGTCTTCTAATTTTGCAAGAACTTTAAAATAATTAGTCTGGTGTGTATTAAAAGGAACGGCTTCAGACGTAAGGGGATTTCAGTCCCTTTAGGATCTCTCCTCGGCTTTGCAGTTATCATAGTCCTCTCCATGAGGGAGGAAAGCGCCTCTGATTTGATTGCAGAAAGATGTGAACCCTGATCAAACTGCCGTATGCAAACACAGACGTCCGCGGTTCATTTCCAGCCCATTCAAAGAGAATGCCTGGGAAGGGGGTGGAGGGAAGGGCTGTGTTCGGGATTTTGGTGTGAGATTGGGGTTTTTTTTTTTGTCGCCCCCTTCCCAATGGAAAAGATGTTGAGGATTCAGCATTCCTGCGAAAATCTGCCCACGGTTCCAAATCGCCTCTGAAACCAGGCTAGGCTGTAGCCTGCACTGCCTCGATAGCGGAATTTTTACCACGCTGAACCTGCCCTCTCCCTCCTTTTCCCCTCCCTCTCTCCTTCCCCCCTCCCGCATCCCCACCCTATAGGTGTGTGTACCTAAAGAGAGTTCCCCGGTCTGAGCGCTGTCAGCCGGCAGGGAGCAAGCCGTGCGCTGGAAAGCCTGCGTGAGCTGGGCGAAAGCGGTGTTATTCTTGCTTCATTTCTTCAGCGCTTTGGAGCGTTACTTTTACTTGCTAATCACGAAGGGGCGCTTAAATAATTGAGAGTACGTTTAAGCATAAAGCAGTCAGTTTCTAATCTTTTCAGGGGAAAAGGGACTAATCTGCACCTGCTGTGAGAGCCCTTTTTTTATTTATTCTGTATATTACTTCCACTCCAAGCTGGACCTGATGGCTCCAATTACAGTTGAGCCTTGCAGGATCCATACCCTCCCTTTCACAGCCCTTTCCTCTTCTCTCCTCCCCAGCAATAAACTTTTCCTCGGCAGAGAAGAGGGAGCGGGGTGATCTTAACATACACCATTTAGCCGAGATTATAATTTATTTATTTTTTAAAAGGAGCTCTTCAGAATTCCCAAGGTCTCCAAATCTGCCTTCTTTCTATTGCCTCTACTGTTTTGTATGCATATTTGTGGAAAAGAGAAGCACTGGCTGTCACGGCGGTCTGGATTGTTTTTAACAGGGGATGGTTCAAGAGGAGTTTTTTAAGGTAGATTTTCTCCTATTAAGCATTTGGGAAGAAATTGTTTAATAAGCTTTTCCTGTACTACTTATTTTTTCCTGCCGTGTTTTTACAGGTAGAGACATCTCAGAGTATTGGGTAGAGGCATCTCAGAGTATTGCCAAAGTTAATTCCAGATTTTTATATCTCTAACCTACTTAGGATGCAAAAAGGGGGGAAAAAAACCCCGTCAAATTAAAGTGAGTCCTCCTGTCTTGCCTTCTCCCAGCAAATAACTTGCAGCACCTAATAAATCCAGATGGAGTTCCTCATATAGCCCGGTGCAGAAATAATTATTGTCCTGGCTTGTTTCATGTCAGAGGCCTCTTTGGCTCATCTGTCATGAAACCAATTTCACTTTATTTACATCCATTTGCTAGTTTAATTACTGTGCTGATGAATAGCCTGAAGGAATTAAGTTACGAGTCTTTGGAAACCTAAAACGACAGATATATGGGTTACCTTTTAAATAGAGGGAAAAAATGATGGGTGGTGTGTGCACCAAAATTTAAAGGTAAAAAGAGACTCTTTGCTAGATGGAAATGCAGAATCAACTGACACTCAGCCCATGCATTTACCTCTATAAATTACCATTACCTATGTAAAACATTGCTTTGAAAGGCACTCATATTTTTGCAGGTTCAATGCAATCTGTATTAAAGCAAAGGTTCTGCAAGATGGGTGCCAGTTTTAGATCTAAGCACATATGCACTCATTATTTTTCCAGCCACAGAAAGAGGAAAAATGTTATAAAATAAGTTGAAAGTAAGTCTTAAAGACTGACTTCAGCATAACCTATGCACTGTACCATATAATACTTATCAATAGGGTTGCTATCTTATGTCTGCAATTGCAGAAATAGTATCAAGCACCTCTTCCCTCTAACTTGCCTCTCTGTGATGCTTTGTACCTACAGAAGGAATTTTAACTAGCTAGGTGATCTTGTGTTTTTTTTATAAAAATCTGGAAAACAACAGAGCTTATCTTTGTGTTAGCTGTAGCCTGCATCCTTCCTCTTCTTCGGGTGTTTTTCCATCATTTGCATCACACACATGCGTGTCACTTGATCTGGAGATCAGGGGTAGTGGACCTGCCCCATCCACCCGCACCGTCCTTGCTGCAGGATCCTGGCATACTAAAATTATCCTGCCCTCCCCTCCTCCACCACTCAGTAACTTTGCTGAGCCTTTTGCCTGAGCTGCTGCATTTATAATAATCTAGAATTTCAAAACTTTATGCAGCAGGTACCTGAGCAAAAAGTCACTCTCTTTAATGTTCCCTCTAGGTCACCGTGAAAGGGGGGGGGAAAAAAACAAAACAGTGGCCTCGGAATAAGGTCCGGAGTGTCAATTGCCGGGGCTGTGCCCCTGTGCGTCCCCTACGGACTGGAAAACGAGGTCCAGGGGGAACCCGTGTAAACATGTTCATTCTAACCCTGAAAACAAAGTCCCCCCAAAACCCTGTCGTCCAAACAAAGAGTAGAAACCAGACCTGAGAGCCCGTGCATCTTCTCGGGCGCTGAGCCTCAAAGGCACAATTTTATGTGGACACTCTTTGAGGGCTGCATGAAAAATTCACGTACACAAGAGCTTTTACAGAACTCTCCTACACAGACTGCTTCTTCTCCCTCTCTCGATAATTTTGTGGATCCAGTCCTTTTGTGGACCTCACGTGGGACAAACTTTCCTTGAAGAAATTATGTGAGGCAGTAGGCAATAGGGCAGATATAAAAGTGGTGAGGATGGCCAGAGCTCTGGGTGCCTGCGGGAGAGACGATTCGCTAGAAAAAGCCTTCTCCTCAGACACATCCTCTGCAAGGAGATGGCTGAAGGGGGGAACAGAGACCCCCTTTGTCACAGAAGTTGAGCAGCACCTTGAAACCAAATCTTTTGCCGGGGAGAGCTCGACTCATTCCCCCTTCCTGCCTCAAATATCACTATCTACTAACCCGAGCTGGTTACACCGAAGCTATAAAAGAGCAGATCAAAAGAGAATTACAGCTGCCTATTCGAGGTACTCCGAGTCTTTATATCTGAGAGAAATGAAAGGAGAAAGTGTACAGCAACACAGGGTGGGGTATGAAAAGCTCCCTTCCCCCCCTCCCCGCCTCTCCCCTCTTCTCTCTCCCGCTTTGATTAATAGATCCATGTGGCTAACGGCCTGACATATGGTGTGCGAAGCAGCTTGAGATGGTACCTCGGGCATACCCCACGGCTATTAACATATTACAAGCTTCTGTGCAGCCACAGACGGACAGAGGGAGAGTCAGGCAGACAGACAGCCTTGCCCTCGCCCCGCGCCGCCCGCCGCGGCCCGGTGGAGCTCTCCGTGGTGCTGAAGAGCCTCCGCTCCTCTCCGCCCTCCCCGCTGCTCTCCGCGCTGCTCCGCCCGCCGCTCCGCCTGCGCGCAGCCCGCCCGCGGCGTCTCCGCCGTGCTGGAGTTCAAAAAGCAGGAGTGCACGCCCAGGCGGGTTTGAAAGTCCTGCGCCGCTTTCAAACGAAGAGGACGAAAGCAACATCGGCTTTACTCCTTGCACATAGTCTTAAGGATGCCTCTTCCTCTCTCTTTTTTTTTTTTTTTTTTTTTTTTTTTGTTATTCTAGATTTAAAAAAGAGGTGTTGCTGTGTATATAACTCCTTTACCACAGAGTACACAAAAATTGCCTTCTGTGGAATCCGGTCGCATATACAATTTAGTGCCAACTTGCAGTGCAGAAAATGCCAGTGACCCAAAAGTTAGGGAACACGCACCTAATGCATCTGGAAGTGTGGGAGGGAGGTTATTCCCAGCCGTGGTGTTTAGAAGGAGTAATTATATTCGACAAAATAGTGGCTTAGAGTGCAGCAAAAAAAAAAAAAAAAAAAAAAAAAGAAGTTTATTTAATACATTTCAAGGGTTTTGGCTGAAACATAGATCACCCGCCGTAGCAGTCTCCTGTAGATAGCTGCCCCGACTCTTTTCAACTCTGTTCTGGCTGTTTTGTTGGGAAATAAATGCTAATACCAGATTAAACGTTTCAGGTAGCTTAATCTTCTGATTTCAGTAAAATAGTGTTAATAAGGAGCTTTGATGTTGTTTTACTTCCAGACTGTATGCCTTAAGGCAGAAAAGCGCATAAAGGTACCTGGGAAAGTAAATTGCCAGAAGCCAAGAGCAACCCCCCCCCTCCCCTTTCAAAATCCTGTAAGTACTCCTCTCTCTTACATCAAACCGACCATCTGCAGAGCAGCGTTAGCTGTTTAGAGATTTCCTGGCTTTCACAAATATCTCTTCTTTCAATGCACACACAGCGACATGTGCCCCTGTGTTTATGTGTGTGCACATTTCAGTATTAGCAGTTGATAATGAAACTGAAGATTCTAGGGGAAAATACGAAAGGGTCATTGTCATATCTGCTTTTTTATTACAATTATTTTCTTTTTCCCTAATAAGACTACAAAATCCCGTGGGGCAAAGCCTCCTAGAGATTTTTGGTGAGGAGTAAAGCCGAAGCAACGTGAGTAGAGAATTGTAGATCTCCACCACACCTGAAGCAGCCCGGAGCAAGAGTTTCGTATCCTGTATGTACATTTGGGGCTGTTTTAGCTATTTCGCCAGTAGCCTCTTCTATTCTTTCGGGAGCCCAGCACATCAGCATCGCAGATTCCTCACACACAATCAATATATTTTGCATAACACGAGTCTCCCTCGCACGCTCTCTTCTTCTCTTGCTCCCTCTCTATTCTGCTTTGCCTCTCGTCGGTGGCTGGGGTTTCTACACGGGGCTTTTCTTTTAAGAAATTAGCGCCGACAATAGAGAGTCTCAAAAGCTTGCCCGCGTCAGAAATTTTGCTGGAGCCTACCTCAGCAACCTTTCAAGCATGCGGTTTGGTTTCAGACAGACACAGCTTGTCTCTCTCCAGTCTCTCCTCTCCCCCCTCCCCTTCTATTCCTCTTAGAGCAGTGCTTTAATAAAGTCACATAAGTGATTGAAATTAACATAAATCATTATTAGTTATTAGGATTTGCTCTAAATTACTCTGTGAATATAACACCAAACCCCATCTGCCACTCCTGCTCTAGCAGCAATAGATTGCAGATAAAATAAATGTCCTTACCCCATTAGAATGTTCCTGTCTCTGTAGCCAAAAGCCAAACAAAAGCAATAAATACAGAGCTTTTTTCTCTCCACTATTCAGCTGTGACTGTTTTCATCAGCTCTTCCTCTAGAAAAGCTCAATAGCAGCCTGAAAATATTGCATTTTATATCACCAAAGGGCGATTAATATTGCATTAACTGTATTTAACATTTTTTAAGCGCGAGTAATCTGAAATGAGTAAGTTTCTGTTACTAAATACAGGGGATGTCAGAGCTGGTGAAAACAGCTTAAAATATCTGTATAAACAGATTATTTGTTTCATACTTTGTATTTTTATAATGTTATGGTATAGTGTGCTCTGTTTGAAGTAGAAGAAGCCATGCTAATGGTCTGTTTAAAGTATTCTGACACTGTCTGGAGACATCCAAGTCTCTGCCTTCATTAAATGTTTATTGTCAACACTTCAGTGAAAAAAAAAGTCTTGTGTAAGTGAATTTCCACTGCTGGATGCTGTCAACACTTTGTTTTATTCTGATCCGCGTGTACAAAAGTTTGTATACATTATGCTGAAGTGAAGAGAGGCAGAGATTTAGTGAGCTATAATTAGTTACCAAACAAACTTTTGTTAGTAATTCGGTTTATATAATGACCACAGTCAAGAGGTAAGATATGTATATCGGCGCTTCGTCTCCTTTTTGCATAGACCGTAAAAAGATGTGTTCATGTTGACATGCTATCTTCTTGTCAAGCAACACCCTTTTAAAAATGAAGTAAAACAACAACAACAACAACAAATCAAACCAAAAGCACACACACAGATCTTACACCTTTTAGCTCTGCCTCACAATTTTAAATTTATTTCCTCCACCCGGGCAAGGGATGAAAAACCCTCTCCGCACGCCGATGTTTCCAGTATGAGCCGTCCGTCTGCTCCCGCAGCTGGACCCGGGCTCGGGGCGGTTTGTGCCCGCACCGGGACCCGCCCCGTGCTACAGCAGGGTCGGCCGGCATTCTCACCCAAGGAGGCACTTTGGAGTCTTTTGTGGCTCGCTTGTGGAAATCAGTGAGAAGTTACAATTTATCTTCAACGTACCAGGGCCGAGTGTCTTCCAAAAAAATTATTAATTTTTATATAAAGCCTTTTAAATACTTTAAGTACAGCCTTTAGAGTGATGAACGTCTTAAGACACCATTTTTTAAAAGCAATTTCCCCTACCCCTGACTGCCTGATAAATTTTAATTTTATAGTAAAACAAAAAGAAGTGTTTAACCACTTCCCCCCGGAGTTAGAGAGCCTTTGGTACACTTAGGTAAGCAGGCTGAAGGAGTTAAAAAGCAGTTCAAAGGAGGACGGCCTGCGTTCCCAGAGGGACTGTGACTCCAATGTGGGAAGCAGATTTTGCATGTGCAGCTGTCCCTGGACGACGAGCCACGGTGAGCTCCCGAGCAGGGCTTGGCTGGCAACACGGCCATAAATCCGCACCCGTGCAGAGACCGGGTTCCATGGCCCCTCTGCCCGCGGGAACACCGAGCTGAGTCCGCCTCGAAGTTGCATCTTAAACCGGCAGGCGGAAAGGGACTCGGCGGGGGAGGGCGAGCATCCCGCGGCGCCTCCGCCCCCGCGGAGCAGGAGGCGCGGAGGGGGCCCCGCACCACCTGCCGCTGCCGTCGGTGGTGCGGAAGAGAAGGCGGAAGGTGCCGCCTGTGCCCGCGGGCTCTGCCTGCCCTGCCATGTCCTGCCCTGCCATGTCCTGCCCTGCCCTCGGCCGCTGCCCGTCCGCTCTCCGGCGGGGCTGGGACCCTCCGGTACAGGCGCTCTTTCTGCTACGGCTGCTTCTTCAAAGATTTATATGTGACATCTTATTTCAAATTAACTTTTGAGCCCTGGGTTTCATTCATCCATCCACGCACCCACCCACCCGCCGCCTGCCTATCTATCTTGCTTCAATGCGAAGAAACTTGCTTGCAGCTTTACCACCTCGGTCTCATCTCTGGGACCTATATATCCAGATGACCTATATATTCATCCACCCTCTTTTCTCCCAAACTGAGCTTCCTTCAGGTGCAAAGGGGTTGCAAAGGAGGAAAAAGAAAAAGCTTTCCAAAAGCGGAAGGGGAAGGAAGGGAAGGGGGGGGAGGGGGAAGCTTCGTGCAGCACGCCTCCCATCAAGCTGTCTTGACAACAATTACTAAAGTTTTTAATTAGCCTCTTGTTATAATTCATTTTATTAATTTTCTAAGTCTCAGGCCATGAATTATTAAAGGCGGCCCCGTAATTGTGTTTGCAGCGGCGCACGTGATGGCGGCGGCCCCGCCGCGCCGGGGCTCTCCCCGTGCGGGTCCCCTCCGCGCCCCGGCTGGGGAAGGGGCCCGGGCAGCGCCGGGCCCCGCTATTTCATCAACTCTTAAATAACATAATTACCCATAATCAGACCCTCGTCTGGCAGGTGGAAACAGGTTCCCAAGCGGATTAGAATTCTGCTGCTGATCTTTTAAAAATCAATTAGGCTTGTCTCCGCTTCGGAATCAGCAGGTAAATATAATAAAAGCTTTTTTTTTTTTTTTTAAAAAAAAAAAAAAAAAAAAAGAGAAAGTGCCGGCTGAAAAGCGAGATATAAATAACTGGAGGGATTTAAAATCGTTTGGGAAATGTCAGAATAACACAGGGCACCACCGGCACTATCAAGCTTTATGCGCTCGAGTCCGTCAGAGTTAAAATAATTATCTTTCGACAAATCTATTTCTCTTCGGAGGAAAGGAGGAACACAGGGAGGCGGGGAGGGAGGCACATAAACCATAAAGTCAGTGCTGTAGGACACTTCATTCTCCTTCCGGGGAGTCTTTTTACTTGTTGAACCAGGACCGAATTAGTCTTAATATCACAGGAGAGTAAAAATCAATACGACCATGGCAGTGGGTGTCTGTTACTCACTTATGACGGCCTAATCTAAGTTGAAAGCATGCGGAGAGCAAGTGTTACGCAGAAATTCCGGGAGCCAGATCGCGTCTAGCGGATTTAGGACTGGAAAATCATGCCAGGAAAGCGGCGAGGTACCTCTGTTGAGGAGAAAAAGACCATTCAAGGGATGACAGCGCCGAAACGTTCATCGGCAAGGGGCACAGGCTGGAGTTCAGGAGTCGTCAGAGCCGCCACCCGGCCCCTGGAGTGGGATATCTACATCTTTTTGGTCACAAATGGCTCTTTTCTATGCGAGAATCTGCATACTGCTGGGGAATAAATGCGAACACATGCATTGCCTCTCCGTCTTTTGTCTTACTTTTTCCTCGGATTCAAAAGTTTTGACAGTCCTTAAGTTAAACCTTTTAATTCTTTCTTTCTTTCTTTCTTTCTTTCTCTCTTTCTCTCTTTCTCTCTTTCTCTCTCTCTCATTTATTAAAAAGGCCTCAAGAGAATCTTGTGGTTTTATGAACTATTCAGATTCATCTGACAGAGAGCAGGACGTTTTGGTTTTGCACAGTTTCCTACCATGAAAAATAGGAAACTTTGCAAAGCTTTTATTTTCAACGTCTGTTTTATTAACATACCTTTTTTCTGTGTACTCGATAAGGATTGTACTTATTACAAAACAAACTCCTCAACTTTTCAATACATACATTGGTCATTACTGAATGATACAAATGTGGTATCGCTTTCAACATTTCAGTTGTTTGGGGCAGATGAAAAAGAAAACCCAACATTTGTAATTATTTTTATTTGTTCATTCCTGACTCTCCAAAAAATGATATCCGGTAATACTTTTCTATAAAATAATATTTTTACAAATGCATTTATTAAAAATTCTGATGACATTTCAAGTTAATAACAACAGAAACAAGTAAATTTTTCCGGTGGACGAGATCTATGGGTTTTTTAAAAAATACCTTTAGTGCTTATTTTTTAACATCAACAGTTGTTTAAAATCACAGCTTTTTTACGTATTATTCTTTTCTGAACATCACGTGTCTTGCTTCACAGATTTACCGGCAAAATTAAAAAGATTTGGCTAAAATATGTCTACAGAAGAAATAATCCCAGCTATTAGGTAACTTTTTACATTTGGCATCTGATCTAGTCACAGGTCATCAGAAAATAGAAAGAGGTTCTTTGATCACTTGAAGCAGTAGGT
The DNA here is from genome assembly GCF_963662255.1 of Cinclus cinclus. Lineage (NCBI taxonomy): Eukaryota > Metazoa > Chordata > Aves > Passeriformes > Cinclidae > Cinclus > Cinclus cinclus. The sequence continues at coordinate 69,981,783 of NC_085047.1, forward strand.
GGCATCCTATACGTTCCTAATAAACAATTGCATTCACAACATAAGGAGAGATCAGTTTAGGATTTTCGTATTTATTAACCCAAAATAAAAATAAAGTATCTTGTTACATAATTAAGTGCAATTAGGCCAGTCAGAACAACATATAAACCTGAAACCACCCAAGCTTTTCTTCTTTATACATATTTTGTAGGTGCATAATCCTTTCCAGCACACTGAAAAGAAATACTTCAGAAGTCCTCCTTAAAATTTTACTTTGATTTATATTCTGCAGTTATAGAATAAACTTCAAGAAACACACGCAGCTAATATATAGTTAATTTTATTCAGAGCACCGATTTTCACATAAGAGCTATCTCAAAGTAATGATTTCTGGATTTAGCAGAAAAATACATCTCTCACTATTTTCTTTTTGGTAGAATTAGTCTTATCGTCTAACGGCCATATCTTGAATTTACCGGCCGTGGAAATATTTTTCTTTTTTTTTTTTTTTTTCAAATGCACCCAATAATGTTAATAATAACTATTCTGGTTTTACGTTTGTTTTATTTGTAAGTATGCTGGGACACATCTCCCTGTTGTATTTTGGCGTACAGAAATAGTTCTGATAGAAATTAAAGTAATAGAGTAAAGACACAACCAAGGAGAAAGCTCAGCAAACATACATGGACAGGTAGATTATTCAGTGAGACATTTCAGGATCCACACGTGGTTGCAGTTTGTAACCTTGTTGTTGTTGTTGTTGTTGGTTTGTGCATTAAAGAAAATATTTACAATCGTCTTTCTTATCTTTTTTCCCCTCTTTTTTTTTTTCATTTTTTTTCCTCTTTTAAATCTAAATACAAGAACGTGACAAGAACGTTTGTGTTTTCGGTGAAAACAGGCAGTTAAACTGTGAAATTACACCACCCACAAAAGATTCTACCAGAAGCTAGTCTATTTAGTGCTCAGTTTCAAAATGCATAGAATGTTTGCGCTGCAAACAATGATACACAAAATAATAATAATAATAAAATAAGTAGATAAATAAATAGATAAATAAATAGATAAATAAATAGATAATATCGAGACTTTATCACGGATCTTTCTATGCCTTTTTTCCCCTCTTTTCCTTTAATTTTCTTTTTTTCTTTTTGTCTTTCCCCCCCCCCCCCCTCAGGTCATATCATGCATAATTTCATTATATTGATTGTTTTCATTCAAACGGAATGGTATTTTCTTTTCAGAAATTCTTTTTTTATTCGAAAGCCTCAGCAGAGTCTCGGCAAGAGACAGAGTCAGAGATGGCTTCTGCACGTCGCTCCCCTTTTACCTAACAAACCCTGATAATTTTGTTTGCTTTCAGTCCGCGAGACATGTAACGCACCTTGACGATTATTAGCAATACCAGCATCGTTATTACAGAAAAACATCATCGCTTCCAATCCAGGAGACTGTAATAGTGCAAATTGAAACCCACACACCCCTCCCGAAAGTCTTCCTCCACATAACGTTTATGATTTATAATAAACGACTTTTAAGCCCAAGTGTTTTTTGTCGTGTGTTTGTTCCCAACATGCACACCCCTCAGAAACAAATGTAATTTCAAACCCCTCACTGCTGATTTCTTTTGCCTACCGGGTGCAATAACCTCCAGCCCTTGGAGGAAACCAAGGGAGGACCTTAACCTAAATCCAGCAGATTTCGTGGGGATGCCGGGGGGCATACTGTTGGGAGCAGCGGGGAGGGAAGGAGGATACAGGACATAGTTAACCACAAGCCTTAATGAGTCTGAACATAATCTTTTGGAGAGCATCCCCGCTCTGGCAGGTTTGGCGTCTGCCTCCAGACGCATCTCTGCAGAGAGAGGAACCTGTCTTTGGACACAGCTGGAAACGCAAACCACGCAGGCGAGGGAGGAGAGACAAAGGGGTTGTGGAGTAACTTTTTTTCCCCCTTGTTTTCCTTCAACTAGCTAGGATTATTGAGGCAACAACGGAGAAGAAAGGGTCTGCTCTCTAGCCTCGGGGGGCCGCCCCCGCTCCCGGCCCTTGTCCCGTTCCCCCGGCACAGACAAGACCCATCGCCAAAGCCTCACGCAAAACCGCGTTCGAGAGACAACACAAAAAAACCAAAACCCCCCAAAAAACTAAGCGAAACAACAAACAAAAAAACCCGAAAAAACCCAAAAGAAAAATAAACATAAAAACAAACAAAAATCCAAAACCCAAGCCAACCAGAGAAAAAGTTCTCCCGCACCAAACCACCGCTGTCCTCATTCATTACTAAGCCAGGGAAAAGAAAGAAAAGCAGAAAGTAATGAAAAGAGACCCAAACCAAACGTAGCATCATCATCACCGACAGTTTCGCCTTCCGGATTTGTTGGTCGGTTTTGTTTTCCTTCGGAAAGTTTTGACTTAGGTTTCTCGGTTTGTGGCTGTTGCTGTCACGGTATTTATTGGTGTGTGTCTGTGTGTGTTTACGCTTTAAGTTGCTCTTTCTCCCGCTTTCTGTCGGGGGGTGGGGGGGCAGAGAGGGGAGAGGGCCGCAGAAGCGACCCCCCCCCGAGCTTCTAGATCGTTTTTACCTCCTCTCCTTCTTCTCGTTGGTGTCCCGGTGTCTTTTTTGTTTTAATAATTGATAGCGCACACCCCCACACACGCGCCCCCCCCTCTCCCCGAGTAGTTCGCGTTTAATTTCTACATCGTCCCTTGGTCCCCAGGAGCCTCCCATGGCGTCTCAGGCGACGGTGGCGGTGCGTGGGCGTCCCCCTCGGCCCCGGCCCGGCCCCCCCGGTGCCCCCGGTGCCGGGGCCGCCCCTCCCGCCCACCCCTAATAGGTGGCGGAAAATTTCATCCGTTTCTGCTTCTGTCTCTGGTTGCAAAACCAAACCCGCACCACGTTCTTTTTGAGGTCCAATTTCTCGGCGATGGCGGCGATCTTCTCGGAGGAGGGCCGGGGCTGGACGGCGAAGTACGCCTCCAGCGAGCGCTTCTCCGGGGCGGCGATGGAAGTCCGCTTGCGCTTCTTCTCGCCCCCATTGAAGAGCTCGGGCTTGTTCATTTTTTCCCGCTGGGCGCCCTCGGCCTCCTCCAGCCAGGCCTGCAGGATGGGCTTGAGGGCGATCATGTTGTTGTGGGAGAGGGTGAGGGACTCGAATCGGCAGATGGTGCTCTGGCTGAGGGAGCCCACGCCCGGGATCTTCAGGTTGGCCAGCGCCGAGCCCACGTCGGCCTGGGTCACCCCCAGCTTGATGCGGCGCTGCTTGAAGCGCTCGGCGAAGGCCTCCAGCTCTCGCGGGTCCGTGTCCGAGTCGCAGATGGAGGCCAGGCCGGCCGCCCCCACCACGGCCGCCGCCGAGGCCACCTGCCCCGCGGCGCCGTGGTGCGCGGCCACCAGCCCCGGGTGCGGCAGCCCCGACGGCATGTTCATGGCGGCCGGGTGCGAGAGGTGGCCCAGGCCGTGCATGTGCGAGTGCGGGTGGGCCGAAGTGGAGATGAGGCCGCCGCCGCCCCCGCCGCTGCCGCCGCCGCCCCCGCCGCCGCCGGCCCCGCCGCCGCCGCCGCCCGCCCCGTCGTGGCCGCCGCCGCCGGCGCCTCCGCCGGCGCCTCCGCCGGGCATGAGCGCAAGGGAGGGGGAGGTGATGTGGTCGAGGAGGTCGCCGGGCTCCAGCGCCTGGTGATGGTGGTGGTGGTGGTGGTGGTGGTGCGCTAGGGGCACGGTGGAGGTGGAGGTGCAGGGCACGCTGTTCATGGTGTGGTACGTGGCGTCGGGCTTGAACGGGTGGCTCTTGCCCTGCGAGACGGCGATGTCGACGGCGGCCAGAGCCTCGGCCCGCGCCAGCAGGGTCTCATCGAGGCTGGCGAAGATATTGCTCTGCAACTGCAGGAGACACAAACAGAGCGGGGTGCGGGGAGAGGAGGGCAAGGGGGCAGAGAGGGGGCAAAGTGCGGAGGGGGAAAGGGGACGGGCGGGGGACAGCGTGGGGTTGCGGGAGCGTCGTGGGAAAGGAGGGGAAAGTCGAGGGAGGGGAGAGAGAGGTGGGTAAATTTGGGGTGACGGCCGGGGAGCCGGCAGTAGGATCAGCGTGTAAGGGAATACGGGATCGGGGGGAAGAGCCAAGAGATTGGGGGAAGCGTGGTATAGCCGGCGACAGCCCGGGGAAGTGAGGGGAAACAGGGGGACAGTAGAATAATGGGGGGATGGGAGGGGGAAGAAGCGAGAAGAGAGAGCAAAACAGGAAAAGAAGCAAAGAGTAGAAAGGTAAGAAAAGCAGGGGAAATCGGAAAAGGAGAGAAGGAAGGAATAAAGGGAACAAATAAATTAATAAATTAAGAGGGGGGGCGGAATGGAACGAAAGGAGAAGAGAAAGGAGGAGAAGAAATGGATCTGTAACTCTCAGCTGGGGAATTGTGTCAAACACAAGAGCACATAAAACGCATTCCTTTTCAGAGGCCGAGTCATAAAAATTAATACAGAAAGTGGATGAAGTCGGAGACTCGTGTGAACACCGCTTTCAAAAAAGATCACAGGCGCTCAGATGATTGCAGAGGAAGACATGAAAAAAACATTAAGCGCCGCTTGTCAAAATGTGCCTTGCAGCGGTTTTTTTTATTAATGCACATACACATACATGCAGTATACAGAAAAGAGAGAGAGAGAGAGAGAAAGAAAGAAAAGTGTGTGCGTGTAAGGGAGAGAAAGAAAGAAGAGAGCTGCAGCTGTCTGTCCCTTACCGGTGGAGTTGGTAGACATGCTCTTCTTATTGCTTCCGAGCTGGAGTGTAGAGAGGGGTATTTGTGCTCAGGTAGGGTGGGATGCATGGCAAAATGAGGCTGTTTGCTGTTCATGGACATCATCTTGAAGGCTTGGCATGTAAATCCACAAACACTCCTAAAGTCGGGGGGAAAGTGCTCTCCGGGCTCTCTCCTCCCGCCGGGGGAAGCCGCTGACAGCGGCGGGTGGCGGTGGCGGAGCCGGTGGTGGCGGCGGTGCCGCAGCAGACCCTGCCCCCGCCGCCGCCGCTGTCGCGGTGGCCGAGGCTGGGCTGGGTAGGCGACCGGGCGGCAAGGCTCCCTCCGGCCCCCGCCGTCTCCCTCGCTCCCTCCCTCACTCAGTTCTCTGCCTGACGCTGCCCGGCGCCGGGCGCGCTGCGCTGCGCTCTGCCCGCACCTGAGCCCCGCATCCCGTGGCTACCGCCGGGCGGGCTCTCGCGAGAGCGCGGCGGCTCCGGCTTTGACAGACATCAGCTGTCTCCCCCCCTTCCTCCTCCTCCTCCTCCTCCTTTTCCTCCTCCTTCTCCTCCTCCTTCTCCTCCTCCTCCTTTTCCTCCCGCCGCCCCCGATCCTTGCCTCCCCGCGCCTTGTTGCATCTCCCGCAGCCCTCGCCCGTCTCCCCGGGGTGGCGGCGGCGGGGCCACTCTTATAGCGAGTGGCACCGAGCACCGGGCGGCTGCGGCACCTGTGGCTGCCACACGTGCGCGCTGCGCGGCCGCCAGCGCGGCCCGGGGCGCCCCGATGGGGCGGGGATGGGCGGGGTGCGGGCTGGGCGCCCCTTTCCTGCCCTCGGAGCGGCGCGGGGACCCGGCCTGGCCCTCGGCACTGGAGCACAAAGATGCTCTGCCCCTCCGCGCAGCGGAGCTCTGTCAAAGAAGGGGGCGTCGTCCGGCCGCTCCACGCTCCTGCCGCGATTGTTACACGGGCTTCTGGAGAAGACCGACAGCGGCAGACATTTGTTTGAACCACCCAGAAGCTATTGTTTTCCCTGTAATTTAATTTTCCCCCACCCCGTGTAGTTTTATTGCACGGGCTGCTGTGCCAGGCGCCGCGGGTGACAGCCGCTGCGCCCACGCGGGGCGTGTGTGTGCGTGTGCGCTCTGCACTGCTTCTCCTCCTGCTGCCCAGCCCCAACACCTGCTCCGCGGGAAAACCCAAGTTTGCACTGCGTGGCCTAAGGCAGAAAACGTTTTCTTTCTTTCTCTCTTTCTCTCTTTCTCTCTTTCTCTCTTTCTCTCTTTCTCTCTTTCTCTCTTTCTCTCTTTCTCTCTTTCTTCTCTCTCTTTCTCTCTTTCTCTTCTTTACCTCCCTTTTCTGTGGTTTATCCTTGGAATACTCTTGCCTTTGAATCAAACAGTTAAGCAGTGACGCTGTTTGTATTATGAGTGATTCGTGATTTCTGACCCATTTTAGAGTAGATTCTAATTTTTCTTGTAGTTGCATAGCAAGTCGGAGGCAAAACTATGGAAGGAGTGAATCTGCTACTGAGCCTGTGAGACTAGTATGAATCCTTAGAGAACGACCCAAGGTGAATCTTGTCCCTTAGGGCAAGCTGGAGCCGTCCCTCGGTGACCGATCAGATGCTGCCTTGCTTGTTTCAGCAGGGCTGCAGGCAAGCAGGCAGCGACGTGTTTGAATCAGGGATGTGACAGCCTGGGAGTGCCTCGGAATTGTTCTGTTTCTCCTGAACGCCTCTTATTTATGCGCATAAACACAGCCGAAAGGTCACGCAAGAAAACACACACGGGCACACAAGAGCGCACACCACAACCCGAAGTGAAGTCACATTTGTCTTCATAAGCCCTCCCTAGTTCCCTAGCCAGTCCAGGAGGAAGGAGGGAACGTCTGCCAATTACTTGTGCGAGAGGGAGCCAGGTCTCCATCCATTACAGTGTCCCCTGGGGTGGTAAAATGCAACTTCATCTGTGATGGGGGTGAACTTGAAACTGGGATTGGGCTCTCCTTACTTATCGAAATCATTGTATCAGAATCCACTAATCATACTTTATGTGTTTTTATTGACTTTTTTTTTTTTAAGCCGTAAATTATTCTAGCTGCTTCTCAGCTACCATCTATTGTGAAGGAAAACCCTCCTAGGAAAGGAATGGGGAAGAGTAAGGAAGAGGAAGTGCGAGTTATCACGGTTTTTCTCAAAGTTGCTGAAAAGCTCCCACCTCCAGGAGCCAGGCCCGAGCCGAGCAGGCTGCTGTTCCAGACCATGGCGAGATCCAGCCCAGAGCCGCGGTACTCCTAGGCTAAACCCGGCGGGGCAGGGAGGCGGATTACCGGCATCACGTCCTTGTCCCGTGGAGGAAGGCGTGGGATGCTGTTCCGTTTGGGATGCGTGAGTGCTTGTCTGTGCGCCTCTGCGCGAACCCCGCTCTCCAGGATGCTGTCAGGCCAAGTTCATCAGGTTTCCTAAAGCAAAATGCTGGCGGAAGGGGAAACTCTGCAAGCGGTGGCAAAGGCGGCCGAATGGAGGGTCCTAGGCTGAGCGGTGACCTGCCGTCCTGCCCACATACCACGGGGCGCTTGCTTTGCCTCTGCGGCCGGGTCTTTAATTTCTGGGCTGACAGGGACTAGGTCGAAGCAGGGAGGGCAGGCAGGGAGTGCAGACAGGCAGGCAGGCACCAGAGGAACGGGAACATACCGCTATGGCAGGTGCTGCTGGGCCAGACCTTCTTGGCTGGAGAAACATCAACCACCCACTAGTACATTTAAAGCGACTCCTGCTGTTTCCTGGCTTATTTTTTAGGCCAGAAAGGCAGAGAATTCAACCCTTCTCCCCCAGCACTTAGCCGGAGGCTAAGGGGGCGAGGACCTTTAGGAGTTCTAAGGGTCCCACCTCCAAGATGTCTTCTGGACCCTGGGGTGGCAGTGGGCACGCCGTCTCTGTAGCTTGCGATGTGCGTCCTACTGGATTCTCCTCGGGGGGGGGGGGGGGGGGGGGGGGAATTTGTCCCGCCCGGCTGGAGACACACACCCTGTCAGGGGTTTCTCGCTCCATCACTGAAACAGCCCGGATCGCGGCCGCCCGAGGGACGGGGATGGCGGCGTGCGGGGGAGCGAAGCCTCCCCACCCCGAGGAGGAGGCGAGCTGCTGCCGGCTCCCGCCCGCTCCCCCTGCTTCCCCCGAGGCAGAGGTTTCCTCAGGGAGTTGCAGCCAAGCCTGCCCTCTGTCAGATCTTTCAGGAGAGAGGAGGAGGAGCAGGACAAGCTGGGTTTCTGTGGAGCACCGTTTGGTCAGCCACTTATCAAGTCCCGGAGGAGAAAAACTTTTCTTCTCAGTCCTTGGGACTTTTTTTTTTGTTTGGTGGTGGTTTTTGTTGTTGTTGTTGTTTTATTTTATTTTATTTTTATTTTTAACTAAAGCGCTAACTTCAGGGTAACAACGCTAAGAATTGCAGCCTGATCGTAAGTTCCGCCACTGAGGAGCAACCAGTCCCGGCGCCGTCGATGTCCTGCTGCTTACTTGGCCTCACCGAGTGCAGGGGCTGCTGCCCGACGAGACTCCCCGGGAGCCGCCGGGAACCAGCACCCCTTGTCACCATCCCCCGGTGACTCCCCTTTCACACGCTGCCAGTTCCTAGGGCAGAGGGCTTGAGCCAGGCTCAGAATCACGCGGGCCTGATAATAGATTTTATTTTAATGTTCGCTGTTATTTCTATTCCTCGTGGGTACGTCCAGCCTCATGAATACTGATGGTAATAAACTCGCAGGCTTTGAGGAGCGAGTTCATTGGTGACGCTAGCATTCTGTAGTCCCACGTTTATGGCTCGAGATGCTCAATAAAGCAAGGGAGGCACACATACATATACATTTACTTGTCTCCCGTAGTTTTCTCCGGCTTCAAATGCAAGAAATAGGCAGAATTCCTTTACTGACTGAACCGCCTATCTCGAGAAAGCAATAAAGTAACCCCTTATTCCCACAGCGAAACGATTTATAAATTAATTACTGTAACCCATTGTATTTGATTTCTCTTTTTAAGATTCCCCAAAGATGAGTATACTAAAGCTTATGATATTAACCATTAACGCCTGATCATGGTTTGCTATATATCCCGACTTAAAATAATAGCTAGTGTGGATCTCACCTCTCACTCTAAACCCTCAGGATATTTTCATTTCAGCACATGTTAGCTTTAAACTTTGTAGTCGCGGTATTTGTCCTACCCTGTCCTACTCCTACTGGGAGCACTGATACAAAACCTACAGTACATGTGTTATTTGGTGAAGTTCACAGAAAGTCAATATCCCATTTAAAGTAAAAGCTATTTTCCCTTTAAATGATCAAAATTAACCTTCAGAAGAAAAAAAAAAAAAACAAAACCCACAACAAAACACGACCAACCCTTTGGGTGAATGCACAAAAAGTATTTCCTTGTCCTAATGAGGACTTTCCTTACATCAGCAAAGACCTGCTAATTACTGATGTACAAGCCGCAATAATTGCTTTTGCAGCCAAAGTGTAGAATGTTGTCATATTAAAAATTGAAACGCTTGATGGTTATTTAAGTCCCAAGGCAGTTCAAAACGTCCCCTTTCGGGAAAGGAAGGAGACCGGAGCAGCTAAGCAGAGGTCCCGTGGAAAACACTACAGGTCTTGCTGGTAGTAAAGTTTCTCGCTTTGTCTTTCAAGTGATGCGGAGGAATTAAAAAAACGCAGCGAGAAGCCCCTCCAGCCAAAGCACCCCAAGACCCTGCTCCCTTGCAGCCCCGCTCCGTGGGCAAACAAACCGGCTGCTGGCTTTCGCGAGCCGCGTCCTCGATCGCCGGCGCTGCGCGGACGCCGCGTTTCGATGGGGTAGCCGAACACGCAGCTTTTCGCCCCCCGAGGGAGGCAGGAGGAGCGCTCCGAGGGGCTGGGGTCGGTCTCCAGCCGCGTCTCACCGCGCTCCGGGGTCCGCTCGGCTGCCCAAACGGGGAGCGGAGCGCTCGGTTCCCCCCGCCCCCCCCCGCGCCAATCAAAGCACCTTCCGAGGGGCTGGGAAGTAGTTGCCTTGTCATGTAACACATTGCCCTGATTTATTATAAAATTTTAACGAAATCATGCATATTTTAACAGCCTTTAATCACTGCATGAAAATTTAATTCATGAACTGTAGCGCGTTTAAATAAATGAAGTGTTAATTCATTAGGATTAATTAATTTGTTAAAGGATTGTGTGCAAGGTTAAGGTGGAAGAAAAACTCTTTGTTAGTTTCGAGTCTTAATCATTGCGTTTTGTTAACAGTGAAGGTGGGGAAAAAAAAAACGCAGTGAGGTTTTGTATGGGGCGGGGGAGCCCGGGGACGACAGCACCAGGGGAGGAGCGAGCCACGGAGAAGGGACACCTCGGCCTCCCCCGGCCTTTTTTTCCGAGCTGGGGACCGTAGTCCGGGCTGAGCAGGCGAAGGTCGAGCCCCGGGCGGGAAGGGTTGGGGAAAGCACATCCCCACGACACTCTCTGGCCGGGCACGCGGGTTCCGTGCTGCTTTCCTGGCTGGCAGCCAGCGCCAACAATTCTCTCCCCAAAATCTGGAGACGGCTCTAAGGTGGCCAGGATAAAAATGCAATCCCGTTTTCTGAGACAGTCTGGTGGCTGCAGAGCTGCCCAGCCCTGTGGCTGCTCTGTACTGCTTTCCCAGACATGCTACCAAGGAGAGAGTGTCTCAGGAAAGGGTCAGGGACACTTCTCATCCTGTCCCTGGCTTCCTCCAGCAATTTCTGCTGGCTTGGAATGGGCACCCGATGGCCCCATGAGCATCATGTAGCAGTAGCTTGGCTACTTGTCTTCTTAGCTTCCCTGAGAACCGGCACCCACACAACCTCTAAGAGCTTTAGGGAGGAGATAATGTTTTCTGCTGAGAAAAGCTGAATAAACCAGGAATACTCATCTTCATTTGTTCTACATCCCAGTTTCACTCTCCCGTTCTCTCTCACCCCATTTACAGCTGTCAAAACACACACAAGCTTTCCCCTATGCCAACTGTGCTTTTCCCTCCCTCCACTTTTCAGCTAATGAAGATGGCTTTTCCTGTTAGGGCTGAGGGACACTGAGGCAGTAACTCAGTGCTGGGCCACAAAGGCAGGATAGCCAGGCCACCCCTTTAGGCCATGCCTGACAAGCAGTAGAGGACTGCTGCAAGAGATCAAGGCAAGGGCTGGATCTGGATTAGTAGCCAGAGGGGTCGGCAATCCTTGGAATAACCACGAACACCCATATTGAGCTACCTCAGAGCTGCTTTTCCTTGGTCCAAACCTGGGAAGGAAGAAGCATAGAAGCCTTAGTCAATTTACATGGGGAAGCTCTTACGCCAAAAAATAGAAAGGAAGGAGTGTCCACAATTTGCAAAACTTTAACCATAACCACAGCAAAAAAGAGGTGTGTAAGGGCTATATTTCAAGTGTAGTTACTGGGAGTCAGAGGCATGACTTGGATGCTGTGCAAGAATTAGGATCAGACTCAGTCAGTTTAAAGTGCCTTGAAAGGGCATTACTGGGTGAGGGAAACAGGTGAGAACTGAAGAAGGTTGAAGGATGAGAGACCAAGTTAGCACACCTTGTACTGTGTATAGAAACTGTGCACTGTCCCCCTTTCCCCCTTTTAAAAGGTTCTTAATGAAGAGACAATGGAGCACATTTGACACCAAACACAGCCCAAGACAGTATCTGGTGCTTGTAGGCAGAGCTATTTTGGTAGCTGAGGGAGCAATACCAAACATTAATGGACTCTCACATGGCCTATAGGGAATGGTGGATAAGCAGGTCACTTGCCAGATTTTGTGTAAGTAAAACAGAGGATAACTAAGTAAAAATTTGATCTTGGGACTCCTGCTCTTACAAATAACCCAAAAGATTTCACTAACAACAAACTTAGGCCGGAAGCAGGCTCGCTTTCTTGAGCTACTTAGTCCTGGAGAGCATTAGAGCGTTCTCATGTGTTAAAATCTGCAAAATGCCTTGTATTTAGTATAGTAGGTATTACTAGAGGAAGTAAAAATTTTATGAGCTATTAAATATCATTAGACATCATAGATCTCATCTGTACATCACTTGGAAACGTCTATTATAAAAATAAAAATTCTAATAGTAAAGTTGAAGATTTTGTGTATTCTAGTTCTACATTACTACGCAAGCAATTTTCCAGTTCTACATTACTACTATAAAAAATTAACAGCAATGAGCTCTAGTTTAGGTCATGTTATCAAGTGCAGAGGGAGATTAGGCAAGCAAGGCATCGACAGAACACAGCCTGGAGAACTTAAAACCCACGTACGGCTGAGAAATTTATACCTGAAGAAACCCCAGTCATTACATATAGTTGAAATTTTGGAGTTGATGTTGCACTGGTATTGCATACTACCAAATTTTAAGCCAGGAGGAATGCAACCTTTTTAACCTTAGGCTTGGCTCTTCTATCCATTCAAGCTGCAAGACACTTTTGGGTCAAAACATTTATGAAGCCCATAAATTCACTCACCCCATGCCACAACAAAACAAACCCACAACATTACAGCACTTACTGTGTGTTTGTGATGGCTCTGCAACACAAGGATGTTTTAATAGTGTTTATCCCTTCTCCCAAAGAGTTGAAGCAAGGCAGCATTTTCTGACTTTTAGTAAAACTCATCAAATCAAGCAAGAGACTATTTCCAGATGGTTTTGAGCACTCCCTAATTTCTGAAAAATATATTAAAATTGAACAACTAGATTTTTCTGTGAAGATTAAAAACTCAGGTAGTATACTGAAAGCAGTATATGCAAGCACAATGCCATCACCATAAAATGGTCCTGGCATGCATGGCTTGAATGATGATTTTTTGGTAAAGCTCACAAAAGAGGTCCCAGTTCAAAATGAACACATCAATTCCACAAATGCATGCTTACATTATAACAGGAAGTGTAGTTCTTGTTCAAACAGCTTACAGAACTGAACTCTACAAGATGAGCCAGTCCATTGAAATTTTCCAAGTGGCTATCACTCTTTTCAAAGGGACAAAAGGCAGTGTATTGATTTTTCATATCATAGGTATTGATGAAGTGAGGACGTCTGTTTCTAAGAAATGCCATCAGAGGTCTATACAGAAAGAAAAAAATCCTGCATCTTGTAATTAAATATGGCCTTAAAAAAACTTAAAACACAATAATGCAAAGAAACCAATTTTGCTCTGCTGCTTAATTAGGTCTCCTGCCTGTAGCAGGCCATCACATTATGTTGACCTATGCAATACTTTATGAAAGAGTCACCTCCAGAGAGGCTGAAAGCCATTTCCATCAAGTGTATTGATGCTGACACTGGAATAGTAGTATGTCTAACAAGGAGGAGGAGGAAGGGAGATTTTTCTTCTTTTTTTGTGAATAAGCTCAGGTTTATGCTTTACAAAACTTAGATATGTATTTCCAAATTAGGAAAAAAAAAAGCCCACCCTTTTTTTTTTTTTTTTTTGCTAATTCAATATTTGAGGCAACATCAAGGATTACAGTGCTTATAACATGTTTTATTCAATTCACATAGAAAAGCATGCAGTATTAATGTAAAATGGTACAGTATTAATGTAAGATGTTCAGTGCACATTAGGTAAACAAATCATTAGCATACAAACCCATTTTTACGGTCTATACAGTCATACTAAACACATTTAGAATAACAATGATTTTTGGGAACTAAATTAAAAATTGTGCTTAACTTCAAAGAGAGACAAGCCATAATTGCAGTGTTAAAAGTGATGTTTTCTAACTGAAGTGCTGTGACCCTGAAAAGAAAGGGGCTGCTACCTTTCACCCACTTAAAACAAGAGTTTCAGTACAGTCCAGTGCTATGAAACAGTCTAAGCAGGAACATTTCCTCTAGGAGGCAAGTTTGATGGCAAAACCAACAATAATTTATAGCAATTTCATGAATCCATAGGATATATGACCAGTAGCTGCCTTACATGCACAAAATGCAATCTTTAGGAATGGGAAATGTAACCTTTAAAATTAATTCTTACATAAATGACTAATTTGACAGGACCACTTTGAACTGTCAAAGAGCCATTAGCTGTGCTCACAATTGGCAGAGCACGTAATCTGAAAACTTAAAGAGCATCAAAAACTCCCAAGCCCCCAGGTGAATAAAATGCCCAGTCAAAGAAAAGAATCTGGAATGGTTTTTCCTTGGGAAAGAGCTTGCAATGGGCAGGCAAATTCTCAGTTTTCACATCGCCGAAAATGACAGGATCAGATTGCATGGAAGTCATTAAAAATTAAGTTCACCTGTAAATATTAAACATTTGCAGGTTTACAACTTTGAGTCACGTTTGGTTTGCAAGCAGAATCAGTTTTTGGTGGTTTTTGATGGACTAGCACTGGAAAGGCAGTTTTGAATTTTTCTCTTGGTTGACTGACTGACATTTTTATTTTTCCTTTCAGCTGTAAAGGAAGACACCCAAGGAGGATTAATCTGACTTGGCAGATCAGATGACATCTTTAAAAAACACGAACCAAACTTCTGTTCCTCAAACAACCTTTGTGAGTTACTGAACAGTACATTTGGGGAAAAGTCCCTTTGAAATAAAGAGTTTGGAGGTTTGGCATCATTAGCCACTACATTTTGGCCTGTAAACAGTGGAAAGTGGTCATTCATATCTACATCAGATGGGGAGAGGTTGGAAAACATTGCAGGCTTCCAGCCAGTTCTGTTGGCTACCAGATCGCTTGTCTCTGGACACTTCATACTCTGCTCCTCATTCATCTCTTCCAGATTCTTCTCTGCTCCATTCAGAATTTTAGCACACTCTGTTGACTTTGAAGAACCGTCAAGGTAAGAGGACTTGAAATTATAGCACGGACTCTTGCTGTTGTCTGACTCGGACATCATGGAGTCCAACTCAGAAATTTTATCGAGGTAGGCAGCATCCATAGAGGCCTCGCTGGAGGTTCTTGTGCGGTTCATTTCAGAAGAGCAGAGAGTATGCAACCTCTTAGGTAAGCAAGAACTTGTTTTATCACTGGACTTTGCTGTTGTCTCATCTGACAGGCCAGCTACTGAATTTTGCTCTGATCCATCAAAATCTAAGTTCTCAACAAAATTTGTTGGGCAGGTACCCCAAACCCCTGATTTTCCTGCAGTAAAACAGTTTAGCTTCTTTGCACTAGTACAGCTGCTTGTGCTGTGCTCAGAAGAATCTTTGCTGCAGTCATCTGAAGCATCATGAAACTCTTCAAATTTCAGTTTTCTCAGGAATGTTGATGGCTTTCTTGCATTTTCTTTTCCATCAGGAGTGTTCAGTTGAAGGCGACTGAGAGACAGAAAAGGAGTGCACGGTGGTGGAAGATCATAAAGTTCTTCATCTTTGTATGGGGTACATTCCTCAATTTTATTCCACTGGTCTTCTAAGCAGGCATCCATATTTGTACTATTTTCATCCAGGAGAACCCTGCGACACCCTGGAAATAGTCCTTTCTTTAGGGCACACTGGGTATTTGAGCTATTCAAGCCATCTTGACTAGAAGAGCTTAAACAAGTTCCACCACTTGTCAGCTGCTCAAGGCTGTCAGGACTTTGACTGGTATTCAAAGCCTTTTTCTCCTCAGCTTGGGTTTTCAAACATGTTGTATCTTCACTGCTCTCACCTCCTTCAGCATTTGTGGAAAGCACTCTCTCACTAACAGCACTCACTGTCTGGCTTCCTTTGCCTGCCTTTTTCAGCTGTAGAAGCTCACACTCTATTTCTTCTATGTATTTATCACTCCTTTCCAGTGCCTTTTTCAGACGATTCATTTCACGTTCACTTTGTTCCACTTTGGAATGAAGTGCAGCTACTGTAAACCTACCAAACCTGCAATAAGTAAAACAAAGAAAATATTAAGCTGGAAAAAAGACATTCTTGTGAAGGTTTGCAAGCTCATTTCAAGATAGAATAATCTAGTAAACACTCTGGTAATTTGAAAACAAAAATCAGAACTTCTCTTAAGAAAATAAATACTGAAATCATCACAAATAACATAAGGTGGAGGTGATACACGAACAGACAAAATTAAAGTATTAGTGGTAGCAAGGCAGTAACAAGCAGATTACCCTTCCAGGGGCTGGTTCTATCAATTCAACTCAAATATGCATGAAGAATTATCCCCTAAAACAATGGCAAAGATTTATGATAACATTTGAACAGTGGTCTACATCTTGAAATATTTACATTCAATCATTTTCCAACAGTACAGCAGTGTTTTACAATACATTTCTTTCACAATGTCACCTTGTCAAAAACAAAATGCTGATATGAAATGCCGAAATTGCATTAGTCCTTTGAGGTGGTTTAAATACTTACATAGACCATTTCAATTATGTTCCCGTTAGACAGACAGCTTTTCCTCACCATCCTGAGGATAGTATATCTACTTACTTTGGGTTACTTGTTTTTCTGAGCTTTACAACCAGTGCAGTCTGATTTCTACCTTGACTCCAATACAAAAACCTGCTGCTTGTGCTTTGTGAAAGTTGTGTGCTTGTGGGGTTTCCAGCTTGAGAACACTTTCAACTGCTAGGATACAGCAGTTGAAAATGTGCTCATCCTAGAAACCCCACGAGCCTTCCCCTCATCCTCCACCAGCTTCTCCTCACACTCCACCAGCTTTCAAGACTGACCTTCCCCAGAGGGCAGGTGAAGGCTTCAGCTATATGCCCTGACTAATTCTAACCTGTCACTGACAGGTGAGCACCAGGGAATTCCCTTCTCCATCCAAGGCTTTCAATTTACAGAAAGGAAAAACAATTAAAGTTCTGATATTATTAGAAAGGAGGGAAGCATCTGCATCCACCCTACAACTCTGACAAATAAGGGTTTACATGACAAAAAAAAGACAATTCTGTATGTGGGCTTACACTGCATTTCTATTTTCCATCTTGCAGCTTCATGCTACAGCACAGGTTTATATTTACTCTTCCAGCACAAACACTGCCTGAGATTTCTACATTTTTCTTTGTCTGCCTGTCCCTCCCTCAGAGTCACACTGAATTTACATTACATCAGCTCACCTCTTCACAAAATGGTCCCAATGCAACCCCTTGGATCAGTGAAATTTGAAGATTTCAGTGTATCTGTGGCCTGCAACTATGCTGGCAAAATAGCCATGGATCCATCATGCATTTCCAGCAAACAATCAAACTATATTCTGCTTCTTCAAATTGTGAGCCCGAAGCAGCAGGAAGTTGCTGCATGCTCACAAATGCAATACAATTAACTGGGCAGCTGGGGGAAGCAGTAAGGGCTATCATAAGCCCCCAGAATTGGGCAGGAATGACCAGATCTACTGATGTATTTCACTGTTCAGCGAGTTCTGCATATTTAAAGAACTCTGAAGATTTTGGTGCAGATGGTTCAGTGATGGACAAGATTTACACAACAGTCTAAGTAACTTCTGTCACAGATAGCAGACCACTTTTTAAATCAGATCAGCCTAAGCTTCACTTAGTTTTGGTGCATGCCACTCACTTCCTTGTAGACAAAGAAATGGCAGTGTAGAAGCTTGATATTTAGTAAGGTTTCTTTTTTACCCAAAAGAAGCTACCTGGACTACAACTCAGCGGAGGCAAGGACCCCTTAACTTCCACAGTACATCTACCCAATTATCTTCACCTTCATAAAAAAAGAAGACAGACCATTTTTCATTTACTTACTCTCTGGAAATCAGGTTTCCCCAACTGCTTATCAGCAGTTCGTCCATTTCTAGCTACACACAAGAGGGAAAAAGGAAAACAGGCACAGAAGACTTTCTCTCTCCCCTATGAAACTAGGTAAAAGCAGAATCACAGCTCGAGAAAGTTTCCATTGCATTTTCAGGGGAAGGGGGTTCCATGAAATAAGCATCCTTCTATACAACACATTTTGTCTTATCTCCTTCTTCAGTTAAAGAAACATGGGTTACAGTTTAAGATACGGAAGGAGTCACTGTAGCACAGCAGGGCCCAAGGAAGACCTTTCTCACTTCTTAAGGTGATCCAAAAGTATTTTAATTTGCCTTTCTCTTACAGACTTATTCACGCAGTCTTACAGGAGCAAACCCTACACTCCTTAATAAAAGACAAAGATGATGCAAAAATAACATTTAGCTGAATAGCCAAGTGAGAGAAAGAAAAAAATGCTTCTGTAAAACAAGCAAGATTTTCTGGAGTCTCCTGTAACAGACATGCTGACATAAAAATTAAAACATGTTTACATTTATATGCATACCTGGTAATTCCTTTTTAATGGAAGAATGGTGTAATATGTTTATTTAATGCAAATAGCATAGTGACAGCCTGAGATTTGCTTATGAGGAAGCACTATATTCTCAAGTGTAACTTTTATAACAAGTGTCCTCAGGTTAAAAAAATACAGTATGTTGTTCAAAGGCAAATAGCATCACTAATATGTTAATTGTTGCAGAGGGATGTGCTTGGAAATTTTGTTTTTCAGAAATGTAAGATATGACAAGCTGCCTACAAAGTTACTTCTGCAGTTAGGCATTAGAACAGTAGTTGCTTTCTGTTCCTGCTTAAAGACTTGCATACATTTATTTCCCAAATTCTCAAGGACACAGATTTTTGAGACAGCCAATTACTCCAGATATAGGTGCTTTAGTGACTGATCTAGCAAGTCAGAAGAGAGTTTGAAAACATTCATATTCTAGTTAAAGAAACCAGAACCCTCCCCATCTCCTGCAAGCCCAGAAAAGCAAATTATCACTCAAAGTGAACAGGAACACATTTCAGGAACACATCCTTCAACACAGACACCTAACAATATTTTACATCACCTGAAGTCTTTTACAGGACTGCTGGCCCCCAGACATCACTCTGGAAGGATGAATCTACAGACCCTGTATCACAGCTACCAGCCCCAGGAACACATAGTGGCTAAGTTATAGTGTCTGAAGCCACACTGGATGTCTTGATGAACACTTCAAGCTCATATTTCAGGACCTTTCCTCAGTCAAAGTCCTTTTTCCTTGTCCCAGTATGATTCTAGCTTGACTCCAACCAGAAAGCTGTGGTCATCTCTCACCTACAGTGAGCAAGAACTAACATTGCTGGAGTCACCCTCCTTTGCTTTATTCCAAAACTGCTCCCTCAGTTATGTTTGAGTACTCCTATCCCACTTTTATCTGGGATTCAGTTACTTTTTTTTCACAGTAGCTACTATGGGACTATGTTTTGGATATGTGATGGAAACAATGCTGATGGGATGTTTTAGTTGCTCCCGTGCAGTTCTTAACAACAGATGCCTTGACAACATCTTCAACCTCTCAACCCAGCAGCGAGGAGGCTGAGGGTGCACAAGAAGCTGGGGAGGGACACAGCTGGGGCAGCTGATCCTAACACACCAAAGGGATACTCCAGACCATTAACTCATTATGCTCAGAATAAAAAGCTGGGAAAAGAAGAAGTAAAGGTAGGATATTCTGAGTGATCGTGTTTGTTTCCTGAAGTCACTGTTAGACACAGACGGAGACCTGCTTTGCTGGAGACATCTGAACACCTGTCTGTGGGAAGTGGTGAATGAATTCCTTGGTTTGCTTTGCTTGTGCACAGCTTTTCTTTCCCTACTTAACTGTCTTTATCTCAACCCATGTGTGTTTTTTCACTTTTACTTCTCCACTTCTCTACACTGAGAGAGGAGTGAGTGAGAGGCTATGTGGGGCTAACTTGCTGCCTGGGGTTAAACCATGACAGCTTCTGAAGAAGCCCATTTATAAACTGTTTGGGAAGTTGAAGAACAATTTTTTCAGTTGCTTCTTCCTTCTCTTCTTACTTATCAGTTCTGTAAATTCAGTTTTGAGGTTTTATTTTATACATCAGTGACCACTAACTGCAGCACGTCTGTCTGGTTGAGCCCTTGAGTCAGTTTAAAACCATACAACTTGATACAAACTCTTCTCTTTCTGGATAGCAGGCAGCTGCAACAACGAGTTTTCTTGTATAACCACTTCTCAAAGACTGGGGTGCAAGGGTGCTATGGAAATTGACTCTCTAATTCTAATAATCTGATGCCCCAGGCTGAGGACCACCCTGCAGTTCAGGATGCATGAGCATGATCCATCCTCCAAAGGAAACAAAGGGTGAAAAGTGGAAAATGATAAGGTACACTCAGGGCTTATTACAGTTTGAGATAAGGGCAATGCCAGAGCGTACAACCAAAGCCAGTCTCATCACTTAGATACACGTTTTTCCTTGGTTTCTGCAGTTAGATGGGAAGAAACACAAGAAATTCAAGAACAAGCTAGCTGAAAGACCTACTAGTTTCTACAGTTCTTCAGTGATATCATGTATCAGCTGTACCAGTACCTCAATTCCCCTAGATATCACCAATGACAGATGATCTGCAGAAACATCTTGGAAACATCCCAGGTTTTATACAGCTGTCTTAAAAGTGTGTCATATTTGCATAGACATCAGAACTAAAAAAAAATTCCTGTTGCTGCCAGTTGAGGGGCTATTCCTAGCAATCAAAAATCACCAAAACCTGCAAAATGTAAAGGCTTACCATCCACTGGGAACAGACAAGTCAGGTACATTCTTTGAAGTGAGCTTCCACTTTCATGTAGGGAATTGGCTGAATTTAGACAAATATGCAAAACCTCTCCAAGCATCTTAACATCTAACAGTGAATCACCACTGGTTTTCCATGTAAGAAAGGCAGATTATCACCAGGGTCAGCAATAGCAAAAGCTAGAAAGAATTACTTCAGAACCACTGAAAAGAGGTCCTACTGGAAAACCCACAAAACCAGAGTGTGATCTGAATGGCCTTACCCATCTGCCTAAGGTTTAGATCTTCATGCCCGAAGTGGGCACTTTCTCAGGATTTAATCCTATGACTCAAGAACTCAGAGTTCATTTGAAGGCTGTTATATGCTACTTTCCTCTACTTTACTTCTAAGGCCACGCTGCAGGTAGTCTTTGAAAATGGTCACTCCTCTGGACCAGCAAACTTGCAGAGAGGTGAGACTGTGGCCCAGTTCTCTATCAGAGAAGACAGCAAATGTTCTTACCCTATGCATCCTGGACACAGGTTTTTAGAAGTCTATTTGTAGGTCTGGTGTAATGCAGACTGATAGTCTGGTACATGCAGAAATATTTGAGTTAGGTAAAAACTGAATGTTGTAAAGAATGACCTAGAAAGTCAACAGGTTTAGATTACACTGTACCTGAAGTCACAAATCCAGACAAGATAAACAGTACAAGTGAAGAAGAACTGTTCCTCCCCCCCTAAACTGCAACAATAAAACAACTTGCAAAACCAGAGAAAAGAGATAATGCACCAATTTTATGCATGTTACAGATAATTTTTCAGACTGGGATTTTAATTGGCAGAAGCAATTAAATATTTAGGGAAAAGACTCCTAGGAAGCCTAGAAGTCTGGTTCAAACCGATTTGAATCTAACCATTCATAAAATACACTATACCCTGGAGTAGATGGACTTGCTAGTTATTTCTCTTCAGGTAAAAAGCAAACATCCCTTTGCCAAAAACGCTTTTAGATCTACTGCACCCTGCCAATAGACCTAACAGTTTTCTATTTCAAGTAGAGCTGGAAGTAATAGGGCTTTATTATCCTGCAAAACTTAAGTTTTAGAAGGCTTTTTGTTCTGTATCAGGAAAGTGAAAGTCGCTGAAAATTCATCAGGACAAAAGGTAAGGGAAGAACCAACAACAACAACCATGAATCAGTCAGATTTGCCTGAGAAATGGAAGACTAATGCAGGTCTTCAGTAAGAAATCAGAGCAAGAAACCTACCCTCATTTGCCTTTCAGACCTGTGTCCCAACTATATGATGGTATGGTATGGTATGGTATTCTGGTGAAGGCCTAATCTCAAAAATGTTTCAAGGAAAAAAATAAAAAGCTAATCAATAAATCAGCATCATCAGTTTAAAAATGTATAAAAATTCCTGACATGGCAAAACTATCGATTTTATTGACATACATGATATTTTTCAGCAGGTTCTAATGGATAACAACAAAGAAAAAAAACAATCTGAGCCTGTGATAAAAGGAAAGTTTTTTACTGACCACTGAAGGAGGCTAATTATACTTTTCCCTGTGATGTAAGAGGTAGAATCCATGTTACAAAGGGACCTGCCATTAGTGTTGCCTCTTCTGTAAAGCAAAGTCCACTAAAACAATTTTTGTTGTGCTATTTAGCCCCAATGTCACCATGCATAAAATGAACTACACTTGGGATACAGGGACTGAATACTGACAAAACCTTTACAAAATACTTTGATACCAGTTTTATTTAGTTACTTTAGTTATTTGTTTAAGCATGAACCCATACCTGAGAATCTGAAGCTAAAGAATATATGAAAAATGAAACAACAGTGGTGACACTAAATTACAAAAATCCAATTCAGTAGCTATTTTAAATTACATTAGAGACTACTCAGAAACTCTTACAAAAATTATCTTCTGAAAACATCTGAATAAAGCACACAGGAACATCTATACTGGCAAATCCATGTACTTGCAAAGAAACTTAATTCTAGTGACATTGTTGGGCTCTGATGTTTATGCCTTCAATTCTGATTTTATAGGCAAGTTAAAAAAAAAAATTATTGCAAGCCCTCTTTGAAGTGTGAAGCCTAGCTGAAAGACCCTTTAAATATTACCAAACTTTGCCATCAGAGCAGAAAGAATATTTTAAAACATGCGTTGATGTTAGATCTGATCTGGATATTGACCAGTCTAATGACCACAAGGAAGAAAGTTAATTTAAAAATTCTGCTAACAACAATTAAGATAGGAGACTTCTCAAGATTTGAAGGATGTACCTGGGATTTGAAAGAATGGAGCATGATATATATCAAAACATCAATCTGAAGAAAGCCTGAATAAATGAGTTAATTCCCACACTTTGAAAGGCGACATTAAAAGCATAAATGCAATATGAAGTAGAGGAAGGTAACTTTTTAAACAGCAATTTGGCAGAACTGGTACTGGCCATTGTGCTAGAAGTGTCAGGTAAAAGGAAACAACAAAAAAGGTATTGCAAGGTATTGATATAAGATGCTGTAGAAGACAGAAGACAGTTTTTCTGCTCTGGTTAGTGCTACCAAGACTTCACTTGTAGTCTAGTACCAGTTCTATGCATTATGACTTCAGAAAACCGTAGACCCTAGAGATTCCTGAGTGCAGAGCAAAATCAAATAAACACAAGTTTACTTTTTCACTCAAGTCATATGCATCTAGAAGACCTGGACAAATTCAACCTTTAAGATGTGACGAGGAATGAATGGGTACAGGCTGGATGAAGCAAAGTTGCTAAATTTAATGTGTTGAAGGGTTTCTTTCAAGACAAGTTTTTCCTTGCATGTACTTAAATTCTTGTGGCACACCACCGGGCTGAAAGCAAAGGCAAGACTCAATACAGCAGAAGCAGAGTACAGAAATACCTACTCCTGAAGTGTTTGACCTGTTCCTAGGCAAGTTTAAGCCTGATTCAACTCATGTCCTAAATCCCATGCACAGCTCTAGAGTTAGCACAGGCCAAAGATAATTTAAAGGCAGGAAGGATGTTATATTTATTCAGGAGACTGAAAAAAAAAAAAATAGCAGGGAGACACAGACAGGTCAATCTAGTGGGCATCTGGATTATAAAATAGACCATGACATTATCCAATTTGTAATAAGATTTGGCTATATCTGTGCTTTTAAAGGAGAAAGTGACAGGTTATTGTTTTAGGCAACCATGGTAAAGCATGCACAAGCTAGAAGAAAGGGAAATTGTCTCCACTGGGGATTTTACCTGATATTAGAAAAGTAAGAAACAGTTTAGATTATCTAGTCTCTTCTTGCTCTTCTTTTCTAGGATTTATTTAGTTATATCTATTTACTTTTTACATTTGCCATACTTGCCAACACTCTTGAGTTATGGGAAGAGATATTCCATGGCATAAAAGCCATTGCCAAGGCCTTAAACAGGGCTCTATCTTATTAGGGGTCTTCAGGGCAGAATGTGCTTTCATGTATCCACAGCCCAAGGGTCATGCATCTTCTTTCCTGTTGTCTCTAATGACAAGCAAGTCTGGCAAGTAAGCTCTTCTACAAGGATGAATTTGTTCTTCCAGCAGGTGTGTTGCCAGAACTAGAACAAAATCCAGAGAGCTTCCTTTTCACAGTACACAGACACCTTCCAACCCCATTCCTCAAAAGCTCTGCATAAACCTTTGGCCAATATTGCTATTAGCTTTTTAATATCTAAACAAACGAGAGAAGAAAGGTAGAAAACCAATGAAATAAAGGAAAAGAACTTTAAAAATATCAACACATTGCTTCACAAAGTAGTCCCAAGAAGAGGTACCTTAGAACACAGCTCTAATAAGTATGGTGAAGTTTTTACTTTTTGAGGGTACTGTCATTGGTGTTAAAACAGAACATTAAACACAGATGTAATTTCTGGAAATGATGTTCTCATGCTGCAGAAGCTCAATTCCACACATGTTGGCCAGACACAAAGTTATCAGGAACCTTCCTTGAACAAGGAGCCCAGCCCACAAAATAAACCTTGAAGGCAGCAAAAGGAATAACAAAACAAACACAAACACAAGCAACCAGAATATCTGCACTTAGTAAGAGACCTTCTACTTTGACCATACACCAGATTTAGAAATTTCCCCATAACAACTTAACTGTAGAATTCAACCAATGAATCCGGTACTTCAATACTGGCCACGTAATAAAAGAATAGCACTTGTAGTCAAGTCATATTCCTCCACTGCTGTGATTTTCTAAGTTGTATTTCTCACCCACTTGCTGCTATTTTTAAGTTTCATTTTACAGCTAAGTCCATGAGGACAAAAACTCCAAAGTCTACCTGGAGACACATATGCAACACCATGTACGCTACCACAGTTTTAGGTTAAACAGGCCTGCAACAGTTAAACAGTCTATAAATAAAAGACAGTAGCTTTTAAAATATTCACATACTTTTGGGGTGATCTACTATCAACTTCAGCTTTTAGTCGCAAATTCTCTCTTAAAAGGCTATTGTTTTCCATGCTCAGTTTCTTATTTGCCTAAGGAAAAGAAAAGGGAAAAGTAAGTATACAGTGAAACAGAAATGACTTCTAATATTTATAGGACAAGCTGTTTCTCCTTTTTAAAGAGACAGAACTAGAAACTTGCAGGCAGGAAACAGCCTTCAGACAGGGACACCACTTAAAAATCACCATGGGAAATGGTTTGCAAAACTGAATAGTGAACAGACATTTTTTATTTATATTCCCAAAATACATTGCAAGTGTCCTATCTAGGGAAATAAACACAGCTATCTTAGTTAGCACAGAAAGTCATTAAGGAGATGTACTAATGGCAATTCCATGTTTTTTTTTTTTTCACATGACTAAATACGTTAAGTACATTAACATTACAATGTGCAGGTATCAGCAAAACTAATGTTGAACAGCTTCCCCCATTCCAAATTAGAGCAAGAATACTTTGTGGGTTTTGGCTTGTTTTTAAAGCACAGTTATCCTCTGGATGTAAATCCATTATGACGAGCTATTTGCAGTCTTTCTTCACTTTCTTCCAGGACATTATGATTAAGATTTCCGATTCACAACCCTTCTTACTCCTTGAATTGAGGTCAATTCCTTCTTCTCAGTTCAGCAGACACCCTTGTTAACAAGCCACTTCATATAAAGAGAAGTCTTCCTGCCACCATGTTTCAGAACAATGAATGCCACTATCCAAACAAGAATATACTCTCTGCACTTCCTAGAATCTGCTCAATCTCCCTATGCTAAAAACAGCACCACCAGTTCAGGACTTGTAATTCATAGCCTCAATTAGATAATGCTTCCACTGCATAATAAAAGTATGATCTAGAGCTAGATCTGAAGAAAGAGCTATGCATCTGGGCTCAGGAGTGAAATGTACTTTTTCAGAAGCATCAAACAGTGCAAGAAGAGAGGCAGAGAACTTTAAATGCTCATACAATTATCCCTAGCAACCTTTCCAGGTGAGGGGGAAGAGAAATGGAGCAGAAAAATATAAACAAACACCCTCCATCCCCAAGACCACAATATTCCTAAGGACAGAAAAGATAACTAGAGACTTGTGGCAAAGAAGTGAGCCTAGGCCTGAGTGTCAACTACTTGGCATTTAAAAAATAAAACCACAAAAAACTATCCTGAAAGCAATGAATGACAATTCAGGAGTGCTCAGCTCCAAAGCATCATCAAACCATCTGTCAATATAGCCAAAGCTGTTTTTCTCTTTCCAAAAAACACAACTCCCCCAGCTACTCAATCAAGTAAAAAAAATTCATTATTTGTGTAGCACTGATAGGCAAGGCATCCATGCGGCACATGGCAAGGCAGGACTGAACCCCTCTGGTGTCCTTCTTCCTGAGTGTGCTCTAGTGTGCTTCAAGTCAGTAATCTGCAAGGGATCCCCACTCACAGCACAATGTCTACATTAATGAGTTCATGTAACTGCATTTTTAATGAATGTACTTAGTCTAGGCTTTCTCCTATGGAGTTTGGTTTACCACTCCCATAGCTTTATGACCCACTCAAAAAATAATGCCTACTTTGGGCATTCCTGTATTTGTCTGCTCTAGAACAATAAATTATAAAGGTGGTTGCTATTTCCTGATTCAGCCAAGTTTTGAAAAAGAAAGTGGTGGCAATCACATTTGCTAAGGGATCTTGTTCAACTGGGAAGTGCTGTCCAGTTAAAACTCTTGGGTCAGGTACTTTCAGAGATAAAAAGGTTTCTGGTTCCAGATAGTGTGTGGGAAAGAGGTCTTGCTGTTCATAATGGGGATGGGCAGTGCACGCTGACAAGTGAGGCAAGGTCTGCTGCAGTCAACTGACTTTAGGTACTCATGGAATTAAGCAGCTCCTGAGCAGGGAACAGATAGAGAAAAAAAGAGTTGGACTCAGTGATCTTCAAGGTCTTTTTTAACCTAAATGATTCTATGACAACAGTTTAAGAATTCTTCCCTAAAACCTATCTAAGCCTCTATTTTTTTCTAACTCTTCTTTATATGCTTAAACTTCTTTTCTTGCTAAGGTTAATGTTATACTGAAAAAATACCCAAGCAAACCCATTCTTGGTTCCTGTTACAGTGTTCTTTTTGCTTACCTACGGAAAAAGTTAAAAAACTTAGTCATTCTCCCCAACCCCCCCCCCCAAAAAAAAAGAAAGAAAAAAAAAAAGAAAAAAGAGAAAGAGGCAGGACAGTTTAACTTAATGAAAAAAATTCCCAACAAAAATATAGGTGGACAAGAACTTCTTGCTGCGAGTCCTCTTTTAACAACTTCAAGTGAATCTGAAGCTCCCAGGGTCCTAGAACTATCCCATTAACAAAATGGCAGAACAGTACAATGTATGCCTCCAAGTCTATAGCACAGAAAAAATGTGAACACCTTTAATGCTAAAAACTTAAAAAACAAAAAGTCCTAAATGCACCACAATTCAGTTTTGCAAGAAGTAAACCAGTATTGTTAATAGAAGAAATCAAGGCAGCATTTTGAATAAATACAAGTCCATTATTTTCCACTTGGACTTCAAATTAATCTGAAATGTCACTCTTCTTCAATGTTTAAGGTGATCTTACTTGTGCCTGCAGGTATATTTTACAAGATACTTTTATTTAGATGTATTTTCACATTCCTATCTCCTTCATCCTTGCTTCTGCAGTATCAGATTCACTTCTATATTACATCAAGATGTATAAAAAGGCCGCAGGTTTCCAGTAAAGGATATTCTGGTCATAAAATGCTGAAGCTTGTCTATTTTCAGTCAAAGGGTCAAGTTACTCTCTCTCAGCAAATTGCACCAAAAATATTGGCTAGCAGGGAGGGCAATAGTGCAAAATCTGCCTCAGCCAACTGTACTGTGTTTGCCCACTGAATGTTGCAAAACAGATATATTATATAGATTATTGCAAGCCTGAAAAATCTGGTCATCAGTATTGTCGACAAGTGCTGCCATAATCCAATTACCCAGTCACAGAGTGACAGAGTAGTTGAAGAAGAGGACAGGACTCTCTAGAACAAGCAATAACTGACACTTGCAATGGAAATACTATGATACACCAACAATCACTGGAATTCAATATTTTTCCTCCTTCTTCTAGATCTATGAAGTACCTGAAGGTCATGGGAGCTCTTATTCCCATTTAACGAACATAAAACAGTTACACTACAAAACAGCTGAAGAAATGTGTTTGTTACATTTATTACCTCCCTTAGCTTTTCTACATTATCCATCAGTTTTTCGCACATATCACTGGCAGTTTTCAGCTTTTTGCTGCATTCCTCTGGGTTTTCTGGGCCATTGGTACTTGCTTCATTTGTTGACTGGCTAGTTCCATCATTTTGGGAAGACAAAGCTGATGCCACAGGATCCAGAAGAGATTTCAACTGTATCTGTAAACTGAGGTTTTTGCTTCTCAGATCTTCTACTTCTTTTTGCAGGGATTCTATTTCATCCTAAAGGTGTCAGAAATTCAGAAGATTTAAAATAATTTGTGAGATTTATTAAATAATACTGTTAACGTCCCACAGCACTTTAGGAACATGGGTTCTGGCAAGCCCAGATGCTTGCCTTCACTTACACACATATCTAAGTATACTTACGTACTGTGCTTTAGGCGGGATTTTAATCAACATGCACATTCAAGTATACTGAAGGTTTTAGTGCAGGGAATCCCTTGACTACATAAAGGACCCTGAACAAACTGTCGGGCAGACCAAAAGCTTCAAAGCATTCAGCAACATGAATCTATTATTAGGGCACTCTGTGGGAGGATTTCCTGTATCAAGAGTGCTCTTAAGGTCGTCCTCTGCTGACTCATTTGCTATTATTTAAGAGTGTTTCTCTCATATCATTCTGAAATGTCACATGTTAGGATGCTGAAAGTCTCCAAACTGAAAATGGACAGAACACTGCCTGGAAAAGGCCGCTCCAGCTACATCAAAGCAGCAACTTAGGGAAGACTCTCAAAATGCAAAGAATAAAGCTCTTAGCTGTATCTGTCTGAAGTCACAGGGAAGCAAAAACCTTCTAAAGCCTGTTGTTAAAGGGATAAAAGAAATAATTTGTGCTGAAAACATGTCTTCTACACTGTTTACCAATTCAAGTGTATGAGTTGGTCATGGTCACACTACTTAAGGAGGCCATGTACAGCATTTACATAAATCCAAGGCATATTTTCACAAATAATCATGCCCACCTCTGCTCCCAGTATGGTAAAAAAACATTTTAAATTAAGTGTTTTTTAAAAGAAATGTATGTTATCCTATGACTAGCTGTACGAATTTCAAGTTGATTCAACAGAAAGGCAGGAAGTGTCTTTTTTTCTGACTCCTTCTCTCAGAGACACTAAAAGAACCTGAGCTACTAGGAAGCTTGTAATAAAAGATAGCTCTTACTTCCCTACGGTTAAAGATATAGAGAGTCCACTTCCTTTCCCTCATTCTCCTCCCCACGACAGGTTTCCTTCAAAAATAGGATATCTTCACACTGCTGCCACTGAGGAATCAACAGCTGAGAAAACAAACTAAGCACATTCCTTATTTACAGCTTTTCATCTTCTTCCCAAGAGAGTATTTTTCCAGCAGGAGATTGGAGTATTCAGCTCTACTTTCAAGCATTTACTCACTTTCAGAAAACAATAAAACAAAAAGCTAAAAATTAACCTATGCCAGAAGGTTACAGTGGGCAATATACTTTAAGAAGGAACTTAGTCTCTCTGAGCAACAGGGAATTATTTCAGAAAATGCTTGTGTTTGTACTGAAGACAAAAACAAAAAGCTCCCTACACCTAATATGCATAAAGAAAATGCTCCCATACCACATGGGGGTGGAATTCCCACAAAACTAAAGAATTGGCTGTACTTGGCTCCTTGTTGTCTAGAGAGACTATTACTGTGACTTCAGTGGGACCACTTCAAATACCACCAAATGCTCTCTTGTAACCTTAGTCAAAGGCAGCATTTTAATGCAACTGAGTTTCATGTAGATACAGTACACACCTTCACTCAAATGAACAACAGTAGGACTCAAACCAAAAGGACCATTTGTATGCTGTAATTTAACAGCTGCAGTTCATCTGGAAAGTCACAACACTCCCCCTGTCCTTACCTCATATTCTTTGTGGAGCAATTCAAGCCTTGTTTTACGTAGGTGTTTTCTGACTGCTGGACTAAATATAGGATCACTTTCACTTGTTCCCCCTAAAGCAACAATAGGATGAAAGAAGCACTGATATTGTTTCCTTTTCAGTCAATTCAATACTAGTAATCCACCTTACATCACTTTTCATATTATCCGCTACAAATGCAGCTAATATTGGACCAATTGGCTACTATGGAAGATTTAAAGTCCTTTCACTTTCAAAACAGGTTCAACTTGAATAGCTGCCAGTGATGTTTAGAAGTCAAAATCTTGATTCACAGCAGGAAGAAAACTTTAACATTATCAACTTTTTTTTTTCTCCTTAACAGAATCCTATGTTATTTGAGATCATACCAATAAAACAGAGCTGAAAGGAAGGGGCAGGGTATCAAGCATACATTTAATTAGTAGAAGTTACTGTAAGCTTTTAAAGTGAGATTATTCAGATAAGTTTTTCTCTTAGAATGAAATAGCAGAGCTGATATTTTATATGAAATAAAGACTGCAGTATTTCCTAGCTCTGGGGAAGTTAAGATCTTCGTGTAGTTGCTGCAGCTTTGTCTTATTTCTTTCTGTGCTAAGAGAAATTTTCTTAAAAAAAAGGATGAAGTGATGAACAAAACCAAAAAAATACCACATACTCACTCAAGATTCTGGATTGAAGTACACTGTTGCTCACCTAAATGCTGGTCTCTTAGGTGAACAGGTTGCAATGCATAGGTGAGAAGGCATTTTTTCCAGTTAAAGGTACCAAGATTTAAAAACAATCATTAGAACCATTGGGTACTTAGTGTGTTTGGATAATCCAGCCATTAATATACACAATGTCTTTGGAACTTTCCAGTGACATCCCTAATAGCTACAAGGTTAAAGATTTAGTTAATTCTTCCTTAGATGCCGGTAAAAAAACACAGAGGAAAAGGTATCCAGACACCTCTGGACTCAAAGCAATCTCCTCCAGCAGTAAATACCAGAAAGTTATCTCAAAGCCTAAACTTGTCCTTACCTATAATCTCCTTGCAGGGATTTTCAGGCGTGATGGGAATCCTGCAAGCTGGGCACTGATTATTGTTCTTCAGCCACACTTCAATACAAATGGAACAGAAAACATGGTTGTTCACACAGATAACTGGGTGACGGACCTTTTAGCATTAAAGGGGAAATAAAAAGAAAAGAAAAACAAACAATCAGACTTTATGAATACCTTAAAATTCTGTCAAGTAACAAAATACAAAAATATACAACTCCACCTCTCAGTGAAAGTCTGGCCTTACAGGAAAGTGACACTTGTTTCTCAGGGAGCAAAACCTCCTCACTCACAATGCAGAATTTCCCTCTTATTGAAGGCACCAAAGTTACAACAATTTCTACAGAACTAAGGCCCTTGTTACCAAGAGCTCATTAACAACCAGAATGGCAGCAGCACCTTCCCTTTACCCCATAACCTCCAAGAACTACAGCCAGCCACTCCTGCAAAATGCATTCCCCTCCCAAAGTAGAACACAACCAAAGTAGGTGCATTTGCAAAAGTGAGGCATGGAGGGATCTCTAGTGGCACCATCCAACACTTCCCTGCAAAAGAGATATCACTGGAACATAAAGTGTTACAGATTAACTTTAGGCTGTGGATAATCAGCTTCATGGAAATCAGCTTTTAAAAGGATCAGGGCCAAAACCACAGAGCTGAAATGTGAACCAGCAATCACTAATTCAAGTCTCCTGCTAGATATGCATTGCTACTAAATAAGTCATTACCCAAGAATGGGGCAGCTAACTGAAGGATTAAATATTCCAATCAGACACAGATTCTTTCAAGCTTTTCCTACCCTTCTAAAACAGCAGGGTAAACAAACTTTTACAAAATATTAATGACAATGCACTATTCTCTCTTGTCATTTAACTATAAACCCTATTTCAAAGTAAATGTGCACAGAGGGACCAAATATGATGAAAAAGACTTTATGCTTTATTGCAGCTTGCTACTGCTTACTGTAATACATACTCTTCAAATCTCTTATTTGTTAATGTAAGTATTTGTGTTAGGGGTCTTCAAATAATTATTTGTTTTTCCTCCACTCCTTTTCCCAGGAAATGCATTTGTAGACACAGAAGTATATATATAAGAAGAATATATATTACTTTAAATTATGCTGTACTGCACTTAAAACCCAAGTTCAAGAGAATCTTCATCTTTAAGTTAAGTTACTCATCATCTCCAAGATATTCCTCTTTCATTCTATTAGCAAAGCAGTCAGACTAAAAAGGAAAAATGAAATGTTGGCAGGGAGAAGCAAGCACCTGGAAAGGACAGTCAGTAACCACTTGGGCCAACAGATCAGATGTGTACGTAGCAATCGTACCCGTATGATCAGCACTGCACAAGATAAACCCAAATCTTTAACCACTGAAATATTCACAGATATGAACTAAGGCCCAGATCTGTCACTTTCTTATCCAATTCACTCTCTATGCCTCTGTTATCTTACAGGATTCACAATATTTTTAAGACCTCCAATATGACAGTCCTGGGAGTCAAACAAATTATCTATACATAAACAGAAATTCAAGTTATTGAAGGTATGAACAGAGAGAGACTGGACTTTCACCTCTAATTAGGAGGTTTTTTGTGATTATTAAAAGTATTAGCACACTAATGTTTTGGAAACATTTAAATATTACAATCTCTATTATTTCTAATTTCAAAAGTCTTGTTACTTATTGCTTTCTTTTATAACAAAAAGAGCTTTCTCACCTGCAGCTAGAAGGGGAAAAAAAGTGTTTTTCTCTAGCCATACTTATTTCTTACTCTAAAGCAGCCTGAGAATAGTTATATGGATGGTGATGATAAGATACAGAGCAGAATAACATAAAATAATCCAAACAGGAAAAGACATTTCATGAATGCAGGTTTTCCCCCCAGGGAGCAAGAGACCCTCAGTTACCCCAAACCTGACACAGAAGCACACTTCTTGCACATGAATGATTACTCCCTATCTCTAGCAAAATAGTAAGTCACATTTATTACTCTCCAGGGTAAAGTGCTTCTGATTTACACACCTTTACAAGTTTCATTTCAGGGCTGGGGTTTTATACTTTAGTTGGCTCAGGATCCACACAAAGCAATGCACATCAGAACAGCAAAAGCCGCTATTGAAATGTCACACAATGGCTGGTAGTGCCACTGCCCTTCCCACCGACTGTGACAAGCCCCAGGGGGTGGGGGACCAGGACATACCTATTAATAAAAAGCACTTTAATTACAGCACAGTTCCAGTTCATTCATTGACCATAATGTCTATCTAGAAAGACTACAGTTTATTTCAGAAGGCTTGATCAGCTAGGTGATTTTGAGCAATTTCTTAATTTTTCCCCTCCAGCATAATGCCAATTCCTATGCAGATCAAAATCCAATCCTGTACACATCTACTAAGTGTTGAAGGCACTCCTGGGCCTTCAAGCAGCAGCACTAATGGAGGAGCAGGCACATGGAAAATCAGACAGTGAACCAATCCCTAGACATCCTGCACTGTTTCAACCAACACAGAACTGTGTCTCGAGCCCAAGCAACCTGTTGACACCAAAACCAACAAGAGAGACCTTCAGACATCTTGGGACAAGTAAAGCCCACGAGTAAAGTCTGAAGCAGATGGCTTCCGATCTGCAGGCTAATTAAAACATTCAGGTATGTTAGACGACAGCCCAGACTGTACCACAAGAATATTCACATAACAAACATGAAATTGATCCAAGCAATTCACTCTTATTTTAAATGATTATTCACACATCTTGCCAATGTACTTTCTGACACTGTTCACATTAACAAAATGGGCTAACACGTCCCTGCTGCCCAAGATTTCAGTTTCATTAAAAAACAATGAGTGGCCAATTCATTGAAAGAATCTCTCTGCAATATCTCCTCTTTTATCCTCTTATCGTTATGCACAGTGAATAGTCTGTATCTTGCAGTCAGCCCTTTGCAGATTTTGCAGGGACAGCAAGAGATACATTCTGAGTTTAGGGTGGGTCTTCTACCTGATTTGAAGTCTATGCTACATACCACAGAAGTATCAGATGTCAAACCTCCATGATACTCCCTGTTCCCCCCTAAAAGATAGCAAAAACTGACAAGATTTTTTCCTTAATTCAGGCTAAACAAATTCCTTTCTCCAACTTTAATCCTGAGAAGATGTGTTTTTCTGGTGAAGTTTTTCAGTGACATTCCAAGCTAAAGATCTGTATTAAAAAGAAAGGGCAGTCAGAGCTGTCAGCTGCCAAAATTTAAACAGGTTTACAGATGTCTAAATATGAAAGCAGAAAAATATATTTATTACATGTATCACCAACAGATTCACTTCTATAATGTTTATATATTATCTCAGTGCAAGAGAGCAAGAAAGAGTGTGGAAGTCAACCAGTACAAACTCAGGAACATCTAGAAAGGAAGTGAAAGTATGAAATAGTGGCTTGGAATAAGCCAGTGGCTTTACAGCAAGATATGAATGGATACCTAACCAAACTGTTAAGTGCTTAGACCAGAAAGTAACTAGGAACGGATTCAAATAGCAAATATATTTGTCAATTTGATTTCACTCTCTTGTCACTCCTTCCACTTTTTGCAGAGTGAAGGGAATCCACACTGCATTACATACAGAGGACACTTGGGTTCTGTTCCATTTTCATTAGACAGATAAACAGAAAAAGAAAAGTAACAGGACAACAGCCAGGAAGACTTGCGCGGCTTTCACAAAAAAAGCCAAGAAATTAGTAAACATGGTTGCTAAAAAGTAACACGCTGTCAGAATTATGAGACTTGAGAAAAGAACGACGTCTGACTACTTTCACTACCAGCGCTTCGCTCCGACTTCACACATCAAATGTGCCTGCTCTTTCGTTATCACCCCAACAGAGAAGGTCTGGGAGTAAAGGCCAGGTAAGGTAGAAACAAACTAAACAACAAATGCCAGAGTACAAACATAAAAGGCTGTCTCTCCCCCTGTAATAATTGTTGTGCTTTAAGAGAAGAGAGCGAGGGGGGAAAAAATAAGAGTAGTAAAGAATGAGCAAAGAATTTGAGAAGCAATTAGTGACAGCCATGAAATTAGCTCTGGGGCTTTTAGAGAAGAACAGACTAGCAAGAGCCCTCTGCTTCCCGAGGGAGAAGAGAAAGGAACTGAGAAAGGGTCAGAGAGAGGAAACGGAAACTTTTTCTCCAGACTGCTGCACTTTTGCTCAATACTTTTTAAATCTACTTGGTTATACACCCCCTCTTTGTTTCACTTGTCCTCGCGACACAGCACCACGCTCAAACAGAAGCTCCCCGAGCATTTTATAACAGAGTATCCTGCTGGTACTGGGAGAAAACCCCCGACCCTGAACACCTGCACCTCGGGAGCTGCATACCCACGTTTCAACGACCTGGTGCCCCCAGGCCCATTCAGCACCTCCGGGACGCTCCCGCCGGGGCAACGCGCGCTTCCCAACATCCCAAGGGTGCCAGCAAGCCTCGGCCGCAGCCGGGAACGGCCCACACCCCAATTTCCTTCTCCGCACGGAGCCGCAGAGCCTTAAAAGACACAATCCCGATGGGGGTCAGAGCGTCGAGCCGCGCTAGGGCCTCAGAGCTGCAGCGAGCGGCGGGCCCTCCCTGCTCCCCGCACCCACCCCCGGCCCGCAGGGGCCGGGCAGCGGCGGCGCCGTTACCTTGCCCAGGCAGATGTGGCAGGTGATGGGCAGCGTGAGGGACAGCGTGACGCTGGGGCCGTGCTGCGCCATGGCGGGCCCGGAGCGGCGCGGCCCGGCGCCAGCAGCACGGAAGTCCCGCGGGCGGGCGGCCCCGGCCCCGGCCCCCGCCAGCCCCGCTACGGCAGCCGGCGAGGCCAAGCGCAGGGGAGCGCCGCGCGCTCTGGCAGCGCTCCCCTGGAGGGCGGGCGGGAGCTGCGGCCCCTCACGGCTCTGCTCCGCGGCGGCTGCTCCCCGAGGAGATGGCCCGCGAGTCCGTGGCGGTCTCAGCCTACGCACGGCATTCCTGGGGGGAAGCACAGCGCCATGGGGAGCGCGGGCACCAGTGCCTGTGCAGAAGGGTGATCTCCTTTCCCCTGATAAACCTATGCTGTGCTCAGGTTTCATCATGCCGAATTAAATAAATGGCTGTTTAAATTCTGCTAATTGCCCTGAATCACAGAATCTTAGAATCATAGAGTTACGGAATTACAGGATCACAGAATGGCTCGGGATGGAAGGGACCTTAGGGATCATCTTGGCCCAGCCCCCCAGCCTTTCACTAGGCCGGGCTGCTCAGAGCCCCATCCAGCCAGGCCTTGAACACAACCAGGGATGTGGCATCCACAATTCTGGACAGCCTGTTCCAGTGCCTCAACACTCAGTGCCTAATCCAAACCCACTCTCTCTCAATTTGAATCTGCTCCTCCTTTTCCTGTTGCTACATGCCCTTGTAAATAGTGTTATGAATGAGAAACAAAAAGTCTCAATATTCAGCAAAATATAGATTGTTTTATTTTATATAGACAGAGCAAGCAGGGCTGGGGAACGTGAGGAGTCACTGCCCACTCCATGCTCCATCAAACCTTGGTTTGCAGCCTCTTCTTATAGTATGGTCTCTCATTGTAATTTTTAACTTTGCCAGGTAAGCAGTGGTGGTCGAATAAACATCCGTAAAATCTTTGGGCAATAGTCAGTCTCGTAGATAACCATCTGATCTTGGTAGATAAAAACTGGCAAAAATCGGGAAGTCTGGTCTTTGTAGATAGGCAGCATTGATCAAACAAAGGCAGGGAATTTGATTTTGCAAAATCTGTTGGACTACGGGAAGTCTGATTTTGCAAACTGGTAGTAGATACAACTTATTTAGAAAACATAGTATTCATAACAGGGGGATTTAAAACAATGATTTGATCGTATATTTTCCTCTATCTAGTTCATGCTTCACTTCAGACCTTAGTATTCTGGTTTATACAAACCCCAATATTTTTATGATTAACACAAATATTTTATCAATTCTCACTGTAATCTTGACTCATCTTTCCTGTAAGTTCTCTTCAGGTACTGAAAGGCCACAATTAGGTCACCCTTGAGCCTTTTCTATCATGAACAATCCCAGTTCCCTTAGCCTTAGGAGAGGTACTCCATCCCTCTGACCAACTTGGTGGCCTCTTCTGGTCTCACTCCCACAAGTCATTGTACTTCCTGGGATATGGGAACACATTTTCATGGCACTTATTCTAGTGGAAGCTGCCAGGGCATGAGCCCCCATCCCCATTACCTCCAGTCCATCTGCAGGAGCCCATGCCCTGCTGCAGTCTCACACCTGGCATCACAGCTGGGCTCCCACACTGCCCTCCCAGCCTTTGCTTCTTGGCCCATGGCATTGCTGGTCAGCTCAGCTGGGATTTGTACAGCCCGTGCAGCTTTGGGGGCAACAATAAAATGAGGATTGGGAGAAGCCCTCACACCCTACAAGGTGCTGTGAGTGATGATGCTGTGTGGAAGATTCTGATCCATGAAAACCAAGGGACCAAATCCAAGGATGAAAATTTTGCATCGGCTACCCAGCTTGTGCCAACAACTCTCCAAATCATGGAGCTTTTGTGTTGCACTTTCTGGACTTCTGAAGAGCAGCTGGGAAGCAGTGCTGGGGGGATATGAGGATCACTTGACCTCAGTCCCAGGATTCCTGTAGTTTCTTGTAAACGTACCACAGCATGCTGAAAATTTTAGACCTGAGTGATTTAACATTGCACCACAAGATAAATGCTTATAATGCTGAGCAGCTAATTCAAACAAGCATGAAGTTGTGGATGCAATGATTAACAAGGAAAGTATCTTAGACTGACATAGCAGAGTTGCACGGATGCATTTCAATTTGATATAGGTAAGTCACTGCAAATAAAGTGAGGAAGCTAATCCGTGGTGACATTCCAGCAGAAACCAGACCTAGTGGATTTGGTGGTAATACAATGCTTGAGTAGGAGAGGACAGGTTTGAATAAGGTGCGCTTGATAAAAATTGAGTGCTTTAGTAAACTTCAGGAAAAAATGCTTATTGCCAAATAAGAAAAGAACCATTTACCAACAGAATGCACATACCATTAATTAATATAGGCTGGAGTGAGTGGACATCCTCTTTGAGATTCTTTTAATCTTGGCACCACTGACATGCTGCTTAGGTAGAATGGTGCTCAGAGAAATGTTTTCAAGAGAAATGTAAAATTTTTGAGAAATTTGAGCTTGAAAGAGAACCAGTGGAGCCTGAAATTCTTTGAGTGAGTTTATTGTGCAGCCAGCAAGCTACATGGGAATGCAGTGAATCCCTCTTATTTATCTTTCTTAGCTTTATTTTTATACTGACTTTTATTGAAAAAGTGTGAATAGACAATATAGAGAGTAGAAAGGGTAAACGCATGAAAAAGTGTGAATAGACAATATAGAGAGTAGAAAGGGTAAATGCATGAAAGAGAAATCAAAAGCAAGGAAATGCATCTCACATTTGACATGTGAAACTCTTTTAAATGAATCTGGGATAAAGCAGGAACCCTTTCAAAGACATGACTTCCACTGCTTCAAAAAAGTGTATGCAACTGGAAAGTGACCTGTTAGAGAACAAGCTCTGTTGGGATGAATATATTTTCTTTCAACCAAAAATAACTTGTAAAGGAGTTTATTTTTCTGAACAAGCTGCTAAAAGGAAAATGTTTTCTCTTAAGGAGGTTAAATATATTTGTTTAGTGGATTTCTGCTGAAGTTGTATGCCTAGTCCGTGAAGGAATACTTAAAAAATTATTTGTGATCTAGTAGCGCCTCAGGTTTTATTGAAATATATGGGTTGATGTTACCAACTCTTCAGGGGTATGGAAAATACTTAATTCTGTAGTACTGAAAGAGAGACCTCAGAGAGCAAGGAGAAAGGAGCTGGAGGGGTAACAATCTGCTGCAGCTGAGGGGAGTTGAGAAATACCATGTAAATATGGGAGGTAACAAATGTTTAACAGGTCCAGGCTATTGAGCACCATAGTCCATATAGCATGAAGGATACTTTTGCAAGAGGGCTGGAGCCAGGATGAAACAGATAAAAAAATTCCTGGAATGCCTGGCATGCCTCTGCTGAGGCACTGGGGCATAAGGATCAAACAGTCAGGCAATTTTCCAACAATCTGGCCACTGCTGGTAAATCTACAGAGAAAGGATGGGTTAAAAGCCAAGACTCTAACCATGAATGATCTCCTAGGATCAGGGGTTAATTTGTAAACACTTCAGCAACTTCACTACCTGATCCTGAAATCTCAGAAGCCTGAGAGGATTAATAGTGGAAATATGAAAATAACATCTGTCACAAAATGTGAAAAGTTCTTTGATTACAGCTTGAAAACCAATATAGCACAAGACAAACTGGTCAGAGTACTAAATTGAGACAATTAAGTCTTTTCTTCTTGAGACATATATTGTTTGATTCATAAATATTAATAAACTTACCATATTTTTTGCTTAAAGTACATAAATTCCTGTATTTTGGATCTGTACATGTTTCCCAGCAGTGTGCAGAGAGAGGAAGAAGCAGGTGAAGGTATGAAATGTCTGTCTTCATGGCTGATTAGCCCAGACAAATCTGATAAATAATGCAGTTGCATTTCTTCCTATAATTTGAATATAAATATATATATTTGGATGTAAGGTGTTATGCCTTGAAAACCTAACTTAAAGGTCATTTTTTTGTACCAACACAAGTAGGTATAAACCACTGATAGCCAAACTGTCCACCCTCAGTGGTGACTTCTGCAACAGTGAAGTCTGTTCAAGTTGGCTTTGAAGAGTTTCCTCTTTGGGAACAAGACTGGATGGATATTCAGCTTTTATAAAAGGGTTTCCTTGGCAGTTTTGCATGATTTAGGGGAATACGGAGTGAAATTTGCCTAAAACTCAGTAAAGAAGCCTTGTATTCTAGGTGCCTAATTCAGACCTGTGGTCACAAAAGGATGAAAACAGGTTCCTCCTGCTCAGGATATTACTACTGAGGAGCCCTGCAGCATGGTGGCCTCACTGGCTCCTGTTGTGCGACACCATCTCAGGGATTCACCGGCTGCCATTCAGAGGCCATTCAGTGGAAATATGTAGCTGTCAGATACCCCTTTCTATGCTGCCTGAGGACAGTAGGCTGCTCTTGCCACCTGCTCTTTGGGAGTTCCCATGTGGCTTTAATTTTAAAATGTAAGCAAATTCAATCTCTCTCTTTAAGACAGCATTTTGGGGTTTGGCTGTGAAAAAAAAAAAAGGTATTTCCAGAAAGGAAATAAAATGAATGCTAGAGGCCAGAAGATTGATCTCTGGCCATTGGGTAAGAGAACTGGGACAGAGAAAGAGAAGAATTTGTTGATTTAGTAATATTTGAGATTGACAGTCTTGTTGAAGCTTAGTGCAGTAAGTCTTCTTCACAAGAAATAGTAAAAGACGACAAATCACTTTTAAAGTTTTCATTTTGAGTTTAACCACTGTAACTTTATCCTCTTAAAGAAGAATATTCCTGCTCTCAGGTTCCACAACCCACAAAGGAATTAAAAGTGACTAGCTCAGATGTAGACATCTTGCTCCTAGGCATCCAAAGTTCAATAAGAAGAAGAACCCCATTCTTCATGATCTCTTTTAGATTTTTTTGATCTT
Source organism: Cinclus cinclus (assembly GCF_963662255.1). NCBI lineage: Eukaryota > Metazoa > Chordata > Aves > Passeriformes > Cinclidae > Cinclus > Cinclus cinclus. The sequence goes on from NC_085047.1 coordinate 70,022,332, forward strand.
GCACTTCTGATGTTTTCCATTTTTCTTGATGTGTCAGCAAGGAGCCAAACAAGTAAATAGATAATGCTGGGATATACCTGAAGTCAGTGCAGCTTTCATACTTAGAACAGACACTAGACTATGCCCTTCTTCCTTTCTGAGGGTCATCATGCAAGAGGCTGATTTCCCTTTAGACCCTTGTTCAGATATTTTATCTAAACTGTATTATACTAGAATGACATCTGAGGACAGGGAGAAGCTCCACAAGTATTGTGCTGTGCAGTACTCTCTACCCTGCTTGTATGTCTCAGCCTAAGGATGTCTCCATGGACTTTTCACTGGACAGGAGACTGTCTGGATGAAGGCTGGTTGCAATGAGCCACAGATGTACCAGGTGAGATGCTGACCACCAAGAGGTATGGATAAACAGACTTTTTAATATTATTTGCTTATTTTATTTGCTAGTATACACACAGCTTTTGTGAAATAGGCAGTATAACAGTGAAGGGGGTGAATTTTAGCTACCTTTTATGCATAGAAGGTCTCTCACTAACCCACCTGCAGAGATTTAAGTGACTTAGGAGACTGCTTCTGCAGGGAAGATCATGTTTGGGTCATTATTCTGCAAGTGTTGGTTGGTACCTTATCTGTGGCATTGCTCCAAGTATGAAAGCCTTTCAGAACACCTTGTGGTGCCTGTTGCCAGCAGAGGATCTGTCTGCCAGAATGTAGTGAAGAATGAGTCAAAACACTGCAAAACATCAGAAAAGTTTGATAAAGTTACAGAGATTACAGAAATAATGGTCTTCCCTTCCCTTCCCTTCCCTTCCCTTCCCTTCCCTTCCCTTCCCTTCCCTTCCCTTCCCTTCCCTTCCCTTCCCTTCCCTTCCCTTCCCTTCCCTTCCCTTCCCTTCCCTTCCCTTCCCTTCCCTTCCCTTCCCTTCCCTTCCCTTCCCTTCCCTTCCCTTTTTCTGTTAAGCAAGGGGAGGCTGGAATTAACAGTGTAAAATCTTAATGAGTAAATTGTGCTGAGCAGTGTGGTTCACCTCCGTTATTCTCCCAGTCTCAAATGCTTGCCAGCCAATCAGAGCATTTCTTAAAACCAGAGATTTATAGTGAAAAGTCAGCCCTAATTGAATTTCTTCATTAAGAACACCATCAAACAGATACAGAACACCTTACACCACCTTGTTTAAATTAGATTCATTTTTCTGATTAATTATTAAAAGGAAAGTTTAAAAAATCATAAAATCTTAAGTGCTATTAAAAATTGATTAGGAATGCATTTTTTCATTGACCCAGTTTGTATTTTTTTAATTTTTTTTGTCAAAGCTAATACATTTGAGTAGCTGCCTCAGACAGAAGTTTGTAATCATTTGGTCATCAGTCAATTAATCACAGCTTCATAAATATTGATCTCAGATTACATTTATTCTTCATTCTTGAAAGACAGTTTTTTATTAATTTAGGCTCACTCACATACATTGTGGTTTACACTGAAATTATTTTTAAAAGTTCTATTAAAATTTAATTTGAGCAGCCAGCCAGCATTGCAACCACTGCACATTGTGCCACTTTTCGGCAGGTTTGCCACCTCCTCCTGGAAGGTCCTGAGTGCCCATGGGTCATCCTGTAGGGCTTGCTAACTGGCATCTGTCACCCATAAACCTCTTCATGTGGAAGATACACACCACTCATCCCAGCTAGGAGTAGATTGTGACTAAGTGTGGATTTTTCTGAGAGGAGCAAAGAGGGTTTCTGATGTTTCTCTTCCCACTCTCAGTGGCCATATCCTAATTCCTGGTAATCCATCACAGATGGTGGTGTCTTCCTGATTATCTTAGAGCACTTGGTTGCCCCTTGGCCTCCCAGACACCCCACAGGCCATGTGAGGTGTGTGTTTGAGGGTACATGGGTTGAATGTACCCAGCCCTGCTGCAGTCCCTGTCATGGAGGTCGTACATGACCTTGTGACTCATTCTAGGACAGTGGGGGTACCTGGGAATGCTCTTGCAGGGCCTGCTACTGCCTCTCTTCTGCTTAGGAAAAAATCCAGTACTTTTGCAGAAGTTGGGTCTGTAAACATGAATTCTAGGAATTTTTGAAGTGAGGTGCTGCAAGGAAGAGGAAGGACTCTGATCTCAAGCATTTGGAGGGAACACAGTCCTTCTCATAGCATGTTCATCATACTTGAAACAGTACTGAAGCAATGCAAGCAATCTTTTGTTAACATGATCCAATTGCACCTAATAATCTCCATCTTGACAATTAATTATCTTTTTTTGTTGTGTGTTTTTGTTTATGCTTGATCTTGTAGTTTAAGAAGCAGATATATGGAGATGTCAGGGGTAAGAGCACACATCTGAAGGGTGACCTGAAGCACTCTCTGTGCAGGCTGCATCCTTTTCTGCCCCATACTTGGTATTTTACTTTGAATGCTGTACTTTGTGCTGAGAATGACAAATTTCTTGGTTGGCTTCTGCAGTACATTTGGTTCTTTGTCCTATTCTTTGGTAGAAAAAATGTGTCAAAGTCAATGTTCCCTAAAATCTCACTTGACTGAGGACTTCGGAGTAATGGGATCATGTAGCAACTATTATCTTTTACAGCTCTGAAAAATTCTATGATTCATCTTTAATGTCCCACATCAAAACTGGTTGCCCACTGTTGTCACTCCAAAACTCTTATTTATTCTGGCACAGTTCTTCTGAGAGGCTCTGAAATACAGCTTCAAATCATGACCAGCAGAGTGTCCTGGTGTGCTCTTCAGCATGGAGTCATGCGGACCCCTGTTAGCATTCCTTATTTTTGCTGATGGAGAATGGATCATTTTTGTGACTATCCATTTATCTAAAGTTGCAGAAAGCTGATGTAATTTCCAGAATCCTATTCCCCAATCAAATATACCACTCATTTACCATAAAAAATTAAATCACACTGCAGCAAATTATCAGACCCTTTCCTTTAAATCTGTCATACACAGTGCTTTTCTGCACTTTCAGAAAAGTCATCCTGTAAGGATCATGTCAGAAACATGTGCAGAGGGCATTCAGATAACCCATTTATTTTACAAATAGCTGTGAAGATTTAAGATATTTTCACCTATGAGCTGTTACCTACTTCTGTTCTTATCTATTTGCTGCAAAGTCAGACTTCTTTTTTTGCTTTCATTATCCATGGTCTATGAACATGCTGGACATAATTTGTTTGTTTTGCATTATGGCAAATACAGAAAGGACATTGTCTGCTATGACACAATCATTTCCAGCAGAGAAATGCTAGCAAATGTATGCAATTGAGGACATGTTAAATTGCTTCAGCTGTAAACTTAAAAAATGCTTGTATGTTCTCTATTGTGCGACCAGAAGTGGATTCTGAGTTGTAGCTAGCATCTTCAAACAGGAGGGATGCCAAGGAGATCCAGTAAATATATCACCCTCTGAGCAGTTCTTTGCAATAGTGTGGTGGCTGGAATTGGGTTCTCCAGGTTACCCAGTTTATCCAGTGGTTTGACAGATGCTATGGTGAATTTGAGCAGTGTTTTATATTGTACTGAGTTTGGTACTCCCAGACAATCTTTCCTGGCAGAAAAGAAGAAAAAGAAAACCTGCAAAGCAATAGAGAGAGATGATTGTAACAGTGCCCCAACTCTTCCTGGCTTTTTGCTTCAGACACCTGCAAAATGGCCCAATTGGTGTTTTCCCACTGAAGTATTGTGTCACTAATTCACCACTCAACAACTTCAGCACTTCTGAGAATGAATATGGCAGTTGAATATAAGGTTCTAGCTCATGAAAATGCTTTTTTTTAAAAATTAAATCTTTCCCTAAACATGCAGAGTTCTTTTAGTCCAGAATATGCAAAGCTGTGTATTTTAATGAAATTCTTTGAACTTCAGAATAATTTAAGAGAAAAACAATGCATTTCCTGTGAGTATATTTAGTAGATACATCTGTTTCATTCAGTTTTGCATTAATTGGTTTGAATTGATTAAATTCAGCTGATATTTAAAAACTTTTCTTTTTAAAAATGTAAAAAAACATTTTGCATTTTGTTAATATATATATGGTCATCCTTGGCTCAAAATCAGAGACTTCTGGAGTGAAGTGGCAACCAGGGCATTGTACATGGCTCCTTGCAGGACCAGGCATTTGCCAGAAATATATAAAATATGCTATAGATCCAGATCAGTCCCAGGTCTTTCCTTCTTGACTTACCTCTGAAATCTGTAATCCCAGTTTTTCCATCTCTTCATTGCAAGAATGTATAGCAAAATATTCAATAATCAAGTAATTTTTGTTCTTGTCTGTCATTGTAATGTCACTGAATTAAAACAGAAATCTCCCACCCTGTGTTTAGTATTACCTTGTCAGGTGTGAGTTCAGTGACTTCAGAGTGCTCCTGGGACACCACAGTTCAGGTAAATGTAGACTTAGCCTCTGAGGTAAGTTTCAGGAACAACATAGTCAAGAAATAGGCTGCTGTACAGATCTTAAACTGACAGGAGAAGAAGGGAGGGAAGGATGTAACGTATATCCAGGAACTGCTGCAGTTTTATAAGCTTTGTGCTATTGTTTTTAAAATCTGTCTGGGGAAGGGGGGGGGTGTATGTTAGGAAGGAAATGGAGAAACAAGAGTAAAGAGAGAATTAATTGGAATGAACAATGAATAGGCAGAGTGAGGGGCCAATGAGAAAGCTGTAGAGATACTGTGATAATGTTATCAATATCCATAAATTCTGGCTTGAGTGATGGCTGCAACAGTTTTTGCCAGCTTTGCTCCTTGCAGCTCATCCCTGCAGCTCCCCCCATCCCTCTGTGCTCATGGGGGTGGAGGAGGTGGTGTCCCTGTGGCTTTGAGAGAGGGCTCCCTCAGTGTGTATGCTCTCTTCAAGGAACTCATAAAGAGCTCTTTGAAGGGAGTGCAGGGTGCATAACTTCCATTTTGGCTGTCTGAAAAATGGGTAAGAAATTTTTTAGATTCCTCTTCACCCAACAAAAGGATGTAGGTATCTACATATGAGAAGATCTCACCAACCACATCTGGGAGTCACTGCCAAGAAACCGAGCTTTCTAGGATATGAGACACTGCATCTTCAGATAAACATCCTAAATAAATTTGATGAACTGTGTTCTAGGAGTGCCTAGTTTTAATCCAGGGCCTATAAAGGGTTGCTAGAGTGAGTTGGCCAGGTGTCGTAGATTTGTCTTAGGGCTAACAAAGTGAATCCAACACCTTGGTATTAGAAAACCAGGTGAAGAAACATCTGTTTCAATTTGATTCACAAAAAAAGCAAAGTCTGACCGGTAACTAAAGATCTTGATTTCAGTGACATTTCTGTAATCATATCCCAAGTGCAGTAGGTTTTAGATCCAGCTGTTTATTTTCTGGGGGGACACTAAGGCAGACTTGCTTACAATTCTGTTTTCTTGAAATGAACCAGAGTCTTGCTTACTGACAAGTCTATAAATGAACCATTTGCCAAATATACTGCACCAATAGTTTTTCTTTGTGAGTCTTACATGCTACAAAACATCCTTTGAAAAGGATTGTACTCTGGCAATAAAACCGGCCTTTTGAAACTTTTTTGCACATAGTTTATTATTTTTTTTCCATTATATCAAGTATTTTCTAGTATTCAGAGAAAGATCTTTGGCAGCTTTAAGGAGTATAATAAAGTTAGTTGAGGAATACATTAATTTGTTTAAAGTGCTTGTAGGAGAGTTGGACTGCTGTATTATCTGTGCTGAAATATATGGGTAATTAATTTGCTAAGTGCAGTGACAAAAAAATCAAGGACTATTTGTATCTGGCCTTGGTTTTGATTTACTTGGAAATGTTCATTCTAGAAAGTCAAGTAATAACTTCGATCTTGCAGTGTTCTCCTGAAAAAAGTCCCAGCTTTCACTGAAATTGCAAACCGCGGAGGCAGCCTCCAGTGTCTGTACCTGAAGACCTCTGTGCTCAGAGCTGCTACTGACTTCAGTGGGAATTTTGTGTAAGTACAAAGAGATGAACAGAAACTATGAGTAAGAGCAGAGGCAATGTTCCAGTTTCACCTGAAAATTAAGCTTATAGGGGCTATAAAATATTGTAGGTTTATGTTTGTTTGGTTGGTTGTGTTTTCTTTTTTTTTTAATGTAGTAGACTACAGGTATTTTAGATTCAAATTGTGCACCTTTCAGCTGAAAGGAGAGCTGCACTTAATAACTGATAACTTAATAGCACATCTAAATGTGTTTTAAAATACTTCAATTTACCTATTAAGACCAAATAGACTGTTTGTTAATTTGACAGAATATCCATGTTCCCTGAACTTAGGGCTATAAAAATTGTTCATCTGCTCAGTCACAGGCCATTTAATTTTGGATGCATCATTGCCAGTTGGTTACAGTAATTAGCATTCTCTCTGTTGTAGCAGCTTCCCTGAAGCTATGCTAAGTAGGGTTACACTTCTGTATGGAAACATAAGCAGCCTTGTGCAAATGAGCCTGGCCACCCATCTTAGAGACAGAAGCCCTAGCTACAGCTTCTTGGCTCAGGGTGCCCTATATGCCCACCTGCAGATCTTATTTACTGGTTATTAATGACATGAAGTGTAGGCAGCTGTGAAAGGCACAGCATGGCAGCTTAAAGCCTCTGCTCCAAAGTATTCTCTCAGCCTTGTCATTTCTTTGAGTGACACCTAATTTCCTTTTTTTTTTTTTAAATCTTCTCCTTTATGCTCTCTTTTAATGAAGTTATAGGACAGAAATAAAGTCTCTGGGTGTAAATTGTGTATATATATATACATATATGTAAACAAACCTGTGAACTGAGGCATAACATTTGCTAACACAGTTATTTGCCACTTAAAACATGGATTCTCAGATAAAAATGTTTTGATAAATACTCTGTTATTATGAACATATGCTGCAAATATTTTGGTTCAGTACATTTTTCCATATCTACTAATGCCTAAAGTAGTGTTTTTATTGTATTTTTAATGAAGACACCAACTGCCAGCCCTGGATCATGAGTAGTGCTGAAATTATTCTATTGTAAAGGCTGGAATAAACAGTACAATTGCTAAAACCATAAATAAATTAAAAAGAAGTCAAGATTTTTTTGCCAGTTGTTCTGCAGCCTATGCGCATTTTCTTGTTCTGTGTGAAATGTCTATGCTTTCTTTTGGTTTCCTGGGAAACAAGTGAGGGGTGGTATACAGTGCAAGATGTACTCTAAGAATAATTCTTCCCATTTAATCCACTCTGATTTTTCCTTCTTAATATACTGGAAGGTAACTAATATTTAATACCATGAAATGTATCTGTGCATGTTTAATGATTCAATTAATCAGAGAGAAACCTTCTTTATAATTAAATATGGATAGGATATAGTCTTTTCTTCTCATTGACTGATGCTTCTGAGAATAAGGGAGAAGAATAATTTTATGCCATTATTCTGTGTGCCTTTTATTAGAACTCTGAACTGTTTGGGTGTAAAATCAATGATAGAAGTACATTTTTTTTAGACTTATGCACTCAGCAGTTTCTGTATTCCATAAAAGTATAACCATATGAATTTAGATACCAATACCACAAAGATTTACATGGGTTTAAGCTCAAGAAAAGTTCAACTGATGCTAATGTGATTACTCATATGAAGTTTGAAGACTGTGTTTGAGCCTTTGTAGGACTGTCTCATTCAATTTCTGGATGAGGCCTGATATGAGCTTGGGAAAGATTGTATATGCTTGCTCTGAAATTCTTGATTTGATGATGACTTGCAGCCATAGCTCATTTTCAAGGAGCCATTTTATTAATGTGGTCATGGACCCTTCTTGACTTGTTTACTTAAAAAAAGGTTACAAACCCCAGTATAACTTATGCTTCCCCACTTCCATACAAAGTTCTGTAACTGTTTTCAATATAGTACGCAGATGGAGGGCATCTATTGGGAAGTACATGCAGACAGTTTTAAATATGGAAATGGAGATTTCCTGCTTCTTGATTTTGTATAAATTGTTGAATATATTTGTTTAATGATTTGTATAGAGCCTCAAGCCATAGCAGCTAGGTGATGTTTACAAAAGTTAAAGCATAAGTTACATGCACAACCTACAATGGGCTTCATTAAATGACCACTTATGCTGCCAAGGGTACCATATGTTAATAGCCATGTTGTGAGACCACTTTTCAAGTTTGTCACTGCTCATATTTCACATAGTATTTTTTTCCAACATATATACCTACCTTTTTAATAAGAGGATTTTTTTCATTATAATTTTAACAGGGAAATAATAAGCAGAAAAATCAAATGCCAAAATTTTCTCTTATAAGTAGGCTAAGTTTACAATGGGTAATAGAATACCTAGTCTGAAGAATAAAGAAGTGGTTATACTATTTCTGTAGCACTTCAGTCAAGAAAGACCCATTAATTTGTTTTTAGGGTGACCTTAAGCAAGAAAAATTAGTGTTTTGCTCTGTTAGGGTACAGGTGTCTGTTGTATATTATTTGACGGTTTCTGTTGAGACTTTAGAAACTGTGGACAAAACCCTGACATCCATGGAACAGCACCGAGACTAGGTTTTTGTTCTTAGGGGTGATAGCATGCTGTATTCAGGTGTTCATTAGGAAGCTTATATTCATTGAAAAGAAAACCAGTAACCTTCTCTGGAAAAATAATCCAGTCAGCATATAAGTAGGAACTGATGCCAGCTATCACATTTGGAACCTCAGTGTATATATTTTAGATGTCAGTGCTTAAGGATTAAAGCACCCCTTCATTGCTGATGTCCTAATTTCCTTGACTGGGGTGAACAGCTGAAATATTGTGCCATTGGAGAGTAAAAGGCTGTTGATTGTGAGCAAATGTGCTCCAGGTGAGGAAGCCAAAATCTACATCTATCCTGAAGGAAGTTCTGTCAGCCTTTATGCAGTAAAAACTGCGTGATGGTCTAGTGGGGAATTTTACCAACCTGTGTTTAATGTAGGTGCAGAGTCAGCAGGTAGCAAAACCTCACTTGTGGATAAGCTGTGCATCTCTAGATGAATAACAGTAAAAGGTTTGGACCACGCCAAGCAGGCACACATTGGGAAAAAGTTTAAATCAAGTTATTTTAAAGGAATTCACTATTTTATAGTATTTTAAGTGACATTATTTACAGTATGTTTGAAACTTCTCCCCTTAGGAGGTCACCTTCAGTAGCTCTTCTGTGAATGTGTATCATTGCATGATCTTGGACTATTGTCACCTCATCACACTAATACATTACTACAGGGTAAGAAACGTGAAATATTCCCTTGAAAAAATTCAAGGTTCTCCTTCTCTTGAAACTCCCATTTCTAGCACCAGCAGGTTGGGGAACGGTGCTTAAAACCTTAACATTTTTATGCACAAAAAATATTGTCACTTTAAGATGATTTTTTTGCATTTAACTCATGGACATTTGCAGTTGTGGTACAAGTCTGCTTTTGGTGATTTTTTTTTTTTGAAGTAAATATGACAAATGACTGTTGCCTATCACATGGTTGTGCAAGTTAATACTACCATGTATCTGACATAGGGGATACAAATACTTTTTGTTCATGAATATGAAATTAAATGTGAAGAGTAATCAAGCTAATTTCTTTCTGGATCCCAACTTCAGGGTATTCTTGCTCAAGGTTTTCAGAAAAAAAATTGAATTGTAGGTAATTTGGTACAGTGGAGACAGAAAAATGGTTGAGATCCAATATTAGGTAACATTGACTGTGACATATTTTGGACTGTGCAAGAGTTCCAGAAAGAAGTCTAACTACTAAGTTTCAGGGTCCTGCACTTGGGTCACAACAACCCCATGTAGAACTAGAGGGTTAGGGAAAAGTGACTGGAGAGAAAAATACCTGGGGGCCCTGACAGACAGCTGTCTGAACATGAGCCATCAGTGTGCCCAGGTGGCCAAGAAGGCCAGTGCCATCCTGGCCTGCATCAGCAGCAGTGTGGCCAGCAGGACCAGGGCAGGGATTGTCCCCCTGTGCTCGGCACTGGTGAGGGCACAGCTCCAGTGCTGTGTGCAGTTCTGGGCCCCTCACTGCAAATAAGATATTGAGGCACTGGAGAGTGTCCAGAGAAGGGGCAAAGGATCTGAAGCACATGTCTGTTGAGGAGCAGCTGAGGGAGCTGGAATTGTTTAGCCTGGAGGCAAAGGAGGTTTGAGGGAGACACCACTCTCTACAACTCCTGAAAGGAGGTGGGGGGTTTGTCTCCTCTCCCAGGTAACCAAGGACAGCTCAACAGGAAACAGCCTCAAGCTGTGTCTTAGACTGGATATTTCTTCAATGAAGGGGTTGTCAGTGATTGGAACAGGCTGTCCAGGGAAGTTGTTGAGTCACCTGAAGGTATTTAAAACATGTGTAGATGTGGCACTTAGGGACATGGTTTAGTGGTGCTCTGAGCAGTGCTGGGTTAATGGCTGAACTTGAAGATCTTAAAGGTTTTTGTGGACCTAAGTGATTCAATGATTCTTTGATTATAGTTTGGATCCAACTACATCCTGCCTGGGCAGCAATCTGGGATTCCTTATATTGAACTGAAAGTAATAATAGCAGGATAAAGATGTGTGAGACTGCTTCATGCAGTGGCCTAGTGCTCCCAGTGTATAGTTGAGATACAGCCAGAACATGTCCCTGGACTTTAATAATGGACAATATTATTATGGGTAGTGATTTCTTGCTGTAAGTTCTGGTTTAAGCAGTGTAAGGGCAAACAACCTGAGCATGCTTTTTTTTTTTTGTGGCTCCAACTCCCTTATGCTACTTGCTGTCTTTCCACACTGCTTTGTAAGGGGTTCTAAAGCATGGAAATTGAAATTGAAAACCCTTACACTTTCTTGTGTACAACATGGATCCCAGTGACTCTCAGTTCTGGCATTTTCACGATAGCAAAACTTCACACATATTTTGAACTTGATGCTTCAGCCTTTGAATTTGGGATTCAGGATTAATGATCTTTGTATGAAGGATTTTAATTCAGTATTGGTTGTCACAGGGTTCCTCAAGTCTCTTTCTGGATGTAACTCTGTAGCCATGGTTTCCTAACTTTTGCTCCACCATAGGAGCACTGCTCCATATGCCAGAATAGCAGCCCTGATTTGAATTCCTGGATTCTGCAAACTTTTATTTGGGATTCTGTGAATTCAGCTGTTTGGGGTCAGCCTTCTGTGCCACTATAAATTATTTTATTAATAACTTACCTAGAACCTGCCACTGTTTTTGTTGTATCTCTCAGACAAAGTAGTAAATTGACTCCACTCCTAAATCTGACATTTTTTATTTTTGAGTTATGGTTGCATGAGTTGCATTCCTATGTTCCTGTTTGAAAAGAATTATATTTCTGTTCCTGTGGAATGTTATTAGTTTTGTCCCTCCAGTGAATGACATTTCCATCACTAGCTTCTCCCCTGCCTTTGAGTCTACAGAAGTAAATTAGACTTGCCCCCTAGAGCTTTCTGAGACAGAGGTAATCTTCTGGTATATATCAACATGAGATTCTTGTATCTGATGGAAGGCTTTAGTTGTGACAGCAAAACAAATAGTGAATAAATATGCTTTTAGGCTTGTAAGTGGATGTCAAGGAAAACAACTAAGAAGCAAAATCACCTGTGATGGCATTGTCCCTTTCATTTTCACTGGGAGACAGGAAATCAGAGAAGGGAAAACTCTGGAAGCAAAAAAGAGAGCTGAGCATCTCTAAAGACCTGCATCTGTGTTAACAGCTTGCCAAGGAAAGCAATGCCTGTACGTTAATCTGAATTATCCCAGTCAGTTTTCCTTTCATAACCAGCTCAATCACAGCATCACAATCTCATTCTTCAACTGGAGGTGAACTGAACGCAGCATGCTGACAGCATTAAGAAACCTAGAGAAAGAGAGAATAAAACCTACTGATACTAGACAATTCAGAATCAGAAAAGATGGTGAGACCTGACACAGCTTCCTTTCTGTCTAGGTATTAACATCAGAATCCTGCTTTCTTCAATTGTCTGAGTTGTCTTTTTTCCAAGCAAAAATCTCTGCATTTTGGAGTGTTTCTCTTATGTCAATTTTCCCTGGCAATTAATGCTTATTTTCCTCTTTATATGAGGGGTTCTTCTAAAGTCCTACCACTAACTTTCTTACTTTGCAATTCACAAATCCTATCTTTCTAGTCATGTGTGTGAATGGTGTGTTGTGTTCAGCAAATATAATCCCTTGATGTGGGATAAGCATCATAACAGATTTAGAACATTTTCAGAATCATCCAAAAGTTTTTGAGAAGACAGGAGACTATTTGACAGTGCAAATACTGAAGATATTAATTGTATTTTGATTTTTTTTTCTTTTAAACCTGCTTAGACTCAGTGATTGGACCTGAGCTATATCCAAAATAATGTAGGGATTTTATTCTTCCAGGATGAATATGTAGTTGTCTATTGCTTTCTTTCTGAGTAAAAGTGGTAAGCTGGCTATCCTCAAAGTAGCAACTGGATTTGTTGGACAACTATGTTGCATGGCTGAGCATAGGTGCTAAAGGCTCCTTGGGAAGAGTAAAAGATCCCAGATTCTTTCTCAGTGCAGGGTAGAAATATTGAATCCCACTTTCAGAAATGCTTTGGGTTTTTTATCTTTCTGTTTATGTGGATGTTCAGGTCTCCTTTCCTTAGGTAGACACCTGGAAAAGCTGGAGAAGTGGGCCCATGGAAATCTCATGAGGTTCAAATGCAGGATGCTGCATCTGGCTCTGGGGTGTTCCCCGGTATCAACACAGGCTGGAGAATGAGCAGATTGAGAGCAGCTCTGCTGAGATGGGCTTGGTGGTGCTGGTGGAGGAGAGGCTGGACATGACCCAGCCGTGGGCACTCACAGCCCAGAAACCAAACGTGTCCTGGGCTGCATCCAGAGCAGCGTGGGCAGCAGGGGAGGGAGGGGATTCTGTCCCTCTGCTCTGCTGTGCTCTGGTGAGACCCCACCTGCAGTGCTGCATCCAGCCCTGGGATCCCAGCACAGGAAGGACATGGATCTGTTGGAGCAAGTCCAGGGAAGTGGCACCAGCATGGTTAGAGGGATGGAGCACCTCTCCCCTGAGGAAAGGCTGAGAGAACTGGGGTTGTTCAGCCTGGAAAGACTTTGTGGTGACTTAATTGAAACTTTCTGGTACCTGAAGGGTACAAGAAAGATGGAAAGGGACAACTTACAAGGGCATGTAGAGATAGGACAAGGGGGAATGTATTCAAACTGGAAGAGAGTAGGTTTAAATAAGATATTAGAAAAAAATTCTTTACTGTGAGGTGGTAAGACAGTGGAAAAGGTTTTCCAAATAAGTTGTAGATGCCCTTTCCTTTGAGGTATTTGAGGGCAGGCTGGATGGAGCTCTGAGCCAGCTTCTCTAATGAAACATGTCCCTGCCCTAGCCGAGCGACTAGATGATCTTTAAAGTCTCTTGCAACTCAGAACATTCTATGATTTTATGACACTCAACGGAAAGTTTTTCAGCATCAGGTCTGAGGCCACTGTGGAGTACCCAATCCCAAAATGTGATGGGAAGGCTTGAGAGGTATGTTCCCTTCATCTCAGGGCTGTTGAGTAGCTCTTGGCTGTTTATATACATGTTTGTTGCTTTTGTTTTTTTTGTCAGTATCCTGCATTATTGTGCCACCTGACCTCCTCCTGCAGGGGTGAGCCAACTTCTCAGCAGCATCTGCAGTTTTGAACTGTTTGAGTTGGTGGCAAATATTTTCTGCTGATATGAGCCAAGGGACTTTGTTAAGCATGGAAAAGTACTTGCAAAAAAGTACTTGCACACTGAACTCATAACACAGGTGGTTGGGATTTTGCAGAGATTTGGAGTTGGATTTTTAAGGGCACTTGGCACACCTCATACCTAGAGAGATTTTCCAAATCAACTTGAAATAACAGAAACAGTCCATTTGCTTTACCTAACATTGGCTATCTAATCATCTGGCTGACTAGACTTTCTCTGATGAGACATGTGAGGACTTAAAAAGAACATTTGCTTGTCTCAAACTCTGTTAAGGCCACAGAAAGAGTTTGCCATGAGATAAGCACAGAAGGGAGTGATGGGATGGTGCTGATTCCAGGCCTGGCAGAGGTGAGATCTGGGTAGCATAACCTGGGTGCTTGTTGGGGGTTGGTTCTTTCCCTTTTTATCTCTGTAGAATTTTCCCCATTGTCATGCTAAGATACCTGTTGATTAGGCCCTAGTGGCAGTGGGGAAGCGGAAGGCTCTGGCTCGGCCCCATTTCCCCCGCGGAGTTCAGACGAGAAGGACGATCGCTGCCTCAGTCCCATCGCTGCCATCCCAGCGCCGGGAGCCATCCTCACTGCTGTCAGACCCTGCCCTGCTGCCTTCTCGCTGTAACCTGCCACCATCCAGCACTCTGCTGAGCACCAGGACCCACACCGTGAGCGGAGAGCTCTCTCTCCATCTCTCTCTCCCCCTGGGACAGCTCTGCCATCACCCCCAGCCCTCCTGCGGCTCTGCGGGACCCGCCCGCCCCCAGCACCGGGAACTGCAGCTCAGGGAAAAGGTGCCTGCAGCCAAAAAACACTGGGACTGAGTTACTGTTCTGTTTGTGGGTAATTTCATAGCTGTTGTTGTTCTTGTTTGTCTTGTTAGATATACTAGTAAAGAACTGTTATTCCTACCCCCATATCTTTGCCTGAGAGCTCCCTTAATTCCAAAATTATAATAATTTGTAGGGAGGAGGGATCACATTTTTCAATTCAAAGGGAGGCTTCTGCCTTTCTTAGCAAATACCTGTCTTTCAAACTAGGACAGTACTGCAGCCAGACAAACATTCCCACTGTGGCAAAACTTGTAAAGAAGCAACTGCTTGCATGCACATCACTGGTCAAACAAAGGTCACCCCAAGTTATGGGAAAGATGGCATCTGTGACCATCCCTAAGCCCTGAACTGTGCCTCCATCTCCCCACCCCTTCAAATATGCCTCTGTGGATACCTGGAACTTCGACTGTAAGATAAGATACCACAGATAACATAAAGGTGATACAATTGTCTGAATGTTATCTCAGACCTAGGGGGGGTATAACAAAACTGGGGAAGAAGAATGCATCACTGATAATGGACACAAAGAATGCAGAATTTATGGGCCACAAGGAAAGTCAATTCAGCGACTGTGCTGAAATCAGATCAGAATGGGTAAAAGGCAGTTCCAAGAGGGGGAGACCATGATCACCAACTCTCAGTTCATCTACCCAAGAAACCCTCCAATTCAAAAGAAGAGAAAGTCTGAACATGCAAACTGATTAGCATTGGAGTCAAGGAAATAGTTTAACCAATAGCATGAGAGAACTGTATAGGCAATGAGCATTAATTTCTTTGCTAAAATGTATAAATAGTGAAAAGTTTTGAACCTTGGAACCCCTCACCACTGAGAAGCCCAGAGTGAAGAAGAACCCATGGAATGCTGCTGGATCCATTGTTGTGACTATCTGCTGCTTAATCTGTCTGTCTCTCCCTCTCTCTCTCTTCTCTTTTATATTTCTTTCTCTCTACCTCCCATTCATGGTTAAATTAAATCTGTATTATTGACTTTGGCCTATGATCTTGTTTGTAGCTTAATTTGGGCTGAGGCATCTCTCAATAATTGTATCGTAACAAGAGACAAGAACTTCCAGATTTCATTCCAAGCAAAAATAGCTGCCTAAGATAAATTGCTTAGACCAGTCTCTCATATCCCACTAGGTGATGGAAGTAAGAGAAAGTTAATTTGCAAAACCTCACTTGTATTACTACTATTAAGACAAAACCATGAAATTATGGAATTGTGCCATTTGGAGATTATGAGAAGGCTAAACTTGTTGAAATACATTTTCTGCCAGATAGTATTTTTTAGTGGTTATTGACTCTGGCCCCCTGTCCTACTCCTAATGCTTCTCAACCAAAATACTTACTGCCATGCCTAATATAAATGAGGACTTCTAGTTGAAGGAAAATGCAAACAGATGTAAGTCCAAATTTTATGGGTTTTTTAATTGGATTCATAAAACTGTATCAGACATAAACCAAACACATATTTTTTTAAAGACTAGCATATAGTCAAGTTACGTTTTGTGAAAACTCATTTTTTTTCTTTTATTTCACAATGACATATAATATCAAACTTTATTTATTTTGAAGTGATTGAACCAGCAAATAAAGCATGAATGCTTTGCAGAGATCTGTAACCCAGTTATACATTACTTTTTTGAACTACTTACAGTAGCTTTGCAGGATGATAACTGTTTAGATTGTGTTTATGGAGGGCTCACTAACCTGAAAAAATCCATTACATTTTTTTCAAATATGAGCAAAATGTGTTGGTACTACATCTGTACTGATAAATGTCATTGGAAATCTTTCTGCCCGTGGTTCTGGCCCATGGTGAGTTATGCTTTCTCAAACTGCTCCTGGGGACGATATGGAAGTTTATGAAGGGCATCTCTGATTCCCAGCAGGCAGCTTGGATAAGAAGGCCACCCTGTTACAGTGAATAGTAAGGTTGGGATTTAAACATGGTCACCTGGGCTGTGTGGTGCAGGTTGGATGCAGTGTGAGTGCACCAGGAAGTGTCTGATTTACTGATGGATCTGTGGCTTTGCAGCAGTAAGTAGTTAACAAAAGCCAGAAAACAGAGAAGGAAAACCTCCCTAAAATTATATTCATTCTTGTAAGAACAAGATGAATCTGGTGGCAAGGTTATATACTTAGCCACAGTGATTGTAACCACGCTCATTCTATGGTAATAAGTGGAGTTTATTTGTTCACTTTTACTGCCATGTCCTATTACAGATGACAAAATGCAAAGATACTTTTTAGAAACCTAGGTCCCAAGCTGCACTACATGAAAACTTCTCCTAATGGTGAGTGCCTTGAATTCCAAAAGCGCATTATTTAAGGAGTTTCATGTTCAGTTTCAGTGGTTTTGTGAGGGGATATTGTTCAAGCCTGTCTAAATGCACTTTGGCTGTGATTCCTTCTTTCTCTTGCATTCATGTGGAATATTCTCTACACTGTTTAATCTGGGCCCAGTAGCTTCAATATATGTTTGATTTTGTTTTGATTTTCTCCTAATTTGAAATTTTCCAGCATTTTCAGTTAAGCTCCACATGGCTGGCAGACTTAATGAATGACCTCATCCATGTGCCAGACGGACAGGGTCTCTCACAAGCCCACCCAGTCTAAGTAATGATTTCCATTTTCAGACAACAAATTGAGCTCTTTAACTTGCTACTGTACATACCCTTCAAGAGCAGTTATTAAGCTAAACATATTCTTGTTACTTCTAAATGGCTTTAAGATAAGAGGCAAAGGAGATTAAAACACATTTTGTAGAATTAGATGACCCTCCCCATATTTGCATATAGGTAGGTAGGTGAAAAGTACTTTTAAGTTAACAGGCTTGTTATTGTTCATTGCATAAATTAAAACTGTGTGGGGAGCAGGAAGTAAGGAGTGAGATAGTGACTACTTTTAAAATTCTCCTGCTTGGAGCAGCTCCTGTCTCTGGGTGTCTCCCACGCAGGTGTCCTCTGAACCTGGAGCATCTCTCTTCTGTTAACTTGCTACAGTAATTTTCACTCTGCTTACATAATGGTCTATGGTTAAACAAATCTGCTCTGTCCAAAATATGTTAACGAAATATACCATATCTCCTTGGTGGATGGTATAGTCTGAATTTGTTCAGGCAGGAGGGATGACATTTTCAGTTGTAATACTGGTTTAATGCCAAAGATCTTCCATCTTGAGCACAACCTGTAAAATCCTTGCTCTTATTGTGAGATGAAGTACTATGCATATGAGTGGGAATATGTCCTCTAGTAGGAAAAGAAAGTAAATCTTGTTTTGTTGTTAATTAGAATTATAATGGTAAATAGCTTTTTGTCCTACTTTGTGCACCAGTCACGGGTCAGAGGTTGCATTTTCAAAATGGAGTTTTGAAACAGATTGTTTTCTTTCTTTAGAGAAGGCTGTTTTTAAAGTTTTAGAAATCTACCACAACATGGGGCTTGTCTTGGGCCCTGTGGTGCTGGTGTTCCTCTTACTTCTGTTTGGATGAAATCAGAAGAAAGGCCTTGCATTCTTGGAGACAAATTGAGTTTGAAACTGAAGGGCAAAAGCATATATTAGGTCTTTGGTCTTTTATATGTGTCTTCCAACCACCTTTTCACTTTATTTGTTTTAAAGTATTTTTTTTTCTTGGAAAGTTTACTGAGCCAATTGCATGCCTTTCACAGCAATGGGTATTTACTTCCCAATTAGTCCCACTGAGCCAGCAGGACTATTTGCCTGAGAGCCCTCATCACCATGAAAAAACCCCAACCACCCAACACAAAACAATGAGATCACAATCTGGCCCTTTGCAATTAGCTCAACACTGTCAGGGTTTCACTTTCCTGCTTAAATCCCATAATGAGCAGCCATCAGAAGAGGAGGTAAATAAAGCTGTCATGCATATTGACAGTAATACAATATCACTGCTCATTTTTCCCCCAAAGTTAAAATTGCAGAATTAGTGTGGCATACGATGTTCTCCCTTCTCCAGCAAAACTCATACCAGCTGCAGTCTTTTAAAGTCTCCTAACAGTTTGTTAGCACGACTGCATACGTGAGCAAAAAAAACATGGAAACTGCTTCCTACCACAGTTGACAAGATTTTTTATTTTCATGATTACTTCTCTGCCTTTTTTTATTTTGCCTGCAGGCAAAGGTTGGCATACATGTCAAGAGAACATTCTCCAGCTGGGGCCTGCAGTACAGAGAATTGTATACTCCAGAGGGCTCATGGGACCTTAGGCAGATTATTATGGTAATATTGGAGACTGCTGTCCTTTCCCTCCCACAGCTGGGCCGCCTCTCTCATTGTAAGTATTGAAGCAATATGTTTTGCAAATTATACATTGGGAACAACAGGGACCTGGGAAAGTGAGGGAGAAAGAGAAACATGGCAAAATGTTGCTTTTAATATGATATTTTTCTTGTTCATCAAGCAAAAATAAATTAGAGCTTTAATTTTTTTTAATTAAATGAGAATCATATATTGGGAAAAAACCAGCTATAATAGTAAAAAGTTAATATTGATTTTATTGAGTGAGAATTTTAAGAAAATATTGTTTATTATAGGGAAATTTCACACTAACCTGATGCAAGAGAACTGGAGTAAGATTACATAAGAGCTTTTATTACAGATTTCAGAAATCCTTTTGAGTCCAATGAAGCTGGATTAACAAAAACTGCTCAAAAAAATATCATTTTAATTAGTGCTAATGTGATCTCGTCATGGTCCAGCTGTTTCACACAGGATGAAATCTGTGTTGCTTTATTAGCAATTCACCCTCCAAAATAATGTCACTTCTGATTTTTAACATTTCTTATTGAATAAATATTTTAATAAAATAGCCAAATTATTTTTGTGATTCATAGTCATAAAGTGACCAAAGAGTTCTTGACTTGCTTGTTTTTAAATAAAAATAGTGTTTAAAACATTACTGGTAGAGAAATAAATATTTCATTTTTTAACCTTTTTTGGGAAACATTACAATAAAAATCAGATTATGGTTGCATTTTAAAGATGATTTTGTATTTATACAACTAGTAAGAAAAGTAAATATTGCTAACTAGGTAACAAGTTGAAATTATGTCTTACATGGACCAGATGATGCTTTTCCTTAAAGACTTGGTTTTTGTCTCTTTTTAAAGTAAGTATGGGCTTCAAATCAGAATCTTTAAACAATATTCCACTATTCTGTTAACCAATAGTAACTTTAAATTTAGATCTCTGTTCATTTTTGGCAGGACTATTTCACAACTCAATTCCATTTGGAGCTAACTTCAATTTTAATCTAAATTGTTTTCAAGTTACTGAAACTTACTGCTTCGTTTATATATAAAGCTGTAGTATATTGCCTTATATACCTGACTGAATTCTACATTAAAAATAATCAAATGTAGGAAACCTCAGTACTCACAGCTCCATTTTCTTCTCCATTATTTTTATATGCTTTAATACAGTGAAGACCCCTTGCATATATCTTTGTAGAAAAAGTCATTTATATTTTAATAACTTTATTCCTTTTCTCTATGTTATTTAAGATATTTCTTTATGCACTGTTGGTGTTAATATATTTGTCAACTCTCTAATTTACCTTAGACTCTGCTAATGTCTATGAGGATTATGATCAGCTCTTGCATTTTTTCTTAAACATTGTACAATTTCTTTTCTTATTCTTAGATAGTGATTTTATATTAAACACTTTGTATGTGGAAACAGTTTGCAATCTGGTGGCAGTTGTTGTAAATTAAAATTGGATTAATCTATACCAGTGGTGGATTTTTAATTATAATTTTCAATTACTGTAATAAAAGAAGAGGTTACTAAAGAAAGCAACACAAAGACTGTGTTGCACTGTATTGGTTGCTTACCTTGTAGAGTCTTAAAAAGCCCCTGATGATACCATGACAGCATTTCTCTTCCTCTCCTCTGCAGTCTAAAATTACAGTATTAGCAAAGCCACCCTCTTCAAAGAGGGAAGAGCCTCCAAATAACGAGTCAGTTCTATGTGTCTCTGAGAACCAGGCACTTGCTACTCTTGAGCTTATACAGACTTGTACTTCACAACATTTGATGCAAGGTTGTGTGCAGCAGGATGAGGTGAAAAGGAAATTCTAAGGGTAAAGGATGTTTCTTTGCGGGATAGAGGACCCAGTGCAGTGATGCATTTTCACTTTGGTTCTTTTGAAAGTCACAGGACTCCCAAACCTGAGCTATTTTCCACATTTCCTTCCTCCCTACCCTTCTTCCTACCTCTTTCTATGTAGCACATACTGACTCCCCCTCTTCTGGATTATGGTAACTCGGTGTTCAAGGTGCATTGCTCTTGAAAATTGCAGACTTCTCTTTTTGCCTCATTATCTTTGTGTTGGGTAGTTTTGCCCAATATACCTGAGGTTTCTCGGCTGTTTTCAACAGCTGTTCTTGCTTTCAGCATTGTTGATGACAGACTACATTTCACAGCCCACTGTACACAGTTTGCCTAACACCTTTCTAACAGAGAATTTTTCTGCATTAGTCACATGTGACCAAAGTGTGACATTTCAAAAGACAATCCAAATTATCTGGCTCGTTCCTATCTTGTCTATGATGAAAAATCCCGTATGAAGAATGGAATGAAGAATTGAAATGAAGAAATTTTGCTTTTCTCCACTGGAGCTAGTACCTTAGACTAAATCTCCATTGCCTGTGCACACCTGTTGGATAGAATACAAGGGACTTTGATATTGTCCAGGGTTGCTCTAAAAAGGCAAAATGGAAATAATTACTTTAAGGATAATATTAAACTGTGTAGCAGAGTGCAGGAAATTCTGCATATTTCAGCAGATCCCATAACTTAAGCATATTGAAAAATTAATTGGTATGTTGCTCTTTCTTTTGTCAGTGTCAGGACTTAACCAATATAAAATGAGAAATCCCTCTACATAATAACAAAGCCCTGATTTGTGTTTTCATCCAGGATCTAAGTGGTGAAACCCTAACTCTTTTCAGATGAGCAGGATTTTTCTTTCATGTATTTGCCTCAAAGATAAGACTTGGTGAATCCTCTGGGGAAGTTCACTGGGCAGTGATGGATGCACATGCTTTTCTGCTCATGGTGTCCAGTGCATGTTAAGTATTTGTTGCACCTACCTTCTTTGAATCTCCTTGTCTTTATTGGTAACCAGGCCCTGGCCAGTGAGATATGATAGGGAAGACTCATCATAATACACAGGTTTTGGTGTGGAATACATGCATGTTTTTTATTGTGATATTTTTATTCTTATACAGCTGAATAACCCCAAATCAACTCTGTGTCTCCAGACTTTTAATATCTTATGAAATTAGAGTTATCTAACTTATTAGCATGTGAGAAGCTGGAGGTACACAAAAGCTTTGGCAACAGATGCTGAGATGTCATCATCATCATCAAAACGTGAAGGGACACTGTCTAACTCTTGTGAGCCCTTATGTATTGCATTCATTAGTTCATTAAGAGTACACAGGAGCCAATGTATAATGGACAGTTAGGACAGAACCATTTGTTCTGGAGCAGGATTACCTTTCCTGTTCATATCAGCTTTGTGATTTATTTTTATTTTCAAATTCTCTTCCACTCAAGGAAAGACAATGGAGTACTTGAAAACTGTCCCGCAGACAGTTTTTACTAGGAGGTTAGTAAGCTTTTATGGTAAGGAGCTCCCTCCATTGTCACGTGCGCTTTTCCTCTGAAATCTTCTTCTTTAGTCCTCAAACTTTGTGAAGATCCTTCTAAGAAAACTTTTGTCATTTTCATTTGATAAGATTCACAGCCTTACTAATTTAGAATAGTGATATTTGATTGCAGTTGGTCTTTCTTGTATTTGAAGGCAAGTTATTGGGATAATCCAAAGGGCGTTATGTGCTTACATTTATTAGCAGAATTTCTTACATATTTAGGGATTTAGGAACTTTTATACGCAATCTTTTTTTCAGACAAAAAGGGTGGGTAGGGTTAATCTCATCTGATTTAAACTGGGAAAAAAACAACATAAAAATCTTATTCAGAGTTTTAAGAAATCTTAATTTAGAAAAAGAGAAGACCAAAAAGCAACTTGAACCCTTTAAATGGGTGTTGCTTCTGATAGAATGTGGCTTCGGTTTTATTGACTTCTAGTTCCCAGTAAAAGGGTTGATCATATTTCTATTTATTTGTGCTGGTTACTTCATTAATTATATTTAAAATGTAGATCTGAAAGCTGTTGTTACCCTTTTATGTTTTGAAAGTGGGTATTAGTAGCCTATCTTCTTCAACCAATAGTCTATATTAAGGATTTCATCAACAAATATGAAGACCTACTAAATTAAACATGAAAATGCCGCTGTAGGTAATTTGCTCTTTTTTTTTTTTTTTTTTTTTTTTTTTTTTTTTTTTTTGGTGTGTGTGTATAGATTAGAGCCTCCACTGGAATATATATGAGATATATGAGGGATTTTTCAGTATGGTAAAAAGCCTGGAATCTGCTGCTGCAGAAAACCACATTCTCTAGATATTAATCTTTAAACTAAAGACAGGCCCATCTGTGTGCACCACTAAATCAGAATTGGGAGATATAACTCAAGGGTAGGTCTCATGATACTCCTCCAAAGTATAAATTTCACTTGTTTCCACATTGTGAAAACAACATTTTGAACATTAAAGGAAAAAAGTGCTTTGTTCTATTGAAAGTCCAAAACTTCACAGGTGCTAAATAAAATAGAAGTAAAAATACTGAGTTTGAAGATCTTAATAGCTTGAACATTCCATATGTAGTGTTTTAAATAATGTTTAGGATGAAATACATGATAATTCTAATAGATTTGTCTGTTTGAAAATACTTAAAATTATTTCTGTAGATAAGTAGTTACTTACTATAGTGAGGCATTTTATTTATAGTAAGTGAATAGTCACTTATTAGAAATCTTGCATTCCTGGACAAAGGAAATATAGTTTTCCAAGGACAGTTAATCTCAGTCACCTTTGACATCTACTTTAGTAAGGAATGAATATCTTCTGAAGGTGCTTGTATTTCTCTACTGATAATAGACCAGAGGCTGGAAAAGCATCTTTGACTAAACGATGTTTTAGGTGAGATTCTTGTCTGTTACTATGGGCTCAAGTTGGCCATCCATATATAGGTGCCTTCAGCCACTGAAAATGCCCTAAAGTATTTCAGACCTGTACATGAGGCTGGATACAACACAGGAGTTATGGGACACTGATGACCCTCTGTAGTAGCAGCAGGTAGAGTGCCCTGAAGCATCTCAAATGTCTTCAGGTGCCTGTGGAGGGTAACTGAATCAAACTAAAGGGATCATCTCAATTTTAATAATGTAAACTGATGACTGGCCATTCCCTGAAGTCCTGAACAAAGAGAGGTACTTTCTGAAATTCTGGGAGCACAAGTACTGTTGCTCACTGGTTCTTCAGGTTACTCTTTCCTGGCATGCAATAAACCAGATTATATATTTAGGGTCCCTATAAGTAATTCTAAATGTGTAAGTGCCACCCCAAATTCCCTATCATCACAAGCTTGTGCCAGCAACAATAACTCCAAGGTCTGCATGCAATCTTATGGGCAAGATCTCTTACCTGACAATTGTTAACCTAACCAGCACAACAGTATGGTATAAAAACTCTAAACCTCTGTAAGGCTATGAAGCATGTTTGGATAAGCACTTGTTTAGAACCCAAAATCTATCAGAGAACAGATCTTGATAAAGTTTTTTGCATGGTCTTCTACATAATTTTACTGATGCTGGATTTGAATTAATGATGCTTTATAAGAACTGCTGACCATTAACTTGTTCTGGAAAAAAAAAAACTGAAACAGCTTCATATCAATCTATCTTTTAATTGCAGAAGTGAATTCTTGTTTCCTGCTTCTGAGGCTTGGAGACAAGCTGGAAAGCAACTTTCACAGTGCATCTGCCAGCAATATTCCGGAAATCACAAACAGAGACATAAGATCTTAATTATGGATAATGAGGGAATCTTCATGCTGCATGGAGTCAAGTTCTTTCCACTTCTCACTGGCAGATTGTTTTGCAAGACCTTATGTTTGGTAAGTGTCAGAAATAGTGGACACGTTCATCTTTGTTTACCTATCATTACTGTGAGGGTGTATTTAAACATCTCTGTGTTTAAATTTGCAGCTTTAATGTTACATTCATGTTCAATTTCATTATGGATGCAGCAATGACTGAGGAAACAGAAAGGAAACTGTGAAGATACCACGCTTCTTCGTAGCAGCCTAGGAATTAAGATGACAGCATTAATTATTTACACTGTAAAACATCTTCATTGGCAGGTCGGGGTGTGAGGAAAGGGTGGAGGTCAAAAAACACATCTCTTTATATTCTTATGGTGAAAAAGCAGAATACGTATAGTAAGAATAAGAAGTAAGCAGTTAGCCATTGCATGTATTTGAAATCAATGAAGGGAGCTGCAAATTGGTTACTGCAGTTTGCTTGTCCCACACATAAGAAAGTACTGTGATCCTAAATCTAAAATGGTTGTGTTTGAGGACAAATTTTAAGACAAAATAATTAAAAAAAAAAAGGCCTGAAAAGGACCTCCAGGGAACAGCTTAGTGTTTAATAGACAGAAAACAGGACATCACTGGAGGTAGCTGGACTTCCACAGATTGCTTTTGTTCTTTGAACACTGACTGCCAAAATCTTTCAAGCAAGATAGAGCAATGCCATGAAGATGGATACTTCTGTCCTGCGAAATAATGGTTAAAATACATGCAGATAATACACTTCACCTGTTATTATAGCTTTTGTTTCTTTGTTTGGAAGAGAGCCTCTGCTTTGTATGACTTAAAAATAAGATGGTGAAAAGATATTTTAAAGATACTTTAATACATCCTTGGTAGATAAATAGATAGAAAGTGTCATATAGATAGAGACAATAAAAATGTAGGCTGTCAGTGTTAATGCAAACATTGCATTTCAGGGGAAGAATTATAACATTGTAAGTTGTTTGGGAGTAACATCTAATTTAAGGAATAACCATGAAGAATAGAAATACTTCAGAATACTGTTATTTGCTCTTTGTCTCACAATAGTGTCTAGTGGCTCCAACTGGAAGACACCATATCATACCAGATGTTGAATAATACAGACAAAAGATAATCTCTTCCCAGAAAACTTAATTTTCAAGCAGACAGGCTAGAAATTGCTGGGAAGAAAGGCTGCAGCTTGTCTGGGGTCACACAGCAGCAATTCCTTCATCACTGGTCTAATCAAGCATTCATAAAATTACATGGCCAACAAGTTGAACATATTTGAGTTGTCCCAGTCTCAGCATTGTATGCAATGATCTCTAAACAGCTTTTGACCTGAAAAAGTGCTATTATTTTCCTTAATGGCAGAGGAGTTGGCTGTTGAATTATTTAATAGTAATTTTTTATAGAGTCATAGAGTGGCTTGGGTTGAAAAGAACATTTAAGGACTGTCTAGTCCAAATTCTCAGTTGTTCTCATCTTTGTCCCCTGGAAAGGATGTCTTTCACTTGATCAAGTTGCTCAAAGCCCCATCCAACCTGGCCTTGAACAGTTCCAAATATGGGCCATGTACAACTTTTCTGGCCAATCTATTCTACAGTCTCACCAATATCATCCTAAAAATTTATTCTACCTTCTTTCAATTTAAAACTGTTGCTACTTGTCCTTTTACAACAGACCTTAGTAAAAAGTCTTTCTCTATCTTTTATAGGCCCCTTTAAGTTTTGAAAGACCTTAATTATAGTCTTCCCAGAGCCTTTTCTTCTCCAGGGTGAGCAACCCCAACTGTCTCAGATTGTCTTCATAGGAGACATACTCCAGCCCTTTGATAATTTTTATGGCCCTGGCCATCTTCCAGACCTGCTTAGATAGGTCCATGTCTTTTAGTGCTGGAAGCCCCAAGGCTGAATGCAGCTCTCCAGGTGAGAGAGTGGAGAAGAGGGGCAAAATCACCTCCCTTAACCCACTGGCTACACTGCTTCTGATGCATCCCAGGATACGTTTGCCTTTTTGGGCTGCAAGTGCACATTGCTGGCTCATGTCAGGCTTCTGCCTCTTCAGAGAGTGATCCGTAGTGCTCCAAGCCAGGTCTTTGTGTTGGGTGTCCACACAAAGGTGCTGGCAGTGGTGTTTTTTCTGAGAATACACCAGAAGTTGCCTTCAGTGTCGGACAGATCCAGTTCCAGCTGGCTCCAAGGGAGACCTGTTGCTGGCCAAAGCTGAGCTGATCAGTTGATGGTGCCTCTGTGATAACATATTTAAGAAAGGGTAAAAAAATGCTGCAGAACAGCATCTGTGAGAGAGGAGTGGGAAAATGTGAAACAATTCTGCAGACACCAAGGTCACTGAAGGATCTGGGGAAGGAGGTGCTCCATGGTGGGGCAGATATCCACTGCAGCCCATAGAGAGAGCCACGGTGGACCAGATACCAAACTGCAGCATATGAAGACCCTGGGCCAGAGCAATCTCTTGGCAGGAACTGCACCTCATGGAGAGGAGCCCAGGCAGGAGCAGATTTTCTGGCAGGACCTGTGGCCTGTTGGGGGGACCCCCCAGTTGAGCAGCATGTTCTTGAAGAACTGTGCCTCATGAAAGGTACTCAGACTGGAGTAGTCCTTAAAGTACTGTAGCCTAAAGGAAGGACCAAGCTGGAGCAGAGGAATAGAGTGAGTAAGGGGTAGAAAAAAGAAGCTGTTATGGACTGAGCACAACCCCCATTCCCCATCACCCTGTACTATTTGGAGTGGGTGGAGTGGAGCAGTTGGGAATGAAGGTGAAAACTTAAGCCTGGGAAGAAGGGGAAGAAGGGTGATTTAAAATCTTCCAACTCAATTTTTATTTTAATTTTCCCTATTTGAGTCTGTAATGCCCATTATGGTGATTTGTAAGTGATTTCCCTGTTTTTATCTCAATCCATGAGGTTCTCATCCTGTTTTCTCACCCATTCTGTTGAGGAGGGCTATGGAGAGAGCCTGGGTAGATGCTTCCCAACTGACCAGGTAAAAATTTTACCAACTGACAAGGTAAAATTACTATAGTGTTGAGGATACCAGTGCAGTTAGTACAGGAAACCAAAATTCCTTTTTATGATGTCCATCTCTTCATCCTCTCTAATACTCAGGTGGTATGTAAAATCCATTTTTATAAGGTGCTTCTAATTTATTAATGAGCTCACCTGAGACATGAAAAATAGCTAAATAAATTTATTTAAAATTATTTTGAAAACTCTTCCCCTTTGTGCACAATTGGAAATATACAGGTTCATGTACATGCATGTCTGAATTTAACCTATGTCCTATCAATGTCAACTATGAATGTGCATCCTCATCTGCAGACATACTTATAAGGACGTCTTCTGTGTTCACAGACAAGTTAACAGTCATGTAGAGCTAACCAGAAGAAGTAAAGCATTTTCTTATTCAAAGAAAATTAATCTCATGAGGATTCTGGACATTGTTTACTCAGGCTTGAGTTATATTGACCTCTTCTCCATTTGAACAGGCTTCCATTCCATAGAAATTACTGCTGGTACCATCAAACTGTACAGTTTACAGATTCTATAGCAACCTATAAATGCTGTATTTTTTAAGAAGTTGCTTCACTTAGTTCCTGTTTTTTCCAGTTGGACTGTTTGTGCAGAATTACCTATATAGAGGACATTTCAAAATAATTTGTCCATAGCATAAGCCAGTTTCTTACCAGCAAAGTAGTAAATAACTTTTCCATTTTATCATCCCAGTAAAAAATGGTATAATATTGTCTCATTTTGCAAATGAAAATTAATGGTCCATTACTTACAGTCAGTCTTACAGTCACTCACTCCTTATCTTTAGAGATGTGTGAGCTCTAAGGAGAAAAGTTTTATGTCTTATTCACTCCCCTGGGAGCTGGAAGGCCACTTTTCCCCTTTCCGTGGCAGGGGATGCTCCAATAGTTCCAGTTGTGCTTCCCTTCTATCCCAGTAATGTGGTGCAGATTGAGGTGTTTGCACTTTTAGTTTTATCCAGTCACAATCACCTTCACCAGTAGACTGAACAGAGCTAAATTTCAGGCTCCAACACTGGCATACACTGAGCCCTGCAATTAGTCATTGATTGATACATGTCATTTTGAAGCTGTGAAAACAAGCCCTCTACAAAGTAGCTCTCTGCCAGATGAGGACTGCATGTTGTTCATGGAATGGTTACTAGTAGGTGTTTTGGAAGGAAGAAAAAGGAGTGATTTGGAATACAGGTACCTGCTGTGCTCTACCATTTCAATCATGGCCTTGATTTTCTAGTGTAAGTATAACGTTAGCCAATCTACTATACAGAGCTACACTGAGATTGTCAGAGATCTATTCCAACACTTCTGATACCTGCCTTGAAAAGGGAAAATGGACAACATTGTATCAGTCTTCTTCTGGGAAATGATGTAATCCAATTATAGCAAGGGATTGATTGTCCATCTAAAATATTTTGAATGTAGGGTGCTAAGAAAACTTTGTCAAAGAAAGGGACTGTAGGAATGAAGGAAATAGAAGAGACTCCAAAACACACAGTGGTCAGTCAATTCAATAAATTTACAAGCCTGAGTTGCCCTACCATCAAGTCAGGGTGCAAAGGAAATTCATCATTCAACAGGTATTTGAGATGATTGCTATTTTGTACAAAGAGGATTGAATTACCATCCTTAGGAGGTTTTTTTGCAACAATTTGAAACTATTTATCTACATCCTCATTGAATCACATGCTAGGAATCAGCTCAAGCCTTATGAAACTGTTAACTACCTTTAAAGAACAGGATTATGTCTTCAAGCAAAGGTACAACTCTTCTACCTTCTGTGAGCAATCTCCATATTTTAGAGTTTTCTTTCACAAACCATTTTTTTTCCCTCAAGGAGATGACAATAATAGGTGAGTCCTTTTATTTTTACCTCCTTTTCCTAATGAAATATATGTCATAGGATGTCAATGGACTCACATTGCAATGTTTTGTAGACCCATCATTCATATTAGCCACAGGACAATTAATTACCCGGAATAAGAAAGTCCCATGTACAGAAAATGTGTGACTAGGTCAATAAGGTATGGAAAATTCAATTAAATTTCTTAACTATGTCAATTTTCAGTAGAAAGGAAGTGTGGAAGATCAAACTGCTAAACAATTTTGTATTTTGTGTGCCAGATGCCTGCCTGAATAACAAGACAGAATCAGGTAGAATAACTGTATTTCATAAATCATGAAGAGAAATAAAAATAAACAAGTGTTGAAGTGTGGCATAAAGACTGGAATTAGAGCAGGAGAAATTAAAGAGGATAGAATTTTTAACACAAATATGTTGAAACAAGAAGGGAAAAAGAAGAAAAATAATCACAAGATTCATAAGGTAAGTAGAGTACAAGCAAGATAAGAGACAATAGGAATTTATCTAGTGATAATAACCAAATCAGTAAATAATTATGTTAATTGATTTGGGAGATGACTAAATTAATGGAACCATAGAGTGGTGTGGGTTAAAGGGGTGAAGGTTAAATACCTTAAAAATCATCTAATTCTAAACCCTTGACATGGGCAGGGAGACTTTCCACTGGAGAAGTGACAAAATGGTTTTAGACCGGAAAGGAGAAAAAAATGGAGGAAAGTTCTGAGAGTAAGGAATGTGAGGTAAAAGAATTTAGAGGGATTGTCCTCAAGAAGAAAAGAGGGATACATTAAGAAGATGTAATTTAAATGACACAGCCCTGCTGAACATGTGAAAGAGTCAAGATCCTTAAGCCAGAAAGTATTCTAGGAAATGTAATTCACTATACATTGTAACTGCAATCTGTGTATGAAGTGTGAAGCTGGCTAAGAATTCTAAACCTAGGGTATCTTCAGTCACTGTGGATGATGTAGCTGCTGCACCAGTGGTACAGTTACCAGTTTCTATTCTGCAGTGCACTGCTAATCATTCCATGCTTGGTTGGCAGACTGAATGAACCAGCTGCCAAAGAGACATCTCTGCACTCCCCGTGCTTCCTGAGGAATGGTAGAGAGGGGAGTTTCTTCAGTGCAGGAGCTATTTAACCCAAGCACTCTCAGTTCTGCTAAACTTTGGATAAAACAAATTGAGAGCTAGGAATTAGAAGCTGAGGTTGTTAAATATGCTGGCAGTTGTGTTAAGAGCCATTTCCTCAGCTGGTTTTTAAACATTTTTAAAGAAAGGAATAAAAAAGAGCTTGTTTTTACTGCCATCAGGTGTGCGAGAATGCAAATATAGGCTGTTCTCACCTGCAACCTAACAAAGTCAATGGCAAGATTCCCTTTGCTCCCAGGGCAGCTTGGCCAAGGCCCATTGACTTACCTGGTGTGCTTTGTCTGTGTGTTATATAGTCTGCCTTCTCCTCAGGAAATCCTACAGAAATAGGTGGGCAAAGCAGAAAAATCCTAGTAAATAGCTACTGCATCCCATACATTCTGTGTTACAGAGAGATGTATTTCCCTTTTCATTCCCATGCTCTAGTAGTCCATAGCTGACTTGGGTTTTAGTGGCAAAAGGTGAAAATAGTGAGAAGGATGACCACACATTTGTGAAATTCATTTGTTGTTCATTTGAACTTTTCTGGATGACCCTGATAGAGTAGTACCTGAGAAAGAAAATGGTGCAGGTATAGCTTTGCAAAGGAGTGTGAAATAACATACCCAGGACTGCTAACTGCACTTCTTGCAGTGTAAGATGTCCAACTTTGAGGAGTGTCTTGTGTTTCTAAGCTTCCAAAAGCTCAGGGTGATGGTGTCCCTTAAAATTGATGCTATGTTTGCATATATTTCACTGTATGAGCTGTGTCAGTCCTAAGATTGTTGACTCTTCCCTAAATAGCAGAGGAGAGCTGCAATATTAGTGTAGATGAGGCATCTCTCTTGCATGTTTCTAGTGATGCACAATAAAAAAGCTTGAAAAATTAGATGCTTTTGTGAACTAACTATAAAAAGTACTGATGCCTATATATTTATTAAAATATCTAAATATAGTTGAACAGATTTTTTTTTTGTCAGAATAAGATTTGGCAAAGCACACATACCTCCTAAACAATTCTGTTCTGGGTAGATGATGCAGAAAAAATAATTGCTTCTATAAACTAAATAAATCTGTTCTTGTGCCAAAGCTACAGATGACAAATCTTTATTCAAATATGTAGTGAAATAATAAACCTGTTTAAGAGATAAATTTAATGGGGTTTTGATGACTATATATTTTCAATAATTGTTTATATTTTTATTTTAGTAGCAGTTTTACAAAAAGAAGTTTGTCCCTTAAAAACAATCTTGTTAATTCCAGCAATGGAGTAAAGAATTACAGTAGCAATCCTTGTGGAACTGTTCTTCATATTTGTTTTTGTTTCAGAATCAAGAACAACACGAA
The DNA here is from genome assembly GCF_963662255.1 of Cinclus cinclus. Taxonomy (NCBI): domain Eukaryota; kingdom Metazoa; phylum Chordata; class Aves; order Passeriformes; family Cinclidae; genus Cinclus; species Cinclus cinclus. The sequence continues at coordinate 70,054,276 of NC_085047.1, forward strand.
ATGCATGAAATTATGCAGCAAGGACCATAAACAGCAAAAGAGAGGGAAGAACTATTTAATTTGATCCAGGCATAAATTTCTAGATGTAATGGTAAAAGTCATACCATTTGCTGGCATTTGCAAAACGAGAACTAGGGCTATCCCATTATGTTATCTTTGTACTGCATTGAACATAATAACAGCTTGATTAATAGCTGGCTCTCGTAGGCACAGTCACAATGCAATTAAGCATGAAATATCTTATTATTAACTTTCAAAAATAATTAGCCACCTTAGTTCTAGTTTGAAAAAATTACTTTAGTAGTTGGACAGTAAAACATTAATTCTGTAACTTGTGTTCTCTGAAGCACCACACACTCAGTGTGTGAAAAATGATCACAGTCTGTTAATTCTGGGTGTTCAGAATCCTATCTGGTTAGGGGTTTTATGGTGCCTGAAGTAGATTGTTCTGGACTGACAACTGCATTCCTTCAGGAGCCTTGCTGGACTCAGGGTAGAAGCATCATTCTTTGTTCCATCTGCAGCCAGTAGGAAGGAGTAGGAGCCAACAGCAGTCAGGCTTTTAGATAACAAAGACTGTGCATCACAATTTGAAGGTAAATGTAGGTATATGTTCTTCTTGTATCTGATACAAAACTGAAATGTGCTAATCAAAAGCATCTGTCAGCAAAAAACCTCTCTTCTACAGAAAGCACATATCAAATCATGTTATAAATCAGTGAACTTACAGATTTTTATCTCATCACCAAACCTGGCACTAAATGTCATATGTATTGGTGTATTTGAACATTGTCATTATTCAAGTTTTGCAGCTTGAATCATGGTGAAGTAGTGAGTGATATCAAACCTCTTTGAGCAGCTACAGTTATATAGCAGTTTTTATGACAGTATAGCTTATATTACAGTAAAACAGAATTCAATACCCCGAGAGAATGAAAAAAGAAGGAAGGAAGGAAGGAAGGAAGGAAGGAAGGAAGGAAGGAAGGAAGGAAGGAAGGAAGGAAGGAAGGAAGGAAGGAAGGAAGGCTGGCTATGAATTTGGTCGAACATTATTCCTTTTGAAAACATCTATCCAAATTAATCGAAATCATCCTTCAGTCCTTCATGTTTTTGGAATTAATTTCCAGATAGATAATTTCCATTATTTTTAACAGCCTGCTGTTCCTTAGATCCTTCTTCCTGAGGTTAGAAGAAACACTGCCTTTTTCCTAGCTGTCAAGAATCTCCTGTGACATCCGTGACCTTTCAAAGAGGTTGATCAGCTACTTCAGCACTCATGGGTGTATCCCATCAAATCTGACGGAGTTGAGTGTCCAGCTTGTTTAAATATTCTCTAATCTGATCCTCCTTCAGCAATGGTAAATCTTTCTTACTCTGTATTTTCCCACTGGGCTCGGGCTCTTGGGGTTGCTAAAGGTAAGTATAGAGTAAAGAAAATAAGGTATTGTGTATCACACCCTTTTCCACATCTTCTGCCCCAGTCAGCAGTGGGCCCTCATTTTTCCTGGTCTCACTTTTTAACTAATGTACCAGAAGAATCCTTACTGGCTGCCTTTCATATCACTGCAGTTTCAATTCCAGCTAGGCTTTTGCTTTCCTTGTTCCATTCACCCTTGCCACCCTAGCCTGCCATACCTAAAGAGCTTTTATTCATTCATTGCTGTACTGTGGCTGTGTGCTATCCCGCTATATCTGTATTTCAATAAGATTGTTACTCTACAACTGCAAACCCCTCTTTCTCTGTTTTTCTCCCCGTGCTGTGCACACTGTGTGCACATACTGCAGGAACACACAGTTATACTGATGTCCCAGAAAGGGCATGAAAACTTCTCCCATGATTCTGTCCTGTAGTCACTCCTGTATTTATGTATATGTGGTTGAGATGGTCACCCTAAAGCCCTGTTTTGATGACTAAAATTTCTTCTGCTCACACTTTGCTTGCCATTCCCTTTACTTAATTGTGAAATATTAATGGTTTTTTTCTATTTGTCAAAATAATTTCATATTTTCTCCTCATTTGTCAATGAATCAAAAACATAGTTCTAACAGCATCAGAAGAAAAAAAATAAAATATAAACCCTGCAGTTTCCTATATGGAATTTTCTGAAAATGATGGTTTGGTGACTCCCTTTCTTCTATCTCCCATTTTTCCCTGTTGCCTTTCTTTCCTCCCATTTTGTGCCTTGCCTGCTTCCTTTTTTATCTTCTTCTTTTAAAATATCTGAACTTTTTCTGTGAGTATTAGAACACGGTATTTATCTGAGTAATATGCAGTCTGAGGTTTTGATTTTTTAAAATGTTTGTCCTGGAGTGGAAATCATCAAAATAATGCTTCTCTGATTAGCATGGAAAGAGACTTGAGACAATCATGTGAATTTGCCTGGGGAAAACAACAGCATCAGGAACTGAAATGAGTAGGGGTTCAACAAACTCGCAATTCTCTAAATATTAATTCAGGAAGTTTCCTCAAAGTCAATTGGCACTCTATATGCAAGGAAACAAAAACTGTTCCTTGAAATTACAAATGCAGTTGATTAATGCCATTGATTTTTGATTTAAACTGATTCAGTAACTTGTGAGAAAAATGAATTGCTTCCTTGGTGTTACTTTCATGCATAATGCTGTAGATAGCACGATATCTGAGTAAAAGGCACCAGAAACAGATATCACTGATGGCATAATTATGCATTTACTGTAGTTTCAGATTTATCAGCCTATAAAATACATGGATTACTGCATGTTCCACAGTGTTAACACAGTTAGGGCAATTTGATTTCATCTAAACATATTAAAATCAATGCTTAGTGTTTGGTTTAATTTCGAGCATAAATACTATCCAGGGTTCTCAAGATGTGGAAAGCAGTTTCTTAGTGAAATGCATATTTCATAGCATGTGTCACTTATCCATTATTTGGCTGCAAAGATATGTATCAATTGAGAAAGCTGGTAACGAACCACAAGTCACTCAATTACGCATCAAATAACGGTAAATGAGAATTTTTTTGCTGTCAATTCAAATTCAATCAAAAGCAGCTCACTTTATTATTTTGTACAAAGTTGTGAAACAGCATTTGGAATTTATTCTCTTTCCTATGACCTTTTGTGTTATTTTTTTCTTTTAAAATGTAAATTAGTGTAAATGCAGCTTCCAGTTTCAGGAGTATTTAACTGAATATCACTATTCTAGTTACATCAGAAGATTTTTTTAAAAATGCAAATGCTTAATATCTTCCATGATTATGGCTTTTGGAGCAAATTCTATCTATTGCAGATCTTTCCTGTTCTGACTTTTGTTATTTCCACAGCAACAATATTTTTCTCTCCCTGATGTTTCTAATTACACTTCTGGTAATCTCCGGGCTTTCTTCTATTTTTATAATGTTCAGCTCTTACGTACCATTGACCAGTCTTACCTTCCATATTTTGTGTCACTATCAATGCATGTACCTACCTGTCTGCTCATTGGAACAGTTGCAATGGTGTACATTTTTGCCTGCTCATATATTGCCCATAGATAAAAAGCATTTTATAAGTTCCTCATCTGTTTGTCCTTCTGGCTCAGGTATGTGTGACTTACATGAATATTTTTTACATTATTTCACATTTATAAATACTGAGTATGAGTGGATTTCCACTGTCTATAAAGTGAAGAAGCAAAGTGCATGATGTTCCTACTGTCACTAAAAGCAGAGGTAGCTCTGATCTCTAAAAAGGGTTGAAGTTTAAAGAAGAAACAAGTAATGGCAGTTAGAGAGCAGATGTTTGGGATTAGGTCACATATTTATGATATTTAACCCTTTATAAAATAATTATTGCATAAAGAGGACCTCCTTCAAAACATTTTCATTTCTAGAAGCCTTTGGTGGCTATGGCTGTTTTGATTTGGAAGTGACTGATAACTTTTGGTGTTAAAAATACTTTAAGCAAATGAAATTTGAGTAGGTCAGAACAAGTAGAGCAGAACTACTGTATATTGCAGTTTAATATCTTTTTAATGGTTGATTTAGCATTCATGAAGGTCTCTGTTTAGAGAGAGAAGAAATTTTATAGTTGTTTTGAAGCTTTGATACAATTAACATTGTTGTCTAAATGAAGTTTAAAGTGAATAAGGAAAAAAATGGCACTGGTAGGAGTTGCATGGGCAGAAGTACTGTTAGGAACTGATGACACCAATTCACCCAACACCTCTCAAGTTTAAAATATGGGGAACTGGGGACTGCACAAGTCATGGTTTGAGCATTTTCTGAAAGTACCACAGTTTTATGTCTAGAATATGTCATGTTATTCTTCAACTGCTTTCTGTTCACAGAATAGTGGAGTAGTCCAAGTTGGAGGGGGTGCTCTGGTCCCCACTCAGCACAGTTTTACTACATCAGGCTGCATGGGGCTGTGTTTACTCAGCCTGAGTAAACTGTCTCAGCCTCTTCTTTTTATTGTCATCTCGAAGCCTTCAGCTGTCTTGCTGGTCCCTCGCTGGACTTGGTCCAACATGGTGATATATTTCTTTTAGGGGAAGTCCAAAGCTGAAGTTTATTCCAGGTGCAGACAGAGAGGTGTCTTATGGTGAGGAATAATCATGTCTTTTGACTTGCTGGTTATAATTTTGTAAATACAGCTCAGTATGCATTTGGTCCACGTTTCTGCAAGAGCATGGTGCTTGACAAATTCTCAAAGTATTTTCTTCCAGAATCTGGGTTATCTTTTGCAAAGCTGCTTTCTAGCAGTGTTTGCTAGCACTCTATACAGATCCATGGAGCTACTCTGGCACAGGAATGGGACTAAGCAGTTTTCTGTACTGATTTTTTTTTTTATATTTCCTTAAGCTCCTCTCTCTAGCCTGTTGAGATCCCTCTGAATGGCTGCCCTCCAAAATAAGGACTGTGCTTCCAGTCTTGAGGTCATTAATGAACTTGCTGAGGATGTTTTCCACCTCATTGTCTGGGATGGCAATAAAGAATTTACTAAACCTAGCTTGAAGCCTTAAGGAATGCTACACTTAACCAGCTTGTAGCAATTCTGGTCACTACCCTTTGAGCTGAGCCATGAGTTAATGTCCAGCCATATTTTCATGACCAAGGTGAGTACCATATCCACTATACTTCACACTTCTGGTTTGAAAATATTGGCATATAGCATTAGGAATGTGTAGGTTTTATGCTGAGATTCTTCAAAGTTCTCACACAATAAGAAAAAGGGGGGAAAAAAAAACCAATAAAACAACCAAACAAGCTGTATATGAAAAGCAGCCCCAAATCAGAATAAGGCAAATTCACTCTATGGTGCTGGAAATTGATATAATTCCAATAAACGACCATGCTGTGGGGGAATTAAAGAGGAAAAAGTATTTTGTTTGCACTTCTGCTATAATATGCTATGCATCACAACAGTCATTTTCTGCACATTAGCAGTGATAAAGTTGTCACTGCTTTTATTACTCCGAAAATTAGTGTCTGATTTTTCTTTATTTGTGTAAAGCTTTTCTGAAAATGGTGTTAATGTTAGAAGAAGCACTTCTCTAACCCTCTATAATGTTCAGCTGATTTCTGCACAGCAACTGTTTAGAGCATTTCAGCTTTGTTTCTTATTTTTAATGTAATAACTAGCCATATTTATAGTGTTTGTGTCAATTACAGATTTTTTTGTTTATTTTGCAGAACATGTACATGTTCTGCAGTGTTTCAGTCTACATGGTTTTAGCTCAGATTTGTTAAAATCATACACACACACAGAAAAAAAAATGCTACAAGACAAGGAACTAAGGGGCTTATACATCAGTGTCAGCCTAAGCACCAGGATAGCCTTTAGAGCTTTCTCTCAAACCATGTGTGAGCACATTCATGCAGTGAGTCTGAGGGCAAGGTGCTGGAGCCCAGGTGCAAAGCACAGGCATCCAAATGCTCCTGCCTGCGCAAGTGCAGAAGCTTGGGAAGGGATAAAGCACCAGTGGCTGGTTTTACATCTGCTCAGCCAGCTGAGGGGTTCTGGGGAGCACCCAGTCCATTGCTGTGCTTGAGAGTCTCTGTGGATGGCCCTAGAGCAAAGGTCCATAAGAGCAGCTCGAAATTGCAGTGGCCTCACAGTTGTTCCTTGCAGGTGGTAGCAGTTGTCATCTGCCTTTAATATGCAGTGTATAGAAAAGAAAGTGATATTATTTATTTTCCGTTTCTGAGCTCCATACAATGTGTTTTTCTTATTTTTCAATGATCAACTGTTTATGCCCTGCCAGGGATGTGTTGGCTAAATACTTTATTTAAAACCAGTTTTGTGGAGATTTTTCCTTTCACGTTAATGAGGGAAACAAGAGGGAGATCCAGATTCTACCATTTTTAAAGTACTAGCACTTAGAAGAGACAGTACATCTGTGGTGTGTTATTTATTAAATTATATTTTATGATTCTTTTGTGTGAACAAATCAAAATTGACTGTTTTGCCAATATTAATCCCCCACTGGTCCATCTCACTGTGCAGTCTCTTCCAGGGACAGGCCTAGTTCCTCAGGGAAGTAAATAACTCAATGATTTACTGATAAAGCCACCCAGTACATATATCACCTATGTCTCATACATCACTGTCACAGGCAACAGCTTGCCTTGCTAAGTGATTCTGTGTTGCTCTTTTTGGACTTCTTTCTCATGTAATCAGGTCATTCTGCAAACTCCACATAATCTTGCTCATGCTTATATGAGTGGATTAAGTTTTAAAACACAATTCTATAAAATTGACTATAATTGTTGTGAATTTATAGATGTCTTATCTGTGGAAAAAATGTTGATAACTACCAGTAACTATGACATGGATTCTTTTAATGAATTTCAGGACGGTTCTCCAAATCCCTTAGAACATTTTAAGGCTTCTACTCTGATGAGACAGTTTCAAATTCAAGGAGTAGTACTTACATTTTAAAGATTAGGAATTAAACATGGATGACCTAAGACTATATACAAATTGCAGATAAAAAAGGGTCAGGTACTTCAAACACATTAACAGCCCCTGTTTTTTGACTACTCTTGATAAACTCCCATGGACCAGCCAAAGATGCTTAGCAACTTGTCAATAGCTCTTGCAGTAAAAGTTATAATCAAGTTCAGAGAGATTTGCACATTATTTATAGTTCAGATTTGCTTCAAAGAAATGTTGCCCTAAATTTGAAAGGGATTACAATTGCTGATCTCAGCAATAAGGCTTGGATTCATAACACCTGAAGGCATTACACTGACCTACAGCAAGAACAACCTAATCAAAATCCGGGATCTGAACCTACTTAACTTGAATTCTGCCCTCTGAAAACAGCAAGGATGAAGGGGGAGTGTTTTCTACTTAATTGAATGCATTCAGCATTCTTAATTCATTGCATCCAGGAATGGTATCCCATCAAACTCCAGATATTCCCTTAAAATGCCTCAACTGAGAGTGTAGTCAAAGGCTTTTTACACTGTGAGTGGGGAGATGAGACCCCCTAGGAGGCAATTCAGATAATCTGGTTTATGATTATGGCTGTAAAGGCTCAGGAGCACTGGGGAAAAGGCCTCTTCAAGACTTGCACACTCTTGTCTTCACTGGGAATAAGAGTACCTGGATTGCCTAGGATGTACCTGGGTTTGTTTGTTGATTTGGGTTTGTTTTTACAGACCCAAGGGGCAGTGCTAGTAATCTGGGAGGGACACTACAAAGGATGGTTCAGGTCCTGTCCTTTCAGGTAAACATATCAAACATCCTAAATAATCTGTATTTACCTGATTTTACCTCTTGTTATCCTCATATATCATTGCTTGAATCTTGAAGAGGGGAAGTTTTACTTTTGCACTGTAGTAGATCCATTATGCTTCCTTCCCCATCCCTTGGGGAATCCTTTAAAGAACCAAAACTGCTTGACAGTTCTCCTGAGCTACTTAAGTTTTAGGGCTGCTCTAGGTCTTTAATGCCAGACATTTTGGCACCTCTTTGGGTATCAGGGTCATTAAAGATAAATGAAGGCTGAGAGACCAGGCTAAGTGTGGTGCCCCCCTTGTCTATGCTGCTGAATTGCTGGTGTGTTCCTCAGCTGTATTTTGGACTCCTTGGGTGAGGTCTCTCCAGCCACTTTTGTTCCAAGGTTCTATCTGTGAGCAGAATGGGCTGCAGTCTGTTGGTGTCTTTTGACCTTGAGCCAGGAATTGCTCCTTGGTCTCTTTTCTTAGCAGTAGCAGTGATGCGTGTGTAGCTACCACCCCAAAAGTTTACACATACATTAAATCAGGCTTTCTTCCTTCCCCAGCCCTGATAAGTATCCTCAGAATGGAAACCCTTTATCTGTACGTGCATCAATGTTCTTTCTTTATGGGGCAACATGCAGCACCCAGGTGACTGTCACATGCTGCGCTGGCTCAGAGCCACCTGGACCTTCAGTGGAGTAACATCCCCATGAAGCTGATGTTAACAGAATGGAAAATGAGAACCTTTGGTGGGGAATATATTTGTCCTTAAGTTGTCATTTAGCTTGCTTTTAAGGAGGCAATATTTGATTTTATTATTTTTAAAAGTTAATCAAGTGAAAAGCAGAGATTCCTACAGGGTGGTAGACATTTTCTGAGTGTAGCTTGTATTTTGAAGACATTTATTAAACTGTTTGTGACTCATCTATGGTGCTTTGTCTTGCTCAGGGACATGTTCTCCATGGATGATTTCGCTGATGTCAGAATGAAATAAGGTGCAAGTGAGAGCAAATAACACAGCAGTATTTGTTCCCAGTCAGAAACTTTCACTTCTACATACTCTGCTGTCTAAAAACAATGATACCTCTAAATCAAGAACAACAAAAAAGGGAGCAAAACTGATTTGTTGCTTTGTTGAAAATTACACAGAGCAAGTAGTAAATCCTAAAGGGATGCTTCCCATTTGACTGACTGTTAGATAAAGAGAAAGCTTTCAGTCTTCATTAAAAAATAAAAAACAAAACAAAAACACCTCACCACCAAAAAAGCCACACTGTAAAAAGCCCCAGACATTTTCAACTGAGAGGGTGAGTATAGCTTGGTGTCGGATGTAAGCTGATATAGTGGAAATGTGTTTGGAAGGACAAACAGAAGGGCACATCTCTATAAATAGGAAAAGGAGCTGAAGTTGGGTTTTTCTTCAAAAGATATTTTTTTTAAATCATGATATCTAGAGATGCTTAAAAATATATTTATAGTTTGGATTTATGTGAAATCCATTCCTAAATATGTCTGAAAATGGTTTTTTTTCTAGGTACATATCTTACAGACAGGAATTCTATTTGCAGCATATTTTTCTTTAAAGGGTTTTTCATTTCTGCATAAAAAGCTTATTAATTATTTGTAACTGCTTGCCATCGTGTTCTGATAATAGAGGCCTGGTTATGGATATTAACTACCACATCCTTATTTTGGGTCATATGGATTATATATATATATATATATATATATGCATGTATATATACATATATACATATACAATTCCTGGTGCAATATTACCCAAAGCATCTCCTTTCTCCCTGTACACAGGACCAAAAGTGCAGGCACATCATTTATTGATAAGACAAAAAGAATGTAATGAAATTATCAATGTTCTTGAATTAATTATGAACATGATTAAGAAAGCTAAAATCTCAGGAGCCAGGATCTCATTACCCATTCAGTCTTAGGGATTGCTTTCATTCAGCAAGGCAAAAAGGCTTTGAGCAGTCCCACAATTGCCTTAGTCTCATTTATTTGTGGTAGTATTAAGGTTTATTTGTTTTCTGGTTTGCACTTCTTCTGAAATTATTTCTCTTAGTTTATTCATTTAACAAACTGTTCCTTCCTGTGCCACAGAAGAAAGTGCCTATAAGGCCTACACAGGTTCTTCAGTCTGCAAACCTCCCTTTGAGAACATTTCTTTCAACTCACATTGCTGGAGCTCCTAAATATCTTTCAAGGTAAGTCTGAGAATGTAGCCAAAAAAGTTCTTTCAGATTTATGTCTGCAGCTGTACTATGGTACTGTCTGATTCCCATTCAGCTCGGAGCCTTAATGACATCATTATTACGCTGTCTGAACCAGATTTAACTTGGAGCCTGCACTATATTGTTACTTATCTTCCTTCCTATGTGAGAGATTCAGTAATACTTTGTTTAAAAAAATAATAAAGAGCAGGCCATGGTGTCGCAGTGTTTCAGATACCAAACTTTCAGAAACTGGGGAGACTGAAACAGTGTTGGATACATGCAAGCATGTCTATTTTAAATTAATTTCCGAGTCTAAATGATTGCAATCAGGTAATGCTTTTCTTGCACAATTGTCTGAATGAGAAATGTGATGTGCAGCTGCCTTATTTAGGGAGTTATAATGCACTGTATTTCTTAGCAATTTTGTCTTTGTCTCTTTACAAGGCCCTTCTGAATTTCTTGTTATTGCAGGGTTTGCCCCCAAATAAATGTCGGAATGATGGGACATAGTGATTAAATTCTGGAAGTAGCCTTGCAAAAATAATGCACTTAGGATTTTTGAAAATGGAAATAAAATCTAGTTAGCTAAGAAGCAGAGATGTAACAGACTACAGGGTTTTGGTGGGGCTTCTTGTGGTTGTTGCTCTATTATTAGAAGTTAGGTATGTCTTTTTATTATTATTATTATTATTATTATTATTATTATTATTATTATTATTGCTTCTGGTTTTTTATGTTTAAAAAGAAGAGAGGATTCTGTAGCCCTATATTTGGCACAAGCTATTATTTACCAGAAAAGACCAAGGACAGCAAAGAACATATTTTAGATTTAAATAAGTGGTGTCTGTGACAAACGAGAGAGATTGATTCTGGTTGTTTTCTCCATAATGCTTTGATATAGTGTTTTACTGCCTTTCCTAATCTCAGTTAATAAATATAAGTAAAATTTGAAGCAATTAATTTGCTCAGAGTATGTACATCACCTAAATGGGACAGTCAGACTGAAAAAAACAGTGATAATGCCTTCCCTCCCTCTTGGTAACCTTGAAATGCAAGATTACATTTACAGCCTGGAACAAAAAGCCTGTACAAATACTACTGTTCTGTTCCTGTAGGTCTGCAGACCTACCAAATGGCACTGTCTTTAAAGAAATAAATGTAGAGGAACTTTAGTAAAAAATGACACCTGAAACTCATTTATACTTCTGACATATGCATTCTATGGCAATTAGAAAACAATATTATTGTGGTTTTTAAAAATTTGGGGGTGTGGTTTCTTTAAATTTATGTCTAAGTGAAAGATTTTATCCTTAGTACAATTCTTTGTTGTCTGCTTCAAGATTTTATATTTTATATTAAAAATGGCTATTGAAGATAATTTGACACTCTTAAAACTATATTCTATTGCTCTGGGCCTGGTTTTAGCTTTCATTTTGGGAATGTTAAAGCAATATATGATATAAAGAGCATAAATTTTATTCCTGAATCAGATAGAAGAAAAAACGGATTTTCCTCCTTTTTAAGAATTTTTGGGTAAGATACTGAAGGTAGAGCTTTTTAATTTTGTCTCTTTCTGAAGAAATGAAAAATATCTCAGCCTGTTTTGATATTTCTCTCCCATACCAGCCTTAAAAAGCAATATTCTGTAGATGCAAGAAATTGATCAATTTACAGAACAGCTTCCAGTGTTATCAAGAGAAAGAACTTCAGCAACATATTTTAGGTGCCATCTCTCCCTTTAGCACTTGGGTATTTCCTGATGCTCAAGCAAAATAGTTTGGAAGATCAAATTTACTATCTAATAAGAAATATACAGCTACCAGTAAAAGCAGAAGTAAATAAATAGTTTGTCACCTGTATGGTATGAATCTTGAAAAAACCCTATTTCTTTAAGCTATATTATCATAAGAAAATACACTGTTTTGTTTTATTAATGTTGCAATATATTTCTAATACAAAATTCATGCTGATTTTGTTATCTCAAAGAGTTCACGTTTGCATAAAGTACTGCAAAAGCACATACTGAACTAAAATTACACAGTTTAATAGGAATTGTTTAAATCAAAGAATCAGTAAGTGTAACCTTTTGCATTTGTGGAGAATACCAAATTACACTAATTAAAATAGTTCATATGTGTAAGGGTTTTCATTTGGTCTGTGAACCTTTGTAATGCAGACAGGAGCAGAAATACTGACTTTTTGTGTGTGTTTACCCTATCCATTTTTTTTTTTTTTTTAATATATTTCTGGTCGGGAGTGAATTTAGACTAAGAGTGGGATAGTGCGTCACTGGGGAAGGGTTATGGGAGGATTACAAGGTCAGGCTCTAAACAAGCTCCAAGAAAATTGGGGTGAGAAACAAGAAGTTTGTTTGCTAGAATCCAAATTTCTTTTTCTTTCTTCTTATCATTATTCAGAGGGATAGTTCAGTAGTAAAGGCAATGTCTCCAAAATAAGTCACGAGGGAATCCAGGAAGTTCGAGCTTCTCAAATTACGCATGCTGATTATATGTCGCTTCAATCCCATTAACTCCTAAGACACGAGGGACTGACTGCTGCAATCAATAATTTAGCTCAGACTGACTTTGGAAAGAGCAGGATCAGGCCCGGGATAATGGTGAAGGTGACCATTTAGTGTGCCCAACTGCTTGAGCTGAAGTTAGCAAGCAGTGCTGGGGTGTCGACAATGTGGATTCTTCATGCGCTCTCGTAATCTCTGGAAGCTCCGTGTTTGCCTGGTGGGCCTCTCCTGGCCAGGAGCACGTTGGCATTTCCCAGCTGTGTCAGACTGAGTGCAGTGGGCTTTTTGTCTTTCTAAACACTAATCAAAAAGTAATGCGTAGAGACCTCTGTTATCTAATTACTGGCCAAATTAGAGAATCATCATTTAAACGAATCACATTTGGAATGTTTAAAAACTGTGTTTAACCCCCTTACTTCTTAAGACAGATGAAAAAAATATTAACAATGCTTTTAAGGATTTTTAATTAAAACTCCATTGACATGAAGTGAAAACACTAGAAATTAAAATATCTGTGACTTGCTAAACTACTGACTGATAGCAGTATTTTCATTTTACTTTTGGAAATTCAAGAAAATTTACAATTACGTTTTCCATTGCAAAGAATAAAAATGATTTTACAGGCAAATAGAATCTGAAGGCTGTCTTCCAATAAGTGTTTTGCTAGAAATATTGTAGTGAACAGTGTTCAAATGTTGCCTTTTATGAAAAGATAGATTTTCAGATGAATTGACAGCAAGATGATTTTAGACAGGCTCAGTTAAATTAATTCCTTCTGCATATAGTAATCTAGTTTAGTTCAAATCAGAATTTTTAAGAAAAATAAATTTTAGTACTGCAATGTATTATATCTTTGCGGAGTGACAAGGTTTTAAGACTAGATTTTAATTTTTTAAGTGGTTTACAGCAATGTGGTGTTTGGTCCACACTTCTGCTGGTTCTTAGTTTCAGTGCATGTCACATCTGGTAGCACAGAAACACTTTGCACTACTTTCGGAAGAAATAATCTTGCAAGGAGGTCAGTTTTGTTCTGAATGGGTTAATCAAAACTACCTGCTTTAGATTGATTTAAATCAGTAATGGATCTGCTCATAAAGCTGCTGTTACTAGATATTACGCTGCTATCTTAGTCCTTTGATAGCCCTGATAAGAAGTGCTTACCACAGAGGATGCTCCTAAAGGACAGATATTGTTTCCTGTACCTCAGGGAGTAAAACGCCATACTGCTGGATCAGGAACTTTTACTAACAGCAAGTAAATTCAGACCTTATCAAGTTACAGCACAAACTGCACTCATGTTTTATTATTCTCATTAGAGATTTAAGGACTAATTCCAGTTGTTAGCACTTAGCAGTTTAATGTTTTCCGTAGATAAGAATTAAGATTCTTCTGGGGGATTTTTTTTTGTTGTTTGCTAAAGCTTGCAAAATATAATGCAGTAATGCCCTTAATTTGAGGTGATTTCCTAATGGATTTCCTAATGATTTTAGGACAGGGTTAAAAAATTTAAATCTAATAACTGAATTTTTCAACTCCAAAATGCATTCTTTTTCAATCAAATAGGGGTTTAGAGAGCTAAAAAAGGCAGATTTTGCTTTGAAAAGAATATGGTACCAATATTGTTAGTACTTCAGCTTTTCTATGCATTACTAATGCTGATGTAGATCAACAAATATAAGAATTTCAGCATGCAGAAAATTATGAATTGAACCAACTTATTACAATCCCTTCTTCACAAGCAATGAAGTTGTATTATTGAGTCAGAAAAGGAGGAAATGAGGGTTAGCAAGGTTCCTAATGAAATTACATATTCAAAGAGGTAGTAAATCTTAAATTTTCCATCCATTTATTTCTTGAGAGATTCATGAAGACATGAATTTGAATTATGTGAAAAAATAGTGATATATTTGCATTAGGTCCATGAAGGTAATGATGTCAGAGGAATGAATCTGTGTTTTTGCCCGTTAAGGTGACTTGAAACTGAAGCTGGAGCTTCATTTCCTCAACTTTCTCAGTTTAATTTAGTTTGATAAACTAAGATATGGGATCTTGCAGGGTTTTTTCAGAGCAGTGCAGTGCCACTAATCCCAGCCATAGTAATGGCAAACAGATTTTGCTCAGAAAATGCTGATGCATCTTGTGAGTTTTTGGAAATTAAGCATTGGCTCCCTCATGACTTGTCAGTCTCCATGTCTCCCAGTCATTCTCTCAGATTATAGGTATTGCAAGTACTGCAGGCGAAGTTAGAATAGTCTTGCATTTTAGGAAGTTCTGTTTGGGTAATAAAGTCTACTTATTTAAATAATTAATATAATTTACTATAATCTTCCTGGATCCAATAATCATAATTTCCAGTCCTCACATGTTATGAGATTTTGATATGCGTTCTTCCATTTGTTGTATTCTGTCTGGGCATGTTTCTGTTTGATTCCTCTTTAAATTTTCTCTCTAACTCATTGGACACATCCTATCTGAAACTTTCTCCTTGGTTGATATTACCTTATAAAGGCAGGCCCTGCAAGAGAATCACAGCTAATCAATAACAACTGTTGTTAGTAATTGATTAGCTATGACATTGCATTTGGAAGACATTTTTCATGGAGCAGTAATACCAGGAAGAATAGGATAAATCCCATTGACTCAGAGGCATGTTTCTAGAAAAGCTTCTAAGTAGGAGTATTTCAGTATTGCTTTCAGCTGGGCTATACAAAAGCTAATTTCTCAAATAGTTTACTTTCTGTAGAAGTGTGAAGCTTGCTATTGGTACTCTTCACTACCATGTAAAATTGTTTTCCTCTGGTAGTTTCCTTTTGAAGTTTAAGGTTATACTTCTTGCAGTCGTGTTATTGGGTGTAATACTTCCCCATATAAAAAATAAATTTATTATGAGGATTTCCCACTAGATATCTTGGAAAACTTACATATAGCTGTTCTGTGTCCAAAATGCTGTTCAGTAGGTTTTCCAAAGCACCCAGGTAACAGCTGGCGCAGGCCATGTGCCAGCCTTGACAGCCCATATGCTCTCTTTAGTGCTGTAATTATCTCAACACAAAACTCTGATAACCCAGTCTACAGGGTCCAGTTTCACTAGGTTAAATTGACTCAGTGGCTTTGTTAGTAAGTTCCTTTGGCACAGTAAGAACTTCATCAAGACTTTAAGTATTGTGGCAGGCTTGGAAAACCAATAAGACTGCTAGTTTCAAGACAGGTGTCTTATTAACCCTAGGAGATTGTAGGTTTCAGTTCATTATAGCGGCACCCAGCAGCACTGCTACAGTTAAAGGTCTGTTGTCATTTCCATTATATGCCCTGCTTTTCCAGAAGACTTTCTGATTCTTTTGGTTTAACCCACTTTGGGCTATACTTTGGCATGTGACTCCTCAGCCTAAAGGCATTTTTCTTTCTCAAAAACTTTGATCAAATTTGCTTTATTTGTTGGGTTACTTTGCTGGCTGTTTGGTTGCTTGGTTTGTTTTTAATTAAGGTAAGAGGGAAAAAATAGCACTTTTTTTTTAGTTTTTATACTGTTTCAAACTTGAGAAGATTATGAATGTTTCTCTTTCTAAAATTAGCCCTCTGATTGTCATGATTTTGTGCAAGTTTCTTAGGCCAAAAAAGACCATAAATAAAATAAATTTGGTTCTAATGTGCTCCAAATTATAAGGAAGAAAATTGTGTCAAGGTCAACTCAACAGCTGTTTTTCTCTTCAGTTATTCTCTGTGGACCAGAGAAGAATGTATTCAGTTGCATGAAGTTATCCAAAGTTCCTTCCAATACTTTTGCAATGCCTAAGCCAAAGTTCATGAAGAGAGTATCAGACTGTCAAATCTGACAAGTCAGATTTATGTCTGACTTGTGTGCCACCTGTACTGGTTCAGTTCCATGTGGACAGGTACTATGTCACGACTGGATCTTGGATAGTCCTCTTGTTGAGGCTGATTTCTGTGGGTCTCATCCAAAGCCAAAAGAAGTCAGTGAAATCTTTGCATTAGGCTTTTGATTTGGCATTTAGTGCAAGAGATTAACTAGGTGTGGTCTCTGTGAGTGAAGCAGATGAGGGGTGAGCGTGAAGAAAGCTAAACTATTGTCTGCATAGTGCAAAGCTGGGTCAAAAGCTACTTGCCTTGGGTATTCAGAGCTCTTACTGATTCTCCCAGGGTGAAGAATCTTCTTCTTGTTTACATTGGTAAGGTAAATTATAGCTTATGGCTTGGTATATGACAGCTGTCTGCAGTCCTCTGCTTAGCAGGCTGACCTTTTTCATTGGTGCAGGAGTACAGACCAACTTTTAAAGCTCTATGGATTGTTTGCTACCAGTTGCTGAAAGGAGGTTGTTGAAGTTAGGAAGTGATCGGACTCTGGCTTCACTCTGCTGGAAAAGAAACACAAGGACTGTTGTTATTGGGCTGCCTTCCACAGGTAGTCCAGCAACTAAAGTCATCATTTATGTGTTGTCAGGAGATCTTACCAAATTTATTGACTTGAACATTATTCTCTGCAAATAAGTTCTAGCTGCTCTCTTCATATTATAATTAAAATGGCGAAGACTTTAATCATTTATGAAATTTTAAACTACATACTGAATATAAATGTATCATTCAATGTGATACAATGAATTAAATTCATCATTGTCAAATAAATGTATGAAAGATGAAATATCTCTCATCCCACATCATTATCCAATGAAAAGGTCTGTTTCCAAATCTGTAGTATAGCATATGTTTTGTATCATCTTTAGTGCATTTCCAGCAAATGAGACTTCCAAAATACCTTTGAAAAGTACATTTTTCAAGGATTGTGCTTTTACTAATAACTAGGTTAGGCCAAAGTCTTATATTAAAATCTGACCATATAAGGAAGCATTTGTTCTTTATTAGTAGAGAGAGCAGTGTCAACCACCAACAGAGTGAGGAGGAGCCTTTCTTTCATTAGCTAATGGAGAGGTTCCTGTCAGTCCCACATCTTTTATGTGAAAAAAGAGATGGTCGGTTCTTTTTCTTTTGCTCTGCTGTCTCACTGAAACTATGTCCTATTTCAGAAACTTTGAAGCTGTTGCAAGTAAAGGACAAGTTTGGCTTGAAGGGAAGCTCCAGCATTAGTGATGGAAAAGAGGACCCAGCATGGCAGCTCCCATACAGTCACAGTGCTGTGACATTGGAGAAAACATCTCTCTCTGAGGGAAGTTTCCTCTGCTTTCTGTTGATTTTATGTGGTCATAAGGTTTGAAAGTGAGTCTAGAGATCATTCCATGAGGTCATGCTCTTGTCAGAAATAAACAATCTGAGGAATAAAATATGGCAAAATATCCCATTTGCTGCATGGGGCTGTCCCTGAAAAAAAATCTCATCCAGCTTCTATTTGCCCTTCCACGTTTTCACAAAAACAGATGAAGACCAAATGCAGGAACACTTTCTAAAGACCTGACTGATACCTACTCTTTTCGAAACTGTCATTCTTACCTGGAACTTTTCCTTTCTTGACACATTAAATTCATAATTTTGCTTGGAATCAGGTTATTGCTCTGCTTCTGACTCCCATAAACTCCTTTCTGTCTTCTCTGCTTTCCCAGTGATGCCTGCAAATTGTCTTGTCATTACAGACAATCAAATGATGAGGTCCAGTCTTGCAAACTGACGCAGCAGTTCAGGGATCTTGGGTTCCAAAAGTGTATAAACTACCAATATCAGAGAGCCCCTCCCTACATCAGCATCCTTTAATGGATGGGCAGCTCTTTTGGGGAGATGGACTGCGACAGAGCCTTTTTTTTCCCCCAGTCAATTACTTACAGATTTAAGCTTATGCATGTTGGATATCCATCTTTATAGAGGAGCTCAAGATGTAGAGATCATTGAACAATCATCAGGTGGTGTAATTTGGACTCCTGCTTGAAACCCTAAATTGTCAAAATAATTCTGCAGAGCGGGCTAGATTTAGTCTCAGTTTGTTTCAGATGTAGATTGTATTCAAATCAGTGATCTACAATTTATACTGAGTTGACAAGTACTTAATTTAATGAAGCAATCACTCTCTTGAATAACACCAACAATATATTCTGAATTTATGTTTAATATACCAGTAAAAAAAACCGAAGAAAATAGAATGTATTTAATGTTTCTCATTTGTGTTAGAGGCATCACCCTCCTTTTTCACAAGTAGCATAAATTAGATGTTTTTCACTGTATGTATTATTTGTATAGTATTTGGCCGTATATCAGGATGAAATACAGTTCTCTAATTAGCTCCTTCCAAGTACTTACAGTTATCCCAGGCTGGTGATCATCTATGAAAGCAAATGTGGCCCTGGCGATTGTTTGTACACGCAATTGTACAGCCATGGTAAAAATATTTCTAAAGCTTTTTTGTGGCTCATAACCACAGTGTGAACGGTAATTGTGGGAGACAATTCACAAGGATCAGGCAGTTTGCTTCTTTTGGTGAAGCACATATCATGCAAAAAGGCATTTGAGGTCGAGTCCTATCTAATAGCTTTATGGTGGGGTTCCCTTGTACTGAAAGATTTTACTGGCTTGGAGATATAATTTTCATGAAGCCTAAAAATAAAGAGTAGAAGTAAAGTACATTTTCTAAACCCTTTAAATTCTTTTTCTCTTGCTTCCTAGTATTGTTTCAAAGACTAGAAGGTGATGTTGTATTCCTTAGTGTGCTGTTTAAAGTCAGGAGCGGCAATATTTAGCACATGCTTGGGCAGCCGTGTTTGAAATCCATGCTTCCTCTCTCTGGTGTTCTGATGTGCCTTTAGGGGATGCTTGCCTGTTTGTAGTTTGTTTTCTTTTGTTTAAGGTTTCAGCTACTGCATTGACTAATGATTATATAGCAGTAAACTCTCGTCCCTGCTAAATTCAGAGGTAATGCCTCAAAAGCATTTTTCCCCTGTGTGACATAAAACAATAAAAGAACTTGACAATCCCCTTTTGAGAAAAAATAATCCTTTGTTTAAAGAAAAAAAAAAGAAACAAGTATCTTCTTGATGCCAGAGGGTGTAGAATTCAAATCAAAGATTAAGCTAATTGATAAAATAAAACAAATGTCTCACAGTATAGTCCTCTTTAGGTGGAGCTAACTTTTTTGCATTAACCAGTCTCCAACATTAATCACCTATGCTATTTTAATATTACATTATACTTGATTTTGAGCTGTGCAATATCTATTTGATACAGAAATAGCATGGAACACACTGAATCTGAGTTTCTTCTTACTTGTAACTCAAAAGTAAATTTCTGTCCTTCAGTAACATCACCTCTGTAAAGAACTGATGGATCGACTCATTGATCGACTCCTTGCTAATAATTTACCTGTATATATTTAATATATTTAATATAATATGTTAGAAATCTATATTTATAATTTTAAGAGGATTTTGTAAAAAAAACTGAAATAGCCTTACTGAGGCATTAATTTCTGCATTCTGTTGACCTGTTGAAGAATTTATATAAAAGTTCTAATTGTTCTGATTCATAAGTCACTTAAAGTAAGAAAGAAAGAAAGAAAGAAAGAAAGAAAGAAAGAAAGAAAGAAAGAAAGAAAGAAAGAAAGAAAGAAAGAAAGAAAGGAAGGAAGGAAAGAAATCCAATGTCCTGTTTAATTATGTACTGCCAGGAGGTTCTGAGCTTTTGCATAATGTGTAATAAATTCAGCACTGCCATTTGAGTTCAGTTGTTTGCCTAAAATATTATCAGTTAACTATAATTGAAGAGTTACTTCAATTAGGAAGTAATAGGAAGAAAAGCTTACAGCTGAGAGAGGAAAGCACAACATGGTTTCACTATTATTTCCGCCACCGTCTGCAATTGTTGAATACATTTGTAGTGGACATTATTTTCATTAGTAGAAATTTGATGGCAATAATTATTCATAGCTTCATTTTTTATCTAAGTAATACCAGAGCTTTCAGAGATAACTTTTATATTTAGCTTTCAGTAGACTTTTTTCCCTCTCTGTTTCTACTCTTTTTCCCTCTGCCTGCATTTCTGGGCTTGCAGTCAATTACTAGCATAAAACTGAAGGGGCAATTAGCCCCTGATGCAGATGCTATTGCTGACACATCTAAATAAATACAGAATAATTATAGACTAGATATCTAGGATTGCAGTCTGTCACTCCTATCTTATTCAGATGGGTTTGTGGAAGTGGCATCACTGCCACTGTGGTAAATGTGAACTCTTATAAAAACTAGACAGTTCATGTTTGCAGGCTGGAGCCTAGTCTGCTCTTTTGCAATTGATTATGTCCTGAGTTGACAATGAACACAAATACAATGACTGGGCTGAGTCTCATGATAATCTGAGCCATTTCATGAGACTAATCCAAGAGACTGACCATCCAAAACAGGACGCCAAAAACAGATATTCCCAGTTCAGGCATCATGTTTAGCCTTGTTCACAGTGAAACAAAATTAACTGCTTCAGACACAGGTGCAAAATTATGGCACTGCTAAGGGCAAGTGTGCTGTGTGTGCAGCCTAAAACCATGAGTTCCCTGTCTGCTTTCAGCATATAAACCCTGCTCTCAATGGGAGCACCTGTGTCAGGACCAATGAGGAAGAGGAATGAATGTTGCAAACACCGTCTGCTGTTTCTTGCTCACTTTGAGCATTGCCCAGATTGACCCAAACATGCAAGAATGGCTGACCATTAAGAGGAATTGCCCAGTATCCATTAGCCTAATGTTTTGTGGGGAGACTGAAGTCTATAAAAATGTTCATATTCATAGAAATTAAGCATCAAAGCTGCCACTGCATTTTCTCTGCAATGAGTTTTTAACATTTTGGAGGTTTGTTCTTTTGCAAAACCACATACTCCACAAAGGTATAAAATACAGCACTTAATGGCAATAGTACATTTACTCAAGTGCATTAGACAGTTCCTCCTCCTCCATCTCTTCCTGCTTGATTGGCAGCCAGAGATCCTAGATGCAGCACTACAGGAGATATTGTTTACAGCCAAAGCAGCAGGATCTGGCACCAGAGAAGACTCCACAGGCATTGGTATTGATGGTGGCTTTGCAGTTGCCTCTGGGTCTTTCATGTGGCTGGGCTGATGAAAGTTATCTGGGCAGTTATATGCTCTTGGAAACCATTTCTTTTTCCACTGACATTTTAAATGGTTGTGGTGATTAACTGTTTGTATGCAAAGAATTTTAAAACTTTCACCATGGTAAGCCTCTGCAGAGGTCGCTGGCAAATGGTGTATGTCTATATTTTTCTTTTCTGCCTAAAATCCCTTTTGTGTATCTATGTGAGCAATTATTGAACTGCAATCATGTATGTTGGCAGTGGAAACTTGGTGAAAGGAAATCTGAGGCTCTAGGTACAGCGTGGTTTGAGGTTTCAGTCATGGCCTCAGGACCCCTCCTCTGAAATTGCTTGGGAGCTCCATTCTGCACGTGTCAAGATGAAAAGAGTGTAGTATGAGAACATCCAGAGAGCCAATTGCATATTTTGTAGCAGATAAGTGAAGTTGTGGATAGGCCCTGAGCTTTCTTCTTCAGCCCCTTCTTGTATCTTGTTACACAGAATGTTGAGTGAGGGGGAGAAAAGGGTCATTCACAGGCCCACAGAGGTGTTCCATTGGCCAGTCCATCCAAAGAGCTGGCAACCAAAATGCTGCTTCATGGTGTTATCTGAGATTCTCTGTGGATCCAAGCACATGCATTGTCTTGGGTAAAAATACAAGGGAGTTCATGTTTGGAAATTAAAAAAAAAACAAAACCAAACCAAACCAAACCAAAACAAAACAAAAAAAAAAAAACCCCAGACACAGAGGTTTTATTACTCTTCAAAGTACGAGGAGTTCAAGCCTGTGTACCTTTATTCCTTTGATCTCAAGAAATGTATTTCTCTGCTTCAGTGCTAACATATGCATAAGTTTGTGTAGAATTAGAGTATATCTGTTAAATGAAATGATCAGGCAGTAAAACAATGTCATATAAACCAAATATTTTACTTTTCATTAGACAAAAAATTGTTTTGTCCTTGATTGTGTTTGAAAGGATGACTGCAAGAATTTACAGTCATTTACAATATTCTGGGACTGTTAAAGAAGGAATGACCAATTCCCTACTCTACAGATTTTTCTTCAGATAAATATTTAGCTTATGTACATTGGATTTTACAGTCACGTGAGACAAACTTCAGAGCAATATTTAGCCATATTTTCTGCTTTTGCCCAAGTAATACTGAAACTATCAGAGACACGTATTTAATCTTCAAGAGTCTAGAGATTTTCTTCTACAAATATAAGTTTTGTTTTGAAACTATGCATTTTATATTTTAATGCTAACATGTATCATTAAAATGAAATTATGTTTAGTGTTATTACTTCTCACTGTTTTGGTTTTTAACAGTTAAAAATATTTTTACAAAGTGTAAAACACATGAGATCTCAAATCCACAAATCAAACCAGTGAAAATATGTTTGCATATTTTCAGAATATGCAACTGGTGTTTCTGAAATTTTGGACAAACTCTGAGTCTGGAAGCTATGCTTTTGAAACTGAAGTCATACAAGACATACATTGTGATTTCACTAGAATTGTGTTGTAGGCTTAAGTCATGTCTCGAGTTTTCATAAAGCATTCTGTACTTGTCAGTGATAAAGGTACTTTTAATGTGGATAACCTGGATATTAAAGAAGAAAAGAGAGGGGAGTTCTACATACTTGTGAACAACTGCTCCTCCATTAAAATCACCATAGGGTGTTCAAGACAAACGTTTCACTGTATGTTGCAGGCTTGCATTGTCTTTGAATAATCCTGGAAAAAATTCTGGTTTACTGTATGTGGTAGATGGCTTATGGCAAGCATCTTGAATTCTTCCTGTGGACCTGCTGCTATCCTTCCATCTCGCTGGAAACCAAGGCTGCTTCATCTCCGTTACAAGGGATATAATGGAAGGAAAGGGAGAGGAAAACATTGGCAGACAAACACATTGAGAAGAAAATACAGGAAAATCACATTTAATTAGATAATTATTTCTCCATACAGAATCACATTTTGCTGGGGAAGGTCTCTTAACTTCCGCATGAGCAGACATAAATGCAATTAAATTGTGGGCTGCATACTGATCTACAAAGGGAAGGTTGGAGATTTGCAGGGGACAGATATATTTTACGCATATAGTGAGCAGTCATTTACCTTGCTGGTATTTAGCTAAGTTCCCTCATTGTTGTCCTTTTTTAAAGGTGATTCCTTTTAAAGTGAGCAGCTTTTCCACCTCTTAAGCATTATAGTCATATTTAACAAACCAACAACAGCAACAAACCAACTAAGAATGTTTTTCGTTAGTTTTTTTATTTAGGACCCTTTTGCAAATTCCCTTGAATCATTAAAACTTCATTATGGTGGAACAGGCTTCTCATCTCAGTTTGAACAAAACTCCTGCTAGCTTGTTTGGGAATTATGACTGAGAAAACTCTTGCACTTTGTCTTTGTAAAACTCAATCAACACCTTATAAATTAACCTGATGACAAAATATCAACAGTATTATTCCCATGAAAAACTCTAAAGGAGAGAATAACTTTGCTGAAAAAAGTCTGAATTCATCAAGCAAGTGCATTGGTTCCAGTGGTATCTTATTTTGAAACACAGTAGGGATTATTTAATTTTAAAAAATCATCAAAGCCTATTTATGTTTTGGGTGAAACATAGTTAATTTTTTGTTTGTTTCCACACTTTGTTTCAAAGGTGTTACATTTATTATTTTGCCATTAATTTCTGTTGTGTTGCATTATGTAAAGGTTTATAAATTTTATTATGCTATTCCAATTACTCTTCAATAATATGAACTATATAAAACAATGCTTTTCAGAACATAAACTGTCAAAATTTGCACGGTTTCCTACCTCTCACAGTGGAAATTCCTGAGAAAATCAAAGCATCAAAACTTTCTTTTCAAGCTGCTAATTTTTAGTTTAGTTTAGTTTAGTTTAGTTTAGTTTAAGGTAAGTTTAAACTTTTAAATTTAAAATTCAGAGATTCAATCATGTATATTTTTATCTGGGATTTAATGTCATCCACCTAGACACTGTAATCCATCATGAAAGAGGAGAGACACTGGAAAAGCACTAAGACTTCTGAGCATTTCTTCAGCTGTCCAAGACTTAATAAATAGCTCTTCTTATTGAGGTATTTTTATGACTTTGCCTTAACTTTTCTTTTTGTGGTAACAAACTCTGACTCCAAGCAAACTTCCACTATCCATAGAAGCTATGATTTCCTGATTTTAAGCAGAACCCTTTGATCTGTGGTGATTTTTAAATTTTCTTTACCACTGAATATTTTTTTCTGTATATCTCCATTTAAAGGTGATGGAGAGCGGAAAATTTTTCTATGTTTTACCAGTTTCTACTGAATTAAGTTGAAGAATTTCTCGTTGTTTGCGAATATGTACTGGGAGTGCATGGAGATTTCATGCTTCATGGAGATTTGAACATGTTTTTGAAGTTCTGTGTTCCGCCAAATACAGTGATGATGAAATTCAGCTACATATACATTTATTCTATCTCCAGCAAGACAGAGGTTTGCATCCAGATAGGATAGAGATGTGGCTAAATGATTCTTTAATGGAACTCATATACTAACTTCTTTAGTATATGCCTGATTTCTTTTCTTTAAACTTAAAATTTTAACATGAGGTGTTCCAAACCTAGCTTTGTCAAGCTCCATTTTTGTGTAAGACAAAGGAATGTGGTCAAAGGCTTATGTTCGTATGGTATGGTAAACGTGGTATGCAGTCTTATTTAAAGCATTTCCTGCTGCCATGGAAACTACTACTGTGTTACAAGCTGTGTAATATGCATTGTGTGAGTAACTCTGGGGAAAATTAATAATTGGTATGTATTGTATGCAATTACCATACACAGAAGTATGGTAATTATTTGCAGTAAAAAAACCACAGAATTCCAGAATCAAATGGCTGAAGTTGGAACAGACCTGTGGAGATCATGTGGTTCAAGCCCCCTGCTCCAGCCTGGCTTCCAGAACCATGTCCACAGACCTTGAGTATCTTCAAGGATGGAGATGACTCCACAGACATTTTGAGGAACCTGTGCCAGTGCTCAGTCACCCTTACAGTAAAAAAGTGTTTCCTGATGTTCTGAGGGAGCCTTCTCCGTTTCAGTTTGTGCCCATTGCCTCTGGCCCCATCCCTGGGCACCACTGAGAAGAGTCAGGCTTTGTCTTTACAACCTCCCTTCAAGTATTATTACACATTAATAAGAATCTCCTGTGCTTTTCCTTCTCCACTCTGGACAGCCCTGGCTCTTTCAACCTGTCATTATATGAGAGATGCTCTAGTCTCTTCATAATCTCTGTGACTCCCCACTGAACCCTCTCAACTATGTCCATGCCTCTCCTCTTCTAAGGAACCCAGAACTGAACACAGCACTGAGGTATGGTCCCACCAGTGCTGAATAAAGGGAAAGGACTTGCTGGCAACACTTTTTCTAATGCATTTTAGGACACCATTTACCTTTTTTGTATCAGGTGCACATTGCTGGCTCATGGTCAACCTGGTGTCTATGAGGACCTTCAGGTCATTCTTTTACCAAGCAGCTTTCCAACAGATATGTCCAATGTGGTAGGGATAAACAGGTAACAACTCTTTTCTTGGTGGAAATACATTGTTGCCAAAAAACACAGAGTGTCATCAAATGTTAGGTTTGCGATTTGTTCTTAGTGAGTTTTTTCCAAGATTAAATGACATTCCTGTTTCTGTCAATTGCAGTTTTGAAAATGTTACTCAGATATGGTGCAGTTCAATTTTCCTGATCTTTCAAATGAAGAAGATAGCATGAAAAAAATGGGAGTCATCTCAAAATCCTAAAAAGAAAGAAAAGCTAAACCCTCACACTCTGGAACATTACAGGAAGCTCAGGTATCACTGCCGGTGGTATGGTTAAATGTATTTCTTGGATTTGCTGCAGTCAAACCAGAGTGAGTTGGAAAACGGGAGCTCAGTTTTCACCTGTGGAGAACCAAATCTCACTGACAGAGAGAGTGAAGTGGCAAGTCAGTGTGTGAGAGAAGACCGGGGCTGTGCTTCTGATTTGCACACTTGACACTGCATAGTCCAAACAGCCAAAAGTCACAGAAGTAGAACTTGTTTTTCCTACTTTAGCCATCTAAAATCTAAGGCTGATCTCATGTTTCTGGGCTTTATGGATTGCCAATAAGGTGAAGCAACACCTTCAGAGAATAATTAACCTCCTTCTAAGAGGCAAACCTGAGCTGTCTGGGTTTGCGTTTAGAAGTCGATTAATTTTTCCCTGATGATTTTAAAGTACCAAACATCACTGGTTTGACTTTGATATTCAAACTGTAGACATCCTGCCTGAAAAGTTTATCAGAAATGATGAAATACTGTACATGACATGCTAACAATGAGACACACACACATACACACATATATATATATATATATATAATCATAAACCACCATATATATATATATATATATATCCCACCTCTGTACCATCAGTATTTCAGAGTGGCTACTCTGGCCCTTTCGGAGAAGAAGGGAACACTCTGGTTGGTGGTCACCTGGCAGTTTTTGCTGCTCTTCTCTTTTACTATCATGGTGCTTTGACTCTTCAAGCCTCTGCAAAATAGCCCAGCTGTCGATATGTACATTCAGTAGCTGTGTGATCACCTTCCTCTCCTATCTTTCTTCTGAAGCTCCTCTCTGCTTATACAAATACTAATTTTCAATACCAAGAGCTCTTGTTTGACTCTGCTTATTTCCAGTTTCAAATTTATTTGTCTCCTTTTTTTTTGTCTCTCACCTTCTCAAGGATGTTCTTATTCCCCCTGCCCTAAATATTTCTCTAAGTCTTATTTCTCCTGATTTTATTCTGATGCACTGTAATTTTTAATTCTGCTAATTTTATTCTAGGGTTGCAAAGTAGAAAGTTCTTTACTGCTGTCTCTATTCTCATCCTACCTTTACAGGCCTTTTGATGCTGTTGAATAATTAATATTTGCTAAAGTCCACATTGGTAATGCTGAAAAAAGGTTAAAATATGTTAATAAACCTTGGAAAAGTACAGAGGAAAGCATACTAAAATGAGCTATGCTAAAATGCCATTCATATATCATGAAGTACTCTCCTAAAGAAAGTAGATATAAATGGAGATAGATACATAAAATTGATTGCCAGTTTTATGCCTAAATATTCTGTGATTGAACCTCTCATTCATTCCAGTTTAAAAATATGCTGTAAGTTTTCTTAGAAGGTGTAGAAAGATTACAGATTATTTTTGAATGCTGTTTTTATTAGATCTACTGATTTATAGCTAAGTGAACAGGATTATAATCTTATGTAGGAGTAAAATTAAATTCTTATTCTGTATTCTGGTGATGCAGATGGTGATATCATCTGCCACTAATTTGATAATTAAGAGTTTTACACTGTTAGCCCAGGACTGTCTATCCTTGATAAAACCATTTTTCAAACTATTTATTTCCATTTCCAGTTCAGGCAGTTTGCTAAGGTACTGCCAGAATCTGTGGAATCTGTGACTGACTAAATGAGCTTCCTAAATATAATTTAAGGCATTAATGATAAATGAGTACAATTTCTCTCTGCTCTTTCAGAAGTTTAAGTTGTTTTAAACAACTAAGGTGCCTAAAAAGTCTACCTGGATCCTCCTGGGGTCAAGTTTTAGAGAAAAGTCTCTAAATCCCCAAGTGAATTTTTTATTTCTTCTTATTGTTGCACATATCCCAGTGACCTTCCCTGAGGTTTTTTTTTTTACTTCTTCCTCTCTAAAAGACAGTCTCTTTCTCAGAGCATTTCAATATGAATAGGCAGCCATCAAACAACATCTGTGCCTTATCTAAAGATATGTCCTTTGTAATTTTTCACATGCTATGATTTTTTAGGCAGTCTTTAGTCACAGGTTCTTGCCTGGATTAACAGGCATTATGGCATGGATCTGGGATTGTGCTGGTCCCTTGTATGAAATTTCACTGTGAAATAAGAATAGTAAGAAACATGTCATTTTCTACAAAGATATGATTTAAGGAAGTTGTTTGGCAGCTCCTTCTATGGTAAAACACTTCAGCTTTTTCCACCCGTTTGCCAAAAGCATCTTCTCAGCCAGTAAGAATTTGACTAACAACCACTTTTTAATTAAATGTTGTAGCATTTAGGAAGATGCATGCTAATCTGGGCCGCAGATCTGCAGCCCTCAGCTTTACAAGATGCTGCTCCAGCAGGGGCCGTAAAGCTCTCGATAAGAGGGGTAAGGAGCAAGGTGCAGGTCCCACAGCGATAACCTCCTGACTCCCACATTATAGGTCTTTCTGCTGGAATTGAGTTCTACATCTTCCTCGATTGGTTATTGTCACAAATGAGTAATGGATGCACCCTGCCTGCGTCCCCAGGTACACGAGCCAGTCCATCAGGCCATCGGGAAGCACAGCTGCTGACCGTGGGGGCAGGCAGATAACAGGCAGAGCCCAGAGGGATGTTAAAGGCACCGCCGCCACTGGGACAGAGCCGAGCCCCTGCCCCTCCTCTGGGTACCCACCTGCCTGCGAGCGCCCCTTCCACTGCTCTGCATGGGCATTAATCAACCTGCTCCCTGGGATTGTGTACGGGACCAGATAAAGTGCAGCAAACAAATCAAAAGCAGGGAAGTGGCTGGAAAATGCACAGCATCCAGGCCATGCTTAGTTAATTTTAGTCTATTAGTCAGAGGGGGAGAATGTTCAGGATGCCTTGTTCACGCTGGGAATTACTGTCAGAAATGCATATGCATACATGCATATGTGCATTTATATATATATATATATATATATATATATATATATATATATATGCAGACCCTAAGACATAGTTTATACTTATGTATTACAGTGTTATATTTCTTATTATGTATTATTATTATATGAAAATATATAATACACATTGCATATATATATGTATATATAAAATTAAGCCTTGCAAAACTGTCTAGCTACCTGCTGAGCTGCAAAATGTACTTGTCATTTCTTTTTTCCAGCCAGTGATGATAGGAAAACAAGTAAGCGGTATTTTAGTAAACCTGTCAGGGAATCAACTCATGCTGTCTGAGAGGTGAGTAAGTAGGTAAATAAGACCTGTGTTTTAATTTATTAAGCATGTTGCTTTGAAAGTGGTGTGATTTGCATTACTG
This sequence comes from Cinclus cinclus, assembly GCF_963662255.1. NCBI lineage: Eukaryota > Metazoa > Chordata > Aves > Passeriformes > Cinclidae > Cinclus > Cinclus cinclus. Next base: position 70,083,895 of record NC_085047.1, read on the forward strand.
TTGCTTGTACAAAGGCTTGATTGGAGGTTTCCTAGAGCATACATGATAAAGAGGGTTTTTGTTTAACATATCAGGTAAATTTGAAGGTCAGCTCAGTTTCTAAATGCATCTAACCTAGACAAATGGTCCACATGTCCTACCAGAGGAAGACATTTGTAGTATTACCCTGCCTAGCATAATAGTAACATTATCTGTAGTTCAGGAAATTCCATTTTGTTATCATGTTATTTTTTGAATAATAAGAATTGTAATGAAAAGCTCAGGAAATATCCTTTCAAAAGTGTATAATTAGAACCCACATTGAGGACAGATTTTCTAAAGTACGTAACTTCTGATTAACCAACTCAGTAGATGTTGGTATAGTTTCCAAAACTGGTTGGAAGCCAGTGTCACAGAGAAAAGCAATAGGACCTGTGATGCACAGAGCTCCTTCACTATCTAGTCATAACTATTATAGTGAGTATATGTGTAACTATATATTCAATTCTATATTTTTGTAGGATTTGATTAATCCCATTTGGCAACGCCCAAATTTTATAGAAAGTCTTTTACAACACTTTGTCACACAAGAAAACACATACATTATACCACATAAAACACATCTGGTATTCCTCTGGATGAAAATGGCAGAAGGATTTTTGGAATACAAGGAAGAAACACGCAAATTTTCAGGACTGTATGCATCAGAGATTTAGCAGTCTTATATTCTGTGAGGGAGAAGGGATAGTGAGAGAGAAGGAGGAACAACAGCCAGAATTTTTTGAAGTTCCATAGTAGAAAAATATTGCTACTAGAAATTTCAGAATTACAAAATAGTTTATTTAGGCCTTTTTTCTTTCTATGTTGGCTCAGAGCAATTATGCACTTAAATGTTTCTTTGAAGCATTGTTTCAGAATAGCTAAATGAAAAGGAAGTAATCTTCAATCTCTATAGCTCTTTCAAAGCAGAGTAACTTAGGGTGAAGCTCTCATGAACATGTTCATCAAGTTCTGTGCCATTTTCCCTTATGAAAGTCTTTGTTCAGTTAGTTTTCATTCAGCTGCTCTTTGACTATTTGGACTATAATTTTCTATGCCATATTTTTGCCTGAAATGAAATTGGTTAAGAAAAAAATAATTGGCAAAGATTTTCATCATTTTTGGGACTAGGCTTGATGACAAAAAAACAGTATTTTGCTAGAAACAATAATTTTTTAACCTTTTATTTAAAAGGTCAAGCATCTCAGAAAAGAGAGATGCTGCTGAAACTACAGATCCTACTTTGTCACCATTCCTATTCACACCTCCTCAGTCTCAGCCAAATTATAAACCCATGGCTTGCTTTCTTTTCACTTGCTTGGTAGAGATTGGTTGGGTCTCACAGAACTGCTGGGAAAGGGGACTGATGTTTGAAGTCAGCACCAAGGGCTGTAGATCTTCCTCCTCCTCCTCGTCCTTCTCACTATGAGAACCTGTAGCAGGCATAGAGACAGGCTTTACCCCCACAGCACTCTCTGAGCCTGTTACAAAACTTTTCCATTTTATCAGCCAAGGAACCACAGAGAAGCTTGGTCACATTTGTTTTCATCCTTTTCCCTAGTGATGGCAAGATTGCAAGAAGAGAAGTTGTTTATCTAGGAACATGAGTAAGGAGGAGGTAGTAGTCCATAGAGTCAGGTGGAATTTTAGAAGAGAGGCTGGATATAGGCTGTAGGAAGGCAGAAAAACATGGGATGAATACACAGCAAGGGAAACTAACATACCAAAAGCCAAGTATATAAACTCCCATTACCTTGAGTTTCCAACTGGGAGTGTCAAGTGCAAACCTTAATCCATACACTATGGTGACATTAGGTATGTATTGTACTGAGTTAATGGACCATCTCACCTTCTAAATTTTCCTTTGTTAAGCACCTGGGTGCATCAAGTCTTAGGCATGCTGAGGTGAGCAGCCTGAAACAAGAATTGACACTTAGTCCCAGAGGTGTCCATCTCCCCATCAGTTCACCTGCAGTGACTGTGCTTCTTTTCAAGGTACTCATTGAAAATATGAGAACTGCAGAATTAAGTATGTTCTCAGATGTGGATGGTATCTCCATGGCAGAAAAGAAGAGAGAACCCAGTGTGCTACTCATCTGTACCTTAGTACTGGGACAACATGAATTCTTTCTCACCATCACTTGAGTAGTTTCCTGCCTATGTCCCTTCCCACTTCTGCAGCAAGAGACAGAGGATCTCTGCAAATAGCACCTTCCTTCAGGGCACACTCATTTTTTGCACACCAGCTGTTGTTGGGTGTTGAAAAGTCTGGTTGGGCCAGGCTTAGTAAAATAGCCTCAAATTTTGTGTATCAAATTTAGCTTAACTCAAATTTTCAGCTGTTTCATCTTTTCAGGGTGCTGCTGGCTGGTCTTAAGCCTGGCCCTTGTCCCCAGTAAGTCACAGCAGCTCGGGAAAATAAGATCAACGCTCTTAAGGGTGTAGGCTTGGGGCTTGCTCCTGCTCCCAGGGCGTTCCACAGGAATATTACTTTAAAATTACTAGGCTACTGGTCCAAGTGCAGAAGAAAAAGACAGCATGGTAAATGGTGTAGGGGATCACCTACTATTTTTAAAGAGTACTTAAGCACATTTAAGACAAAAGATATTATAATAGACCATGGTTAAGGGAAATAAAGGGAAGAATGAATCATGTCATATCCAGCTTTATTTTCTAGGAGCTGTATGTACTGAGATTGATCCAAAACTTTCTGAGGGTCTTTCCCTTAAAGCAGCTGTTTTTAAATCTGTGTTTTAAACAATAAAAACCCCAACCCTCCCAAACAATGCCTTCTAAAATCAGTCCTGTGAACTGAGTCTCAGGAAAGAAACCTCAGAAGACCAGCAGCAGTCCTTACAAAACTTAGAGCACTTTCCATCTTTTCCAAATAGTGGAAGCTGACTACTTACTGGACCTAAGAGTTGACTTGTGGCTAAGGCATAGACTCTTTAGAATATCTTACCTTTCAAACTGAAGGGAAAACAAACACAAGGGGAAAACATAAAATGAACCCTGTTTTGCAAGAATTTTTGCCGGTCACCCTACCTTCCTCGTTGGAAAGGTATTAATAGATAAAATGCTGTTTTCTGCAGAAGGCTGCAGAAATTATTTTTCTCAGCATATGGAATTCTGTTCTGTGTATTACCTCTTCAAAGTGTGTTTGCTTTAATGTTTGACATATGCGAAATTCAGCCTTGGTGGCTATATTACAATCTTAAAATAATAATAATGTTTACCCCTACCATGAATTCACTTTTTAGCATTTGCAATTGCCTGGGTACTAACCTCTCTGCTGTGCTTGAAGTGCAGCCCCAAAGAAAGTTCTTGTTAGAATTTAAGATGTGAAGGATCCATTTCTGCCTAACAATCTCCTACTCCTGCATTCCCTGAAGTGTATCCCATCTGCTTTTGGGAGCTCTCATTGCAATATGCAGTGATTGCAGGATAAGCACACCATTTTCCTGTCAATACTTTCCTATTAGCCTCCTGGATCCATACATCATCGTCTTGCTGGCCTGCAGTTTGCTTATCTTTGTCTCTAAGGCTGCCTTTGATTTATCTAACACCCAGGTTAATGAGGCATGGAGCCCAGGGTGGCTCCAAGGATAATGCACTCCTGTATAAAAATGCTTAAGGAAGGATCAAGTGATAATCCATTCTAGACTAAAAGGCCTAGCTCTTCAACAAATGTTGTATTTCTTAATCACTAAGCTAAGACTATAATAGCTCCCTGTTAAGCTACTGCCATCAGTAAAACTAAACCTGCTAACTACATGAATTTACAAAAGAACTGAAAATTAGATTTTAATTTGTGTTTCAAAAAATAATAAAAAAAATATTCATTTCTTAGGAATAGTTATCACCATTATTTGACAGTGTTCTTATGCAAAAATAAGTTAGCTTTAATATTTAATTTACAGTAATAGTTTTATATTCCCTCACTGGGACCTATGTTTTTCTAAAGACAAAAATAACAGAAGCTAGAATGTTACTGTGGCAAGGATAAATCAAACTAGCTATTTCAATAATGGAGGTAATTACAAAGTGTATATATCTGAGATGTACTGAGTGGTTAGGGGTTGTTTAATTAACATAAAAATTTCAATATCATCAGCAAGAGTGTTGGTATCACAAAAGCATTGCTAAAATGCATCTTAAAATAGTTATGCCTTTCTCTCTTCCTAGCTTGTACATAAGACTAATATACATTAACTTCCCATTTCTGCTAATTACCATCTTACACAGAAACATTTTAATGAAAGCAAGGTAAAGATCCAAATAAGCTTTCAAAGCTTTATTTATTTGTTTATTTTAAAGCGCTCTACTGCACATTACTTTGATGTCTGCTTTGGCTTCCTTTTTTGGTTGTTGTTTTGTTTTGTTATGCTTGGTTGACCTTCATATTGCGAATCTGCTGCAGGCTCCTGAAATATGTGTAACTTATAACCATTTAGAAAATGACATAGCACCTAATAATGGGATCATTCCTATGGGATGACATGCTCTTGTTTTGAAGCAAAAGCCACACATAAGAAAGGCGTTCAGCAATTGGCCCACCACAGCCCCCAAGGACTTGACCCAGGTAATAAGTCCTTTACTGGTCACTAACCTACATTATTGAGATTTAGTTCGGATTTTGATGACATGACATTGTTAAGGGTTGTTATTGAGATGTAAATGATCTTCTGTTGGGTTATTTAAGACACATGAAGGACCTAGTTTAGAATGAAAATTAGTTATTGATTATTCCAGCAATTAACCAAATAAATTTTAGCACTTATATTAACATTTTTGGAAGACTTGAATTACTTTTTGCTCAAACTGACCTGAGCAACTAGATTGATTCCTTAGCAATCTTTAAGGTATTTTGAAAAAGGGCAAAAAAAAAACAACCCAAAACCAACAAAGGTAAACAAATATTATTGTGCTCTTTGTGGTATTCTGTTTTAAGTGTATTTTTTCCTCTTTGTATCTACTAGAAATCAGTAGTATGCAATGCAGTTGCCTATACAGTTGTGCAGTGTGCTCCATAGATTCTCTAGTATTAAAGACAAGTTTTGAGCACCTACAAAAGTCTTCGTCCTCTTTATTTAATCTTTTTTTTTGAAACATCTATCACTGGATTAGCATAATTTGTCAATTTTGGAATTTGTTTTCTCTACTCTCACTTCTTTCATTAATACTTTGAGTCTCCTAACATAAAACATCCTGAGATAGGGGCCAGTCCTTTTAGATGCCTATTATTATTTGTAAGCACCTTGTAAACGTAGTGATAGTACTAATATTAACAAAAAACTTTTCCCCGTCTCACTTAAAAGAGTGGAGAGTGTATTACTTAACCCCTAGATATTTTAAGTGGAAAATGGGTTTCTTGCATTTTTCAGATGGAGTAGCGCTGAGAAAGCTTTAGAGGCTGTTACACCCACCACAAGGTCACATGGCATGTGCCACTATGGATTTGGTTTGGTGGCAAAAAATCAGAGAATATATCATATGAATATATTTTATAACTAACTCAGCTTAGTCTTCTCTCTTTCTGTGCTGCCAGATCCAGCAAATGAAGGATACTAGGCACTAAAGAGAGATGCATGCTTTCTTGTTATAATTTTACTGTTGGTGTCCCAGTGATGCTTTTATATATAAAATATTTAGATAGGGAAATGGCACAAGCAGCTTGACTGGACTGCTAGAACTCATTACTTAATGTGCTGTCTGTAGATGGTACTACTGAACTCACTGAAACTAATACTGTGGTCATGTGCTCTCTTTTGTATTGCTGTATCGTCTCAGGATCCTCCACATCTCAGATAATATTACATGGAAAATTAGCTGCCTCCCCACTGCAGTTTGAATGAGGCTCTCAGAAAACTCTACTGCACAGAGATACTTCAGTTTAAAAGTCCCTTACAAAATTAGCAGCTAATAACAGAGGGTTGGCATTTTCTAACATTGACTTTCCTTAAATAATTCTCTCTGTCTCATTACACACTCTTTTCCTGCTCTCTCCGTTCTACTGATCAGATACAGGCAGAGTACACACATATTAAAATGAGGTTTTTGTCCTCTTATGGTCTGTGTCATCATTTCAATGTCTGTATCATCAGAAATTATACTCAACTACTCTTTGACATGACAGACTGCATTGCATCTGATCACAATGGAGGATTTCATGAGTGGGTATTTACAACAGCTTTCACATCAGTCTGTACACCCACTAAACATGCAATGCCAGCTTGGGCATTTTTGTTTTTTTTGGTTTTATGTTGGCTAATAAATGAATACTGAACTGATACTTGAATAAACAGCAGCTCCTAGCATATGACATTTTTTAGCTTTTCTAACATAGGGGTTAAATATTAGTTTCCAGTGTTAGTATTTTGACACACAGAGAAATCTAATGATGCCAATAGATGTTAAGACACAAAAATAATCAAAATATAAGCATGAAAACTTGGTCCTTATTGGACTTGAAAAGTATTTGTCTTTTAGATTTAAAAGAGCAAGGCATATCTGCCAAAGCATACTAACATATATTCGCCATTAAAAAAAAAAATCCTTAAAGAATAACATACAGCTATAACTCCTATGAAATAACAAAGCAGTGAAAAGAAATCAAATATCTTCTGTTTTCACCTAGTAACTATTGATTTCTTCAGATGTTCACTTTCATGTAGAGCTCTTCTAGTATATCAACTGAACAGAAGCAGAGCTGTTTTGTGATTTAGTTTCCATCCAACTATAGGTGAGTTTTTCAATAAACCACCTGGGTGAGAAGTAGTCACCTGTATGGTGAGTGCAGACAGACATCCAGCTTAAGAGGGGAGTGATCTTCTGGAAGTGACTATTTTTGTCCATTAATTCTTAGGACTATGTACTTCTAGGTACTGATGTAAAGGTGAGATTTCTGTGTCTTTCAGCTGATCTTCCCAGCAAGTCCATCACTGCTTTACTTACAGAGGTCCCGGCTCAAATGCCTGTGCCAAGTGCAATAGGGCAGTATCCTGAGGAAATAATATCCTGAAACCAAATGCAGCTAATCAAGAAAATAACATAATAAACATCCAAACTGATTCCATAACACATCCAGCAAGACAGCAGCCATTTCAATTAACTGGCCTTGTTTCCCTTATGTCACCGTAGCTGGGGTCACATTTCATAAGTGTGGATCACTTGAAGGACATTTTTTTTCAGTGGAGGTTTTCTCCTGTTTTAGGACTCTAAACATATTTCCTAACACGATTAGGACTTCACTATTCTATAGGCTGCACAGCATGCCAGCTCCATCAGGCTCCCTTTCTTTCCAGACATGCATTACCAGCACTAACAGTGCACATAACCAGTCTTCAAAAGCACACTCCAGTGTCTTTACTGACCTCTGATTGTAAGTAAAGATTATTCCCCTTAGACATTCCCATAATGGGGATGTATATCATGTGCTCTCTGCATATAGAAATGTGTGAAGCTGGAAATAGGAATATGTTACTGAATGCACATTCGTGGCACTGGAGGCAGGGTGCTGTGGTACAGTTTATAGATGAGAACATACTATGAAATAAATGTATGTGTCCAGCTTCTTGTTGAGATACCAACCTGTGGACTGTGAGGGAAACATTATCTGTGTCCCTTTCTTGAAATAACATGTGCTAAACAAAACAATTGCACCTGCAAATATCACCTGATACAACAGTTTTAAGAGAGATTGGTGTATCTTGCATTAATAATAAATGTGAAGCAAAGCCTGATATTTTATTTTATAAAGATAAAACACAAGACTGTATACTCAAGAAACATTCATAATAAATGTCAGTTTTAGGGAAAAATAAAGCTGTAATATTGTTTAAAGTATTAAAGGCGTATTCTGTTTTAGGAACTGCAAAAAAAAATTAAAATTCTAACCACTTTTGATCCATGGTTGCTCTTGTGGGCATTCTTAGCTTAAAATCTGGCAATTTGACAGAACCCATTATATGCTTTACTATTTACTAAAACGATCACTAGGATATGGATAACTGGCTGTCATGACTGAAGGCATCCAGGAAATTAATATACATGTAATATACACCTCTCCTATCTTAACTATCCTTAAGCAAGAGGTGCCACTGTCATGGCTTACATCGCATGCTCTGTTGTGTTTTGTGTGTAGCACAGTCATGAAACCTCACTAGAATTCTTTTTCAATTATAACTGTGCGGATTTATATAAAATACTGTTCGTGAGTAATTGCACATTTGTGTATCCATTCCACACAGAGTGCAAGCAGATGAGATTCTTCATGCAAAGCAGTGAAATGCAGTGTGCAATCAAGTATTTAATTAGAATTTGGCCTAAATTAAATACACTGAGAATAACAGACTTACATCCTTACGAGAAGAGAGACTATCTAGTGGTAATCTAATATAACTTCTTGTAGCTCTTATTGCTCCATTTATAAAGTAGTTTGGAAGCAAGGGCACCACTTGGAAAAGGAGAAAGTAATTTAAGAAGTCCAGATCTTTAGTAGACCATTTCAAAGAGAAATTGCTTGGTTCCCTAGGCAGTTCAAGTCCTGCTTTTAGGGAAGAGGGCTGAACTCTGTTCTGCCAACTGTCATACACTGGGATTACCCTCTGATACTCTATTTTTTGGCTTAGTGAGCTCCTAGGCAGACACAGTCAAATGCAAAGTGTCAATCATGCAGGAATAAAGGCTGAAGAGTTGCACTTCCTTCACTAGCAAGTAAAGCCCATGGCATCATGGAAGAGGAACAGGAGAGCATCTGTGCACTTGGATCAGTATTTGTCTTGACTGACAACACAGCAAGCAGTCCTGTGGTGTGGAAAGGGTAAAGGATATGGTTTTTGTTAATGTGAATAAACACATTTGCTGACTTCTACAGCTGAGCTCTGTGAAGGGAAATATGAGTCTCAACAATGGGATTTGGATGTGCACACAGAATTTGTGGGGGCACAACAATTTCTGGATATGGGGGTTTAGGTGAATTCTTCCTTGGAAAACACAGTACTTTCTAATATGTCACTGTTCTTTTCTCACCTTTTCTGTTTTCCACTTGTCTGGTTTGGCCCTTCTTTAGCCATATTTATCTGCACCTTAAGGACAGAAGAGTGGGAGCCACTTTGTTAGAGCCTGAGTTCTCCACCTACACAGAAGGATACATACATCCTAAATTATTGAAAAATACACTTTAGCCAAGAACATAAAGTCACACAACAGATGAAATCTTGAAACCTTTATTCAGTCCTTTCTCAAAAACAGCCAGAATGTAAGTCATCAAGAGATTTCTCTGAGGTAAGACTTACGTCTGGTGATCAAGGTTGTTTTGTTTGAGCAAGAACAGGGGGAAGAGAATAGTGGAAAGAGAGAAGCTAGGTCGCTTCCTCATTCCTCTTTAATCAGTTAAAGCTGACATATAAACTGAACAAAGGTGAACCCAAAGAGCTCCAAATCGCTTTCATGGCAATGCAAATAGATGTTTTTCACAAATGTATGATGCTTGAAATTATTTTTATTTTTCTAGTTAAAAAATATACATAAGAGTTTCTGTTAAATAAAAGTTATATATAAGACCTTCAGATGATTGGTCATACATAAAATGTGTTTGTACTTCTACATAATTTTCTTTTTCTCCCTCTGACAAAATCAAAAGCAAGAAAGAGTGATGAGATTTCAGGGATGAGGAGAGAATGAGAACAAAAAAAGCAAAAAAGTCTTTTACAGCTAGTTTGTTCATCAAAAATATTTTCACAAAATTTTTGGCTGAATGCAATTTGATTGCATCTTTTATTTAGTAGCTGAAAGTTTTGCATGGTACAAGATGAAATCCCTTTCCAGAAATCTTAAGACTGAAGTGGAAAATATCTAGTCAAAGCACTAGGGAACCTTTTTTCTTCTGCTGTGCTCTGTGTGCTAATGGTGGACCTAATGTGTATGAAATTCAGTTTTCTAAGCCCACAAAAGCACATTGATGTGGCTTGCTGCTACACTGGTTCTGAATCTCTCTCCTCAGATACAAGGTAGCTTCTAAGGGTTTCTTGTCTTCAGCTCTGTCATGATATGGAATTGTACTAATGCAGTTCCTGTAAGCCAGAGGACTAAACCTCTGTTGTGTTGTCAGACTCTTGTGAGTCCAAAGTCTGACTGTGTCATGCTGGGTAACTTGGTTAGCCTGGTGGCCAGGGGTCTAAGCAGGTGAAAATATCATTGTAGAAAACATTGGGTTCAGCAGTCACAAATGTGTATTATAATGTGAAAGCAAAGCAATTCCCTGATTCTGATAAATTTGATCTCTCCTTCACCTGTGTCAGGGAAAAAGAAAATTCAATTTTCCCTCAGTTTGAGAGTGCTTGAGTTTCTTGAAACCATTTGTAAACAGAGAATTTGATAAGCACAGATTTGAAAATTTTTTAAAAGCAATGTTGCAAAACCATTCTTTATTTTATGTCTCCTTTTCCCTTTTTGTATAGCAGAGCATCACTAAATGGGTATGCTCTTCTTTTTTCCCTTCTGATCCTTTTCTCCACTTTCTTTATAAGACTTTAGAACAAGTCTGATTTCAAAGGTGATGATAGTCTGTTTTTAGTTATTAAAAACAACAAAAATAGGACATATCAAATTGATCTTTTTTTTAGGATGTTCCTAACTGATTTAAGTATTATTTCTTCCAACTAAAAGTAGATCTACATAGCAAAATTTTTAAGCAGTGAGAGCTGTTTTCTTTTTTTTCTAGGAGCTATTTGGACTAAAAATACTAAGATCCACAGTAGGCATAATTTGAAATAACAAAATCTGTCTAGATTAAATGGGTTGTGTCCTGGCAAATGTTATAGTTAGAACAGGTTAGGAGCTGTAGCCATTATGCAGAAACACAGGCTAGCATAATGCAATGGATGTTATCTGTAGCACTGTATTATCTTAATATTCCCACCAGTTAAGATATCCATCTGATTAGTCTGGAGATGCCACATTACCTAGCAATGCCAAATATACATTAAAATGGGGAAAGCTATGGGTGTGATTGAACTGTGATAGCATATGGTTTGTACAGTCATTGGCCTCTTAAGGACTTACCTTCCAGCTGGGATCTGTGTAACATAAGATACAAGGGTATCACATTTCCCCCCCCTCTCTGCTTCTGGCAGGTGTGTGCTAGAGACTGACTGCTAAATACTTTGTAATTAGTATGCCTTGGAGCAGTGGCTGTCATCTTACATCTGTAACTGGAGTGAGGGCACTGTTAGCATGACTGTGTTCATTTCTTTAGTGTCCCAAGCCTACAGACCTATACAAGGCAGCCTGAAGGATCAGCGTTTGATGCATGAACCATAGGCAGACCTCAGAAATGTATCTAATTATACCAATATCTGACTGCACTATTGTAACAAGATGTATTATTCATAGATAAAGATGAACTGCTATTCAAGGATAGAAAAATCTTGTGTATTCTGCCAGTTCTAAAGTTCATTGTCTAATTGAAGATTTAATAGTTTGAGACAATCAATAGCTGTATTTTAGATTTTCAGAACTATTCCTGCACAACATGAACCATCGTCATATTTCCCAGGCTACATTTAATTGTTGGTGTCATCTTTCAAAGTGGGTAAGAAAGAAACAGAGAGAGGAAGACAGATTTACTGCTAAGGTATAAAGTTAAACAAGTTTGTGAAATTTTGCAGAAGTACCTGTAACAACATTTGAAGTTTTTACTGGATTTTTTTGTGTGTGTGTGTGTGTGTGTATATGTGTATGTGTATTTTGCTCATAATACTTTCATTTATTAAAAAAGACAATTCTCCATTGTGGTGGGAGGACAACTCAAAGCTACAATAATTGCCTTTGGAAAATTGATAGGCTTTATTTTCTCTCAGTTTAATCCACAGTACCTATTTTAAAACCATCTGTACCAATCAGAAGTTATATGCCACAAATACATATGAGCATTTAGACAGCAGCTGTCCCTCATGCAAAATCCAGAGGAAAGATCTCCACCCACAACTTCAGGAGCTCTGAGCATGAGGGGACTTTGTTTCTATTTGGAGGTCATTGTAACTACAGGTAGTTGAAAACAGAGAGGACTTAGTTTCCATTTCAGAGGATCTGAAAGACACATAGAAAGAGGATCTAAGAAGCAAATGGGTCCAATTGAGTGCTTCAAATATACCTTATAATTGTACTCTCAACAGGTATCGTGTGACTTGACAAGTTGCACATCTTAGTAGGTAGATCACTGCTTCCTTTGCTCTTCTTCTTAAATGTTTTACATCCAGCTGAAGATGCATCTTGTGTTATCTCCTAAACACCACCAGACAGGGAATTTCACCTTGGGATCTTTCCATCACACCCTATAGCTGAGGTTATGCCTCTTAGAACCACTTCCAGACATAGAAGTTCTTTCTTTTGATGTCAGATGAAACTGTTGACTGTAGCTGTTATCCAGGAGGTAATCCAACCGAAAACAATCAGTATTCTGGGAGAGATCTTATCTACCTAATTTTTCTTTTTTTTTTTTGGTGTTTAATAAGGCAGACTTCTTAATTAAGTTCTTACATAAATACTGAAAAACCAAACCTAAAGCAAACAAAAAACCCAGATGTTTCTCAGAATATTTGAAGGACTCTTCAAATGTTTCCTGAAAAGTAATTGCTTTGTTTAGACTTGAAAACACCTCAATTTGATACTAACTTAGATAAGATTTTTTTTTTTTAGCAGGTAGGATAAGTTTCCATTAATAGTATCAGTTTCCTAGATATCTCAAATCAAATAACTGGAAGAGTATACATGCAATTCCTGAGCTTTAGTTAGCTGAATAGACCAGATCCTGCTTTTGCTCCTGATCATGCTTACCTCTAGCTCTGGGAAACTGGCACACTTCTGTTTACATGTAAGGAACCTGCTATCACAAGTCTTTTCCCTATGCTTGCACTTTTATACTTGTCAAATAACTTCTTAAGCTTCACCTTGATATACTAAATGAAAGGTTTACTTTTGGTCTCTAGGGCAGGTTTTCCAGGCCTGGATGTCTGCTGCTGAGACAAGATGAGTGCTTTAACACTGGGAGTTGGAAATCCTCACCATGTCTCAAGAGGTAGCCTTTATCAAAAAGATTCCTTTAATGGTCCTTAAATGTTTCACATCTCAGAGCTCATTAACCTTCTTAAGAGGAGCTGTCATATGTGCCTGTATATTTAAATAATACTTTGCATTAAATAGTCAATATTTATGTAAATGTCTGAGACAATATCTGACAGCAACTTGACTGTTCTTAGGCAGGTAAAATTGAGATGGATGACAGATTATTTTTGAAGTTCAAGAAGAAACATCTAGTAAACACAATAAATGATAAAATAGTTCAAAGAAATCTCTGAATTTGGTGTGCAATATCCTTCAAAGAATTATGGATTGTGGCATGTGAGATAGGGAAAGATAAAAGCAAACAGGATTTTAGCCACCACAACTTACAGAGTACAGCCGCTTGAAGATATTTTTGGGAGAAGAAAGACAGTATCTCTCCTCCAGTCTAGACTGAATTTGGTATTCAAAGGTCTGGCTTAGGGAAGTATTCCCACAAGTTTGTGGGAGAGGTGAGGAAGCAAAGGAGGAACCTGTCCCAAGCTACTCTGCATTGCTCTGTCAGGAGCCTTATCTGTCTGTACTGGCTATAGAAATAAGTTATGGAGATGCATCTGCTCTGAATAATCATTAAAAAAAAAATACTGTCTTTATTCATTAGTGAATAGGCTGGTGATTGACCACCAGTCTATGTAAAGGACATTACAGACTTGTGCAGCCTGAAGCTACACTAAAAGATACTGCATCCACTAGACTTGAATCCCTCCCAGATTTTCTTCCTAACTGTGTCATCAAGGCTGTTCAGCCTGGATTCATCCCAGGTATTTTAGGGGGGAAGCTATGTTCCCCTCCAGTCATCCCTCTGTACTTCATGGTGGGAGGCAGACATTGCTGGAGGGCACGCAGAACTTGTGTCTCGAGATAATGGGATGACTTGATTCTAGTCTATCCTCCCCAGCTAAGTGAGGATCCTGCTCTGAAACACCTCAAGAAGAGCACTTTGGCAAAGAACCATCAAAACAGCTGATAGAACACGGAACAGCAAACACTGAAGAGATATAATTTTCAGTCACATTTCCATTCAAGTACTGACACTGTCATTGTTTCCATATCTGATCCCCAAATCAACCTTATAATTTAGCTGGGAAAAAAATTCTCAAGTGCATGGGATACACAAACCCTTAAAGAAAAATGTCTTATGTAGTAAGAAAGGTTTGTTGATGGTATCATGGACATGTTCACCAAGCAGTATTTTCATCTGGAAGATAAAATATAATAATTGGCAAGTTCATTATAGTTATGCTTTCATTTCTTGCTATTATTTTCTTCTTCCTTTGTTTGTAGCTCCTGCTTTTAAACTGTCTTTAATTCCTGACACTTTGTGCTCACGGGAGCCCCTGCACTTTGAGAATACTTGACATTCAGGAAAATATACTTTTTATGTTAAAAATCAATGGTGACGCAATATTTACAGCCCAAAGGCCAAACATTTGTGCTGCTTTTATAGAGAGTAAGTGCTTGGAGACCTTCTTTGTGCTGCTAAGCTATAGACATCAAAGAATAATAATACCACAGTTTTAAACTCAATGGTTTGAGTGGGTTCCAGCACAGTTAAGCAAGGGACTAGCTGATTTTATGGATTTCCTTAATACAGAGATGGATATAAGCATTATTATTTTTCCCTGAACTGTGGGCCAACTCTCTTTGTCTAACAGAAGGTCACCTGTTCTCTGTAAAAATATTCATATAAAATCTAAAATTATAGGGCAACATTTTCTCCTTCTTATGAAAAGGATGGATTCTCAAAAAAGGTATTTTTATTGAACTTGCAGTCAATTCCTCACAAAAAAAATAAAAATAATTCCTCTTGCAAAAAAAGAGGTCATAATGTGATAATGCTTCTTCTCTTACTTGCTATTTACATAATAAATATGCAACATTTCTGAAATCTTGATTTTTGAGCTGAAATTAAAGCTATTTTGGACATTCAGCTTTTCTAACACAAGAGGTAGTTTGTCATTTTGGAACCATTTATGAAGATTTGTTTTATATTCCAGGCAAGATTTGTAATGTTTTCAATTGACATATTTTACTCTAATAGGCCTAATTTTGGTGCATGAGACACAAACACTGCAAGGCATTTATGACATCATTAGACACTGCACTATGTACCTAGGGAACGCAGTGTCATTTGCTTTGTACATTTGACCCCTGCTTGTTATTAGGTGCACTTTACTAAATCAGCAGAAGGAGAGAGGTCACTAACGACTATTACCAAGCTAATAATAATTATAAGGGGAAAAAAACTGTTATTGATGTTCTAGACATTGTTCTATACATGCTGTTCCTGAGACACTGAATTGTGATTTGCATTGTTAAGAATGAACTTTCTTTGACCTGAACTTTACATTTGACATAAGTTGGACTGTTCTGGTAGTCACATACCATCTTTTCTATTGGTGAAATTATTAGATTTAAATGTTTTAAATGTTTAAATGAATTTTTGAATTCTTTTGATTTCATGATATCTCTAGGATAAATTATAAAGAGAGGAGAGGAATTAGACATAGTACACAGGAAAAAAATCTTGACAAGTAATAGAGATGATCAACAGAATTTAGACCATATTTTGAACCATTGAAAAGTTGTGTTAATCTTGAGCAATACAAATCACAGGAGTTTATCTATGATAGTCTCCCTCTCACTCTGAGCATACTCCATGCAGGTAAGCCTATAAGGAAATGCAGTGACATCAGTAGGATTTTGTGCTTAAGGTCAGATTCTCTGACCTGTGCCACTAGTGGCTGTTTTACTGAATGTGATGGTCTCAATAAACCTGATTACCCTGAACTGTGTGAAAGGGAATATGCTGGACAGGCTTGTATGTTTGTACATATAAAGTTGTCTCGTTCTACCTTGTGGTACTGTTAAGTCAATGAAAGCACATATTTTCTAAAAGGGCTTTGTAATAGGAATAGTTGTTAATTTTGTGGTGTCTGAGAAGATTTAAGCTCTTAGTCAGAGGTTAGTTCTTCAGGTTCATGACACGGGACATAAGTGAAGCAGGTTTCTGTTTGCTGGATACAACAATATGAATTTCTACTTGCTCTCTAGCAAAGAGTAGGTTTGGAAGAGAGAAAAGAAGTGCTTGTTAGCTGTGGAACTAATCAGTGGATGTATAAATGTCATTTGTTTAAAAAATACATGAAAGAATGAAAGAAAAAATCTACTCTGGGCCATCAGAAAGACCTCCATTAAGAAATTCAGTGGTGACTGAGAGATTGTTCTGGAGAAGTTCTATCAGCTGTTGATCCTCTTATAACATGGTTATACACTTCTTAGATCAACCACTGCTGGCCATCTTGGGAAATAAGATACTGGGCTAAGTGAGATTTTGATCCAGCAGATGCTGCAATTCTCCTGTTCTTATGAGGACTTGTTTTATAAAACAAACCCTTACAAAACCATTTATTTATATAAATTTTAAAATTTTTATTGTGTTCACTTCTTCCTCCCCAGTTTCTTTAAAGATACCAGTGCCTTTCATTCTGATGTGACACTACATGCAAGTGTATATTTCTGACTATATCATGCTGGTTTCTCATGGTTTGTCTTCTGTATGAAAAAAAGCAGACAAGCAGGTTTGTTTTCCTACATGTTTATAGGTGTGAAAGTCCAATGACAATGAATGAGATTTCAGAAAGCAGCACTGTTTCTGTTGCCATACCAAGAAAGAAAGATGTATTCTCAGCATGTCAGTGAATATGTGGTAAAATCCTAGGGAGACAAATCTCAGCAGAACTGAAGTAAAAACCGTATTCCTGTTTAATACTTTACATGCTAGCACATTTTCAATCCAGAGATGACTGTGGATTTTACAACATTTCAATGGGCATATGATGAGAAGACAGAGGAATGCAGTCCCCAGTACTCAGATAAGGGGTCTCTGAAAAGCTGTGACATACCATGCTGGATATAAAAGATTGTACAGATAAAGAATCATAATGCACAATATGGGTTGGTGGTGACTAGGGAGGGGAAAAGAGAAATGCCAAAACTGACTGAAATTTCACTACATTTACATAGCAAAACTCCACAGACAGGTATAATTTTTTGCTTGTTTTGTATTATCATCCTAGATTTGATATTGCTCTCTGTGACAGGTTGCATCATTATAGTGTACCTTTAAGGCTCTCATCAGAGGGAACAAGTGAAAGACAATAGTGATATATGTGTTTCACATACACAGCAGATTTTTTTTCCCATTCTGATGTGTAAAAAATGTATCTTTCTGCTGAGAGAAGAGGGGAAGGAAGTATTAGTTAATTTATTTAACAATTTCAGTGTATTTTGTTTTCAGCAGAATAAAAGTTTTCCTGGAAAGAAAAGAGTGCAAAATTCAATTGGACAAATGCTTTGAAAAAGTAAAATCAGATGCTTACTAGAGACGTAAAATCCCAAGCTATTTCAGGAAGGCCCATAGCTGGAAGCAGTTGGAGATTAGGAGAAGACTAGGAAAATGTCCCTGTGTGTTCTTACACTTTGTCTTTACAGTCTTAGGCATCCATTTTTGGATAGTAGTGGAGTCCAAAAATGTGCCGTCCAGCAGCTACAGGATGTAGCACCAGGATATAGGCCCTGGGTTGGTCTGTTTGGGCCTTTCTCATGCAATTCCCTCACCACAATGGGAGACATTATGACTTGTGGAAGGGTTCAAGAAACATGTTTTTTTATAGATTACTGAGGGGAAGAACAAAGTAGTTTAAAAACAAAGTCACCTGCTGAATGGTGCCCTAGGAGAAGAATTCACAAGGCTGACTTGAGCATATCAGCTCTCAACCCAGTGAATGGAGGAAGTGTTCAGGAAGATGCTGTTGATGATCCACTAGAGATGGATCAGGCAATAGCACAAGGCACAGGTGCCAGACCCCATTTGTCGCCTGCATCACACTTCTGTGAAACTGGGATTTGAATCTTGGCACAGGTACATGAAATTAAGTGACCAGGCAGGATGGGGAGTTCTCCAGGGGTTAATTAGAAGGCATCATGTGAAGAACTTCCCATTCCTCAGGGTATAACCAACCTTTGTATCTGCTTAATTTCAGGTGAACATGCTGCCACTGGGCCCCACATACTCATCTGCTTGTTTTCCTTCCACTTTCTTGCCATTTCTTTCAGTGACCTTCCCTCTCCCCTGCCCAAGGTTCACTGAGGAGCAGAAAATATGCTCCCTAGAAATACGTGGGCACTCTCTTCCCTCAGGATTCCTCTGCAGCAGGGCAGTATAGGATTTCAGCCACCTGAAGCTGCACCCTGGGTGTATCTTTCTGGCAGGAGACCTCTAACCAGCAGGCTATTATGCAGAACAGGTGTTATAACACAGTGAGATGAAAATGCTTGATGCAAGCCAAGCAAATGAGATTTCCCCATAGGTAGGAGTGCAGCAGTGCACACACTCTGGTACTGAAGGAGCCACGGGTAGGTCATAGACAGATACCTCCCTTAGTCATCCTAGAGGAAAGGATGCTACTCACCATTTCAAGGAACTCAGGTGCCAGGCAGGAATTGCACAAATGCCTCTCCTCTGTTTAAACATTATCAAATGATTAATTGTTTGTTGCCACAATCAATTAGGCTTGGTGCATAGAGTGTTTGCTCATTTTGAAGTATTTGTTAATTATTTCTTTTTTTCTTAATTCAACCTGCCTTTTATCTTCCTTTTTGGTGCACATTAATGTTATTTCTCTTCTTTCAGTCAATTTGGGGCCCAGCAGACTCATTCCTGAACCCTGGCTTCTCTTTCCTCCTCACAGCAAGTGCAGGAGCTGGCTAAGGCCTCGAGTATGCCCAAACTGAAACTTGGCTAATGTGCAATTAATGCTGGGAACCTGATTAAAATTCACAAGAGCCAGGGGCATAAAAGGCCAACTTTCCAGCTGCCTCCAAGCCTGCTTCTGAATTCACCCACTTTAACTTCATATTTGCAAGGTGAAAAAGAATTTGTGTAAAACAGACAGACAGATGCAGAGTTGCTGAGTATAAAGTTAATATATTCCTTTACCAAAGTTGTTTTGCATATTGTTGATCACAGGCTGGTTGTGCTCTAGGTTACATATAAAATCTCCCTCCCAAACATGCACACATATTTGATTTTTTTTTTTTTTTATATAATAGAAAACTTAGTACTCTGCTTCTTAATGAGTGGTGCTGATGGGAAATGACCCCTGCTTTCCTAAACACACAGCAATCTAATTTGAACCTGTGTGCCAATTACTGGCCTCTGTGGAGCACTTTGCTGTGAAACAATCAAGTCACAATAGGATTAGAAAGCGTTGCAGAGAGACCACAAGGGAAAGCAAACACAGGCGTAACTGCAGGTTTATTCCTTTAAATTGTCTGTAAATAGCACTGATAGCTTCCTCAGTGCCACCTAAGTATTGTTTCTATAAATCCTCTGTAGGTGCAATCTAAAATGAATATAGACAAAGAGTCTTTTATAGCATACAACCTTACTCACTGAGCTGGTCTGTCCTTAGGAAGATTGTGGGTGTTTACCTAAGCATCCCCAGAAGACAAAAGGAGAAAAATCCAGACGGACATCTTAGCTGCCTCAAAGAATCTATTTTTTTTTTTAATTCAGAGAATACATTTTAATATTCTTGTTGCTAAATGAAAACTATCATTCCTGTGAGAAGCCATACTTCTGTCTAGATGTGCATGCATAAATCTCGCAGATAGACAAGACGCCTTCAGTTCACCTAAATTAATACTTTATTCCAATCCTGAACGAACAGGTTAATGTGTGTCCAGTCCTGTATAGCTCAGCAGAGGCAATACCCCATCCAGTGCCATGAACAGTCTGACCTACCTTGCTAAAATGTGAGTGAAGCCAAATCCCCCCTCTTGTGATATGCATGTGCTCCTTGGTGCTACTTCTCTTGTACAGTGGCCTCAAGCTTACCTTTTGTAGAAACCTTTTTCTCTAAAATTGTGCTAACAAACATGTGGGATATACCCACATAACCTGACTTACAGTTATTTCTAAATAGCCTCTGTAGGTGAGGCTACTTGATATGAAGTCATAAGGCCACCTAAATCTACAGACTGTTATGTCCCAGTTTCAGGTGCCAGTCAGAGAATAAGATTGAGCCAATTGTAGTTGCTAATATTGTCTATGAATAATAATCACTACGTAGGTGGCATGAGCTGTGGCTATCTCTGTGGGGAGGTTTCTTCACTCCAGATATGGATAACCAGCTATGTTAGACTATGTTATGTTTGGAGTTACCATACTTTCTGACTTGATATGTGCCAAAATAATGATAATGTGGCCCCAGATCTTATCTTTCATCACCTTTCCACCACTGCACCTTAGGTCTTACACCAAACCATTTTCTACTGCATGGCCATGGCAGCTACCTTTTAAAACTTCATAGCTCTTCTGTGCTCAGTCACAAGCACAGGCTGTAGCCCTGGCTGAATCCTGTGAGAAACCTTTCCAGTTCCAGATGAGTCGGGGAAGGGAGCTGTGACAGATACAGCAACTAACTGTTGTGTGCTGACTTCCAAAACTTACAAGGATGCCATGAAGAAGACAGAGCAAAGCTCTTCATGGTGTTGCATGATGAAAGGAAAAAATACAACTGAAGAAAAAGAGCTGCTCAGACTTTATATCAGGAAGTCCTTGTTTCCCATGGGGTCAGTGGGGCAGTGAAGCAGATCTCCCAGAGAGGTTACAATGTCTTTGTCCTTGGAGGTTCTCAGGACCTGACTGGACATAGCCCTGAGCAGCCTGGTGGGATCTCGGAGCTGCTCCTGTTTTGAGCAGGAGTTTGGGAAAAAAGACCTCTGAGGTCTCTTCCAGTATGAATGTGTCTGTGATTCTGTGCCTGGTACTTGGTATTTTAACTGACTGCAAAGTAGTAATTCCAGGTTACTCTGTGATTCCATATGGTTTATAATATGTACATATCAATACCAGACTGAACCTCAATTAACCTATCTGTTCAGAGTGGTGTGTACTAATTTCCTGTCTATCTTTGCAAATCATAATATTATTGAAATAAAGACAGTTCAGCTTGGAAAAAGTCAGCACAAAATTGATCATACACAAAAGTGATCTTGCTGGGTTGAGTCTTCTAAAACTATGAATATTTGATCTCTTAATTGTAGCTGTGCCTTGAATGACACTTAAAACCTCTGATTTTATTAAGTTTCATCTTAATAATTTAATTAGATAAAACCAAGATAAGAGGTTTAGTAACATACATTTTGAAATTAATGAGCTGAGTGCCAGAGGATGAACTATATTACCCACTTCAAGTGCACATACAACATTAATTAATGTAGTCTAGCTTTGTTTTAAGAGCATTTGATAGTCTGATATGTGCAGTACTTACTGCTAGTTTAAAAAGAGGAGCCAAAAAAAGAAATTAAGAAGTCAAGTTCATACACTCAGGTTTTTTTAATAAACATTTCAAGAACAGAAGTAACATAAACCTCAGAAGTTTAGAAGCAATTTTTATTTTAACCAGAAAAGTAAGTTAATACTTTTCTGTGGAGTAACATTCTTCTCTGAGAGGAGACAGAAGAAAAACAGAAGGAAATGTATTTTTGTGATAGGTAAGACAAAAATTATTTCAAACTGTCTAACAAAAAATAATAAAAGAAGAAAATTATAAAGGCAATTTAAATGTAAAAAAATTAAGTACTGAACATTTGGGTAACCTTTTCAGAAACACTAATGAGAATGTTTATATTTTCTCAGCATTTTATGCTGTGAACAACTAGTTACGCCATTATGACAGGGTTTTTTTTTTTTTGCCTAAAAATACTTTTAGAAGCCCCTCTGGTATCTAATTTTCATCAAAATCTACCAAATGAAAATGTGTAGGTTTATTCCTGTTACCTGCAGTAGCTATGTTAGTAGGAATTGTTATAGTACTGTTTAAATTCAGTAGCACAAAGGATGATGGAAAATGTAAGGATTGTAATTCTGTTATGCAGTTCTGGAGATGTTGTGAATATTAGAGAAAGGATTGTGGATTTACTGCAATGCTGAGATGTACTGAAAGCCTGTATAGTGAACCTTGCTTCTCTCTAATATATGGATTTTTAAAAGGTATTTACTCTTCGTCCTCTTTATAAACAGCGTATTTTTATATATATCTATATATACACACACAAATACTTCTCTTAAGACTGTTTTGCAAGGGATTTCCAGGTACTACAGGTGTCCTTGATTATGTAGTGGTGACATCATAGCTCAGCTGAGAAACTTGGCTGCGAGGAGTATATTTGGGATCTTTTCCCTAGAACTGTGGTAACAGTGTTAACAATAAGGCTCTGCTCAGTTGAAACTGGGCAAATCTTTTCCACCAAAGTAAACAAGGATCCAGGAAGCCAGAGTGAGGATACAGCTAATGAAGAAGTTTGTGAACATTCATGCAGAGCCTGACTGAAATCCCCTTACCTTTCTCATTTTGCATTCAGTAATGCAGGTTTTACTGCTCATCTCATAATCTTTTTCCCACAAATGAACAAAAAGCTTTCATAAGAGAACAAAACCACTTCAGTGCTCAAAATTAATGCCAGGATTATGTAAACTATAGTCTTTGTTCCTGTCCTTTTTTGGTGTTATTATAATCTACCCTGTCAATTAAAGCCATCTGTCAACATGCCACCACCATTCAGTGAACTGACTCCAGAAGAGGAAAGAGTGTAGATGTATCAATGCAGTGAAGGGTCCAAACTCATTAAGAGGTCACACTCATTAGTCTAAGCTCCCAAATGTGTGGAAATGTGGCTACACAGCTTGCAGGCCCTGCTACATATCTGCAAGTGCCCACTGTGTGCCTGAACATCTATCCAGGATCTCCAGCTTGGCATCCCATTGTGTCATGTGTATACAGCTTTTGATTTTATGCTCCACAGAGTACAGATGTCTCTTTTTTGTGTTTTCAGTGAAGGACTAAAAATGCTTGTGGGTGCCTTGAAATCAATATTTATGATGGTAATATAGTATAAAGTCTACAAGTTTGAAAATTGAGCCCTGGATTGCATGAATAATACATCACTCTATAACAACAGTACTGGAACTGGAGATGATAGAACAACCAAATGTTAAAAACTTGCAACATGATGCAAATGTTAGTAAACTGTAGGGCAAGAATGAGGAAACCAGAGGGAAGACATGAGATGTTCTGAAGTGTTATCTTACTCATATACTATGGGTGGGAAGCAAGAGGAGAAGGAGAAATAAAAAACTGATATGGCATGAACCTTCTGAGATCATGAAGAAGCATGTCAGCTTCTGATAGAAGAGTATCATTGCAGGTTGTATAGCGACAGTCCCTTTTTCCTCCCCACACTCCCTGCATTATAACCCAGAACCCAAATTGGTTCTAAATTTGAATAGAATCATAGAATCGTGGAAGGGCCTATCTGGGAAGGGACAGTAAACATCACCTCCAACACATCCATGTCCTTCCTGTGCTGAGACCCCAGGGCTGGATGCAGCACTGCAGGTGGGGTCTCACCAGAGCACAGCAGAGGGACAGAATCCCCTCCCTCCCCTGCTGCCCACACTGCTCTGGATGCAGCCCAGGACACGTTTGGTTTCTGGGCTGTGAGTGCCCATGGCTGGGTCATGTCCAGCCCCTCATCCACCAGCACCCCCAAACCCTTCTGGGCAGGGCTGCTCTCCATCCATTCATCCCAGCCTGTGTTGATACCCTGACACAAGTGCAGCACCTTGAATTTTGGCCTTGTTAAACCACATGAGATTTTCATGGGCCCACTTCTTGAACTCATCCAGGTCCCTCTGGGTGCTATCCCACGCCTTAGATGTGTCAGCCACCCCACTCATCTTGATGTCACCTGCAAATTTTCTGAGGGTGCACTCCATTCCTTCATCTATGTCATTAAAAAGATATTAAATAGCACTGCTCCCAGTATGGAACCTTGAGGGACACTACTTGTCACTGATGCCCATTGGGACTGTGAGCTATTGACCACCACCCCCTGGATCTGACTAAACAACCTATTCCTTATCTGCTTAACACCCCCCCTCTTGAACCCATATCTCAAAACTGAAGAGAAGGGTGTTGTGAAGTGTAACTTTTTCTTGTGTCCCCTGCCCTGTTGTTGTTGGCCAGGGGAAAGTTCCAAGGTTTGTGAGCGCTGGCCTTTCAGGCACTCAGCTTCATGGCTTCTCACACAAACCTGTAGTTTCCAGCCGGCATAAAAAGACCGGGAGAGCAGTTCAGACTTTTCCCACAGGCTTTATTATCTTCCATGAAGGGGTCAGGCTACAAATCCAAAGATGGGGGATCACACATGTACTTTTATAGGGTTTGGGGGGATCACAAGTAAAACAATGGAAAACAGTAAACACATTTTGGCCAACTACATTATCTTTGTTTGTCTGGGACAACCAATTATAAAAAATGAAACCTAACCAGTAATATTTTTAAAACATAAGAAGAAAAGCTTACATTTTTTTTAGCATGAGTCATTCTAAGCAAGTCGTTTTCCTTATCTCAAAGAAAGTGCCAGGGGGCCCTCACAAGGGTGTCTGCATGCAGAGGGATTTGTTTCCTCTACAGTGAGGGTCTGTGTGAAACACATTTCAGAAGTCCAGGTAGATGGCATCTGTAGTCCTCCCCTTGTCCACTGATGCAGTCACTCCATCACAGAAAGGCAATAAGCTGGTGAGTTGGAACCTGCCTGTGGTGCAGCCTTGCTGGTTGTCTCAAATCCCCTTCCTGTTCTCCATGTACCTTAGCAGAACTTTAGGAGGAGCTGTTTCATGATCTTCCCAGGCACAGAGGTGAGTCTTACGAGTCAGTGGTTCCTACAGTCCTTGTTTCTAACTTTTTTAAAGATGGGTGCAATGTTTCCTCTTTTTCCAGTCATCAGGAATTTTTCCTGACTGCCATGACTTTTCAGGCATCATGGAGATAGTCTTGGCAACTACATGGGCCAATTTCCTCAGGACTTTGAGATGCATCCCATCAGGTCCTGTATGTGCATTCAGGTTCATCAGGTGGCCAGGAACGTGACCTTTATGTACAGTGGGAGGGACTTTGCTTCTCTCCTCCCTATCCTGCTGTTCATCTACTCAAGAGGTGGCAAGAGATGTTGCCATTGAAGACTGAAGCAAAATTTCTGATGAGTGCCTGAGCATTCTCCTCATCTGTTGTTACCATTTTCCCAGCACCGTTTATCAATAGTGGGAATACACCTATTTGCACCATTCCTAGCAGGATCTGAAAAATATATATCACATCTCTCAATCTTATGTGGACTTTTCCACAAAAAAAGTAATGCCCAGTAATTAAGGACAGACTGTCATTTGCTTACAGGCAGCTCCCATGGCATGATATTCCAATAGTCAGTCTGTTTACTTTTTATTGCTTTGCATACTTATGAGAGAACGTTTAATTGCACAATTTGGCACATATTCTTCAAACCCTCCAGAATATGATCCATGAG
This sequence comes from Cinclus cinclus, assembly GCF_963662255.1. Classification (NCBI taxonomy): domain Eukaryota; kingdom Metazoa; phylum Chordata; class Aves; order Passeriformes; family Cinclidae; genus Cinclus; species Cinclus cinclus. The sequence goes on from NC_085047.1 coordinate 70,109,470, forward strand.
CTCCTGTCTATGTTTGACTTCCATTGGAAAAGGAAGACAAACTTGTATTTCCCCCCCTCAAATGTCTGAACAATAAGGATATGCCTCAGTAATGTGAATTTCAAGATGAGGGGAAGAACTCCTTGTTAAAGCTTGTTAATATAAAATTACTGTTCATTGTTCCAAATTAGCTCCATGTTATCATTTGTCTAATTTGGTTTGGATGGTAAAGATGGAACCAGCTATGAACAAACTTGTGACAATTCAAATATGGGGAATGCTAGTTTTCAGCAGGACTGCAAAACAACATTTTCTCGTCCACAAGTAATGAGGTATTAAAAACACTAAATTGTTGTTGCAAAACAAAGGTTGTTGCAGATGCAAAATGCACAAATGTTGTTGCAAAACAGCATTTTCTCCTCTGCAAGTAATGAGGTATTTAAAACACTAAAAATCAACTTCTATAGAAATTTATAGTAATAGTAACAATAATAACAATAATAGTTATACCACCAATAAAAACAATAGCAAGAAAATAATAACAATAACAACAGCAATAATGGTACATCAGAAAAAATAAAACATCATCACAATTTTAAAAAAAAGCTAAGCTGATAAAATGCATTTTATGTTTTATAAATTTTTGCAACAATTTGGAAACCCCAAAAAGCTGGGCTTGTAATGGAAGTGCTGGCAAACCTGTAACTGTACTGGTGTGAATGGAGCTGCTTTAATGAAAGAAACTATTGCTTGGAACGAGGACAAGTATATTCTTCTCTGAGCTTCTACAGTCCCTACACCCCTGGAGTACCATTCGAGACAATGATGAACCGTGGTCTCAATTCCCTTATTAGCTGTAAGACCTAAAAATTATATGTGCAATTAAAAGGCAAAATGCTGATATTACTCATAAGAAGCACTTTGTACATTAGCAAGGTACAAAAGTCTGCTGACACTTTGCAACAGAGAGAGTCAGCAGGGCAGAAGATTAATAGAGCCTCATAAATTTGCAGGGTGAAAACAGTGGATGGGGCAGAATAAGCATGTTGTGTTAGAGATAAATAAAGGGCATGGTCATCATGACAAAACATTTAGCAAGGAATACACTCCCTTCTTTTAGACAATTTGCTGGCCTAGCATTAGGCTGCTTTATGTAACTACATATAATTACCTCACAGCAGTTCTAGCTAGCATCACAAAGACCTTCTAACATTTCAGGCAGCATACTGTTGGAAAAAAGCATTTTGAAATGAAATACTGTGCCTTGTTTCTTTATTTTCTTTTCTGCACAACATTCCTGTCATCTCTTTCTGCTCACAGGCTTGGCCAAGGAAATACCAGTTCTTCCAGATTCTTTTGACTGTTTGAAGTTAAAAATCCTGTTGGCTTTCCATGACCAAAACCAGGAAACTAGCAAATTATATAAATTCATGTGTAGACTGTATCTCTCCTCGAGTCTAAGAAGGCCCCTTTTACTTGGAAAGAAACACAGGACTGAGAAATCTGTGACACTATATTACCTCAAGCTATCCTGTTTTCATTCCTAGAAATGGAGGGACAATATTCATTACAGGAAGATATGAACACACAAATGAGCACAATAGGAATTAAAAAACAAGCTATGAACTTGAATATGTCGACTCAACTTGAATATATCCAAACTTATGTGAATATCTGAAATATAATATTTACAATGCTTTTTGCTTCCAGACTGACTGAAGCATAACATTGAATATACACATAGGGATGAGAAACCAACAGGTAAGAAGCATTTAAAAAATCAGATTAAATATAAAAACATAATAATAAGTGTAGATTGTGTAGTAGTGATGTAGATATGTCTTCAGCGCAAAGGAAGGTGGTAAGAGTAAGGGATGTGCAGCTGGTGTGGCTGTGAGTGTCAGTTTTTCTTCACCAGTAAGTCTGATGGAGAAAGAGAGTAAATGCCCCTTGTGCTTTTGGTAGATTGTTGTAAGTGGGATAACTCATGGGGAGATATTTGTTTTTCTTCTTTCTTCTTTTTTTTTTTTTTTTTCAATGAACATGGATGCAGTTTGCCCATTCCTTATGTTTTCCTAGAAATCTAGAATGAAAATGAAAAAGGCAAAATGAAAAAGAGGGATGGTCTGATTTTCTTCATATTTTCATATGCGCAGTTTGTGTATTATAACAAACAAACAAACACATACATTTTTTTGTCTCATCCTGCCCAATACAACTCTTAATAGCAGGATGTTTCATGCCAAAACTTGATATATATCTAGCTGCCAGCTATAGCTTTTATGGTATCTGTAAGTGATAGGAGATATGTATCACAAACTATTATTTTTCCGCATTATAGATGTTAAAAGGGTACTTTATAATATTATAATTTTGGTCTAATCCAAATGAAATTTTAAGACTCCACTTCACCTCTCTACTTCTTTGTGAGGTACTGTGTTAGTAACTGAGAAAAAGGTCACACATGGGATAGGAAGTCATCCACAGGATTGTGTGAACACTCACTGAACTTGGTTCCCTGCGTGTTCACATTGTCAGAAAAAACTTCTTGATGAATTGTGTGGATAACCTGTCTTGACTAGTTATGATGGGGGTGAGAGAAACATCAGAATTGCTTGGATTGCATGTGAAATTTGAAGGAGTTGTGAACCTGAGTTCCATGGGCTCTGTAAAATGAAGGCTGGTCTAATATAGGCAGATTCCTGCTTTCAGAAGGGATCCTACCGGTGATCTTAAAAAGAAGTTTGCCCCATTGATAGCAGGGTAGAATTTGACCTCAGAAAAATGCATTGTCATTCTCAAGGGAATCTGCAGTCTCACAAATTTGCAAAGGCCTTCCATATAAGGATTATAATAAACACAGTTTATTATAGCAAAATGCCTGATTTACAAAACTTAGTAAAGTGATAAGTGCTGTCCTGAAACAAGAGATTAGGGCATATTTTTATTGTATGGCAGCTTTTGCTCCTTACTGTTGCTCTTTCTCAAGGTTTCAAAAAGCAGCCAAAATATTCTATGACTCCTCTTTTATGGAGGTTTTGCCATAAGAGATGTTTAAAACCATGAATTCCCTCTGCAATTACCTAAGGAGGAGAGCATTGCATGTAATCAAATATACTGAATTCACTGTCAATGACACCTGCTAAATGTCTATGGAGAGGAAAGGTTTCATGACATGGCAAATTCTGTCTGGTCTTAGGTTTTTCATGTAATTACATTAAAAGAAGGGAAAAAAAACAAAAACCAAGAAATTTTGAAGTCACCAAAATAAAAATAGCCCTGTCTAACCAAGCCAGAAAAAGTTCTTCCTGTTTTGTAAATTTGCTTTGTACCTGTATTTACCATTATTTGTAAAGAGCAAACATTTTTTAACAACCCTTTTTTTAATTTATGCACTAAATAATGCACCCTTACTTGGGGAATTAATGCAGCGAAGATTTATTACAAGTAACATTAAAGAAAAACTATAACGATTTACATTTTAAATAAGGTTGTTATGCTAAATATAATTAGAGCAAATGTTGATCTACTTTTTCTAAATACTGCCAGCAAAAAGCCTCCCTGAAAAGTAATAGGATGTTCCATTTTAAACAACTGAGTGTTTTTCTTTCAGACAGAGGATGTTATTCAGGCAAAAATTTCAGCACTAGGTCTCCTGAGAGACTCAACTTCAATTGTTAAATTGATAAAACACTTGAATAAGCAGGTGATGTCTGGTAGCATACAACTAGGATTCTAGGAAACATCACTAGGAAACTACTTAGCCTGGTACAGACCTCAGATTATTATCCTTTACCACTCTCCCATGTGGGTGGTGATGAAGACACAACACCCTGCACAAACTTGAAGTTGTATAAGGAATTAGTCAATAGGTCCTCCTGAGAAATGGCCCTCAGAGACAAGGGAGAAGAACAGAGCTGGTAGATCTTTAAGAGTAATTCTTAGTGAAAGTGCAGGAGCTCTTGATCCCTCACATGTAGGAAATCAGAAAAGAGAGGGAAGAGACCAGCTTGATTGAGTTGAGACCTGCTGTCAAACTAAAATGAAAGAAGGAAACGCACAGGCAGTGGAAGAGGAGCTGGCATCCTTGGAAGAGTGTAGGAATGCTGCCTGGTTGTGTAGGGATGAGGTTAAGAAGGCCAAGGCACAGATGAAGCTGAACTTGGCAAGGGGTGCAGAGAATAACTAGAAGGTGTGTCAGACAGACAAGGAAGGTCAGAGAAAGTCTATCTCCCTCATAAGCAAGGCTGGCAAACTGGTAACAGTGGGCAAGGAGAAGGCTGAGGTGCTTAACAACTTTTGTACGCCTCAGTCTTCAATGGCAACCTCTCTTTCCACACCTCTTGGGGGGACTGCAAGGCAGGGACTGGGGAAGAAAAGTCCCTCCCACTGTACATAAAGATCAGGTTCATGACAACCCAAGGAACCTGAATGCATGTAAGTGTATGAAACCAAATAAGCTGTATCCCTAAGTCCTGAGAAAATTGGCTGAGGTAGTTGTCAAGCTGGTCTCCATGAGGTCTGAAAAGTTATGGCAGTCAGGTGGTAGACAAGTGAAAATCCTGATGACTGGAAAAAGGGAAAATTTGCACCCTTTTTCAAAAAGGATAGAAAGGAGGACCTGTCAGCCTCACCTCTGTGCCTGGAAAGATCATGGAACAGCTCCTGCTAAAGTTCTGCTAAGGCACATGGAAGACATGGAGGTGATTCAGGACAGCCAGCACAGCTTCACAAAGGGCAAGTCCTGCCTGACCTGACCAACCTAGTGGCCTTTTGTGATGGGCTGAGGGCAGCCCTGCCCAGAAGGACTTGGGGGTGCTGGTGGGTGAGAGGCTGGACATGACCCAGCCATGGGCACTCACAGCCCAGAAACCAAACGTGTCCTGGGCTGCATCCAGAGCAGCGTGGGCAGCAGGGGAGGGAGGGGATTCTGTCCCTCTGCTCTGCTCTGCTCTGGTGAGACCCCACCTGCAGTGCTGCATCCAGCCCTGGGGTCTCAGCACAGGAAGGACATGGAGCTGCTGGAGAGATTCTGGGAGAGGGCCACAAAAAATGATCAGAGGAAAGGAGCACCTCTCCTATGAAGACAGGCTGAGAGAGTTTGGGTTGTGCAGCCTGGAGAAGAGAATGCTCCAGCAAGAGCTAATAGCAGCTTTCCAGTAACTAAGGGGACCTATGGGAAAGCCAGGGATACTCTTTTTAACAGGACCCATAGTAGCAGAATAAGGAGTAAGGTTTTTAAACTAAAAGAGGAGTGATTTAGACTTGATATGGGGAAGAAATATTTTGCAAAGATGGTAGTGAGGCACTGGCACAGGTTTCCCAGAGAATTTGTAGAGGCCCCATTTCTGGCAGTGTTCAAAACCAGGTTGAATGGAGCATTAAGCAGCTCAACGTAGTGGAAGGTGTCTCTTTCCATGTCAGGGGTGCACTAGATGACCTCCAAGGTGCCTTCCAACCCAAACTATTCTACGATTCTAACTAAATATCAAAGTTGAATGCCAACTTCACTCAACTTTTCAGTGTTTAGGAGGTAAAGGACAGGTCAATGCTGGCTGTACTTGAGTTATCACAAAAAGAGGATTTTCAGGTATTTGGAAATACATTTAGTGTTTAAGTGTCCTGAATTCCAAAGTGTAGATAAAAAAAAAATAATTTAAAAAGTAGGACAGAAACTCCTACTTTTTAGAATTTCCTCTACTTTTTTTTTTTTTACTTAGTCTCATCCTAACTATTATTAAAACACTTAGATATTTTTACTCATGTAGACAACACAATATAACCCATTTCTGAAGCAAGGGAAAGGTTATTCATTATAGATAATAAAATGTTTGTTGTAAAAAACGTAGCTGATAGATGCTTTCTCTTGAATTAACTATTTGTGAATATATTTTTTAAATTTAGCTATTACCAAATAACTAAATTCAGCAATTTCTTGTGCTAATTAACAAACACATTATTTACCTGTATTTGCTGTTTCTTGATCTGCTCTAACCGTAAGAATTTTGAGCCAACTCTTGCTTAAGTGAGTTGGGCTAATAACTTAAGTGAATAAGTTCCATTGCTGAAAGAACTACAAAGAAATACATTATTTTTCAGTTTAGCAGAGAAAAGAATCTCTTTGTATCACACACTCAGCACTGCAATAAGCATTCCCTCTGATGCTACAGAGAATTCATTTTGCCCTCTAGTTACAGCTGTCTGAAGTGGCTGTAGTGATATCCATTGAAGACACCAAACCCTTTTGGGGAATCACAAATTTAGATGAAGTGAAACTTAATCACAGGAGGATGTCAGACTTAAGTAGCAGGATTTCAGAATTTTCTCATTTTTCTCTTATGCTTGGAAGCAAACCCAAACTATTTTATGGGTCAATGTGTAAGTTCTGTCAGCACTGATGAACAGTAGCAGTAAACCTGAGAACAGCCTTTGCTGGACGTGGCTTCCCGATCTTTTCTGCAGACAAATTTTACATCCAAATGAAACAGGAATAACTGTTATTTATTTCAGTGGAAGATATTCCAGGTTGTGCCAGGGCTGTAACTTGATGCTTGCCTTTTGGTAAAGTACTCAAATATTGTTTACTTTTCTGGTTTACACTTATTGTAAAATCAACAGAAGTTACATTATTTGTATGCCCCTTTGACCAGCTACCAACACCATTTACATGATTGCTATATTTGCCACAGTGACTTCTCTTCTGGGTCAGTTTTTACTTCTCTATATTTATTGAACAATGCGAGAATGGTAGTTACCTTACTACCTGTTCACATACAAATTTACACATTGATTTCCAGAGGTAGCTGACAGGAGGCAATCTCACTGACAGGCTAATTGAATTAGTCCTCTGCCATTCAACCCCACAAACTTTTTGTTTAGCAGGTGTGGCCACTTTAGGCAGTTGGGGATTATATTGCCTCTCCCCATACTTTGCAGATTTCTTGTATACCTGTAGTTTATCCTTTATTGCATAAATGAGGTTTTCAGTGTGTATCATCAAAGTATATTAGTATAATACAAAAGCATGATAGCTATAAAAAACCTAAACAAACAAACAAACAAAAAACTGTAACATTTATAGATTGGTTAGCAAAGCCTTAATAATACCTGATTACCAGATATCCCTGTGAAAATACTGGGCAAAATTTCAATATTTGCATCCTTTTCTAGGTTCAGTTCTCATTGAATGAAGTGTATTTTCCTTGAAAAAGTCTTTATGGCTAATTGAATCAGTGCTTTACAGTAAGTGATCAAGGGCTGACAAATTGCTTCTAAGGAAATTAATGGCTTACCTTCATAGGGAAAGAAGTCCCTTCCCTCTGTCTCTCATGGTCTGTTGTGATTAATCAGGTTCAATTTTTAAATGGGAAAAAGGTGAAACATTTGAGGATAACAAGGTGCTACAGCTGGGTTAGGGCCATACCAGTATCAGCACAGGCTGAGGATTGAACAGATTGAGAACAGCCCTGCAGAGAAGGGTCTGGGGGTGCTGGTGGATGAGAGGCTGGACATGACCCTGCCATGGGCACTCACAGCCCAGAGAGCCAAACACTGCACTTCTGAAACTAAGTGATAATGTGCTTTTTGGTGAAACTGGAGTTTCTGGCTCAACATTTATCAACATTAGATTAATGTGTGGAACATAATGGTGCATACCTATGCACCATTTGGTTGTTTTATGGAGGATTCTAGGCAAAGAAACTCAAGGTTTTAATAAGCTCCTTTTACAAGAGCATTTATACCTAGTGAAACACTAGTAATAACATCTGGGCTTCAATCCTGCAAAGACCTGGCTGTTTGCCAAGTCCTGAAGACATGAAACAGGGCTTGTATGCAAGAAAGTCTGTCTGCTTTTTCCAATTATATCTGCAGTTCTAATGAAAGATAAGACTTCACATTACAAACTTTTCCTTGTTTAACTCTAGGCTTTGAAAGTAGTCTCCTTGGGTTTAATTACAGCATGTAAATTTGAGCACACATATTGCTCTTTACAGGATCAGGGCCTCAGCACTTATCAGGGCAGGTCAGGTATTAAGAATTGTTGTAATTCCTTAGCGCAGTTCTGAAAATGTGTTGATGTCTTCTCTTGTATTTTCACGTGCAGGTATCCAACATCTTGTGTGAAAAAGGAGTATCCTTAGATGGATTTATGGGGAGCAGGAAAATTAAGCCCAGGCTGACATAGATGGAGCACAGGTGCTAGTCTGAGCCCCACCCACTGTGGGCGGGTGCTGCTTTTTCACACCCATCCTCTCCTCTTCCAGTCTTCCTTGAGAAACACTGGCAATCCTTAGACTCAGCCTTAAATGCTTTCAACAGCTTTCAACAGCTGGCACTTCTCCAGCTTAGCACTCTTTTTCACACAACAACTCTTTATTTCTAAGTATTGATGTACAGCGTTAGCCTCTCTGGTGCCAGTTCAATTCCTACTCAATTCCTGCTATTGTATTTAAAGCTTTGATTATAGTCAAGGGCTATTGAGGGTTTCCGGTGAACCTGTAAAAATCCTCTTAATCAATCTGCTCTGGCTGTACATTGTTCACAGCTCTGATTAAATGCACTGCATGTGTACTGTTTGAGTATGTAGCTGACAATCCATTTGTCTGTCTACAAAGTACACCTGTAAGCATATTTTTACATACATATGTGGGCATATGAAACACACAAAGCATATGAAGGCACATTTATGACCTCAAGGCACATCACCTTATTGCAAAAGAAGTAACAGTGTAGCTGGTTCTGTTAAAGCAGTCAAAAAACCACAGTGTTTGGTCATCAGGATTAACCTGATGGTTCCATTCCATTTCTGTTGAATAATTGTCTAATAATAGGATTCATCCAAACCATTTTTCAGACTACTGGCCCAATTCCAGTGCTCCTAGCAGTCATCATGCTGTGTTAGGACACATTTGAACTAGTTTGCCAACTGTCAATACTTACTTCATATGATTTTAAATTGTGATAATTTAGTTTTGGGCTCACTTGCAGATCTTGCAGTAGAAATCGATATATTTGACCATTGTTTCTCATCAAAGCACTCTAATTCCTTTCTATCTTGGAGAGACTAAAATAAATAATTAGCAAAAGATAGTTCAGCTAGGATTATATATACTGTTTTGAGGTTAAGATTGTTTCACATTGAAAAATTCAGATGTTTTAGGCCAGGAAGAGCACTCAAAAATTGAAATTAGAACTTCCAATTTCTCAGTGGTTGCATCTCAGGTATTACAAGCCTTCCTCTTATACTGTGGACTTTTCTTTCACAGAAAAATGAGGATGACATAATGTGTTTTATACTGGCACTTTTAGAATAATGGGGCAGAATTTAAATGTCAGGAACACACAGAATAATAATTTCAGCTAGATTTCTTTACTGTGGGTGTCTCTATTTTTGCCTCCATGTCTCCTTATCTTAGTACTCTGGGTGCAAATGGAGCACAGAATGTCAGACTGGGACTTGGCAAGGGAAATCACTGGTAAACACTGCTATTGCTTTCAGCCACATGAAGTTGATTGTAACAATACACTCTTAATACTAATAACATGTTATGAAGCTCTCTGAAAATCTGATTTATGATGTTTCTCATGATTGTTTCTAGACAGTAATTTAACAATATGCAGAAAACTCCCAGGTTCAAAATCACCTTTTGGAAACCAACTGAAGTTCTTTTAGAGAATAAATTTCAAAATGTTTTGCTGCTATAATTTTCATAGATATATAAAATATTATATTAATAGTTGATATTAAAAGATAAATCCTGTATATATTCTTATCATATTACTACCATTTTCAGTATATAAACCACATAAATTAAAATATATATTGTTCATTTCACAGACAGTGTGCTTTGGCCAATATGGTATAATGAAGAATACTTTAAAAAGAGCTTGTGGAACCTTTATTTGAGATTTCAAAGCTAATTGTTCCCTTTCTAGTGAAAAGACACTGTGCATAAGGCAGATATTTACTGAGGGTTGACGGGTTGAAGATTTTAAGAGTTTTCCAATTATTGATCCTTACTGATAACTGGACTTTGAAGGACTTTTCCCTGAAAAAGGAGTATAGGATTGGGACTTTACTCTTACAATGTAGGTGTACAACCCACAGGGTGTGTCTACAGAAAATCTGCACATAAACCCAGCTATGTAAAGTGTCACATTTTGAGGGCATAGTTGTGAACATGGGTGGGAAAACATCATCTTCTGCTGGAGTTTGGAGTTCATTAGTTGTATGATCATTTTAGAGTGATACAAAGTATCTCAATTTCACATTAGACCACTTTATTGAACCATTTTTGGCATGATGTTAATAGCTGCCATTTTCTTAATAGCTTTCAGCAATTCAGTAAGCTCTTAGCAGCAATATTTTGTCCTTCTGTTTTCAGCCTTACGGTTTTTGCTGTCATCATGTAAAAACATAAAAGATTTTTGCTCTTTTGAATGCCTATTTCTTCCCTGCACCTTACAGATGGGCGTGCTCAGAACATCAGGGCAACCCACCACAACAAGGCCTGCACTGGTGCTCACAGTGCTGGGGAGAACTCAAAAATCTTCACACTGCAGGTCCCTGTGTAGCCAGTGGCAGACAGTCCAGCTGTCTTGCTGGCCCATTTATTAATTACATAACAATTCCTTCAAACAATTTACACCACTCTGCTGGTCAAGACCAAGCCTGACTTTGACAATGGTGCAGATTTAGGGCTGTTAACACTTTTAAACTCCACTGGAATGACTACTGGAATACAACCCAGTTCCCCTTCAACACTGTTTTTAAATCAAGGCTAGCGTGGTGAAAATTCCATAGATATTGTTAAGACAAAGTAGTTAGTCTGATAAAATATTCTAACAATAATTTCTGTCCTAAAATTTAGTGTAAATCCAATTATTTAGAATTTTTTCTGTCAAATGACAATTTTTCTTCTGACTCTCACTCGTCTTTGAAGTCAGGGATATGTCCCTCTGCAGATGTTAGTGGTACACCAGGGAGAAAATTTTCATCAAGGTTTAAAAGGAGCCAGTTATGCCAAAAAAATTCCCCAGTTTTATTCCATGATCATTGGTATATTTTTAAGTTCTGTATATAACTGTACTTTCATTAAATACCTGTTACTCATGCAGTAAATGGATTTTGCATCTTGGCAAAGTAATATTTTTTTTTTAATGTGCTGTTTGAGATTTAGTTCCATAATAATTTTTAAAAAAACAAAACTGTTACGAGAATACATATTCTGGATTAAAAAAATGGGATTTAGTGTATTAGAATGGAAGACTCAAAAATGTTGTGGCTTCCACTTTGGTTAAATATTTTAATGGGGAAACGTAGTTACACAGGAATACTGGACTTAATTTGACAGGGAAGACCTTCTAATCAGATTGTGCGTGTGTTTATTTTTTATTTCCCTGTATTTAAAAGATCTTAAAGCAGAAGCAGGGTCTTAGGCACAGAAAACCCTCACGTGAATTTCAAATATTTGAGGCATGGTGAGAATATTAAGATTTTACAATGTTTGTTACAGTTCCTGAAATTTCATGCAAAGGCACAGTATTTTCTCATTAGAATCTTGAAATCTGTGTATTCTCTGAGATGCATTGGTTTAATTCACAGAACAAAAATAGTTTAAACAGCTTTCCTCTCTCCCTATTAGCAATTCAGAATCAAAATCCCACATATCTAGGTTTAACTTGGAGGTTCCATCTTAAATGTACATTTTGCTGTCACAAAATCGTCTCTTTACTTTTAGAATAAAAGAAATTTATCTGTCCAGGATCACTTCTCTGATTTAGGTCACTATCTCTTTTCATTTTCTTTCACGTATCATGGAGCTGATATAGTTGAAGGATACGATCTTCAGCATAATAGTCTAGCTGCTATTATTTTTATTGCTAAGATTAATTATTATTAAAGTCAAAATTCAAAATATGTTCTTCTTTTGATTTTGCTTTCAACTTTAGGATAACACTGGCTGATACTTGAGCTCTTTGGGCTTTTGCAGTTGGGTGTCTGTAGTTGGAGAATACCTAGCACAGCATAATTTTCTTTTAAAATGAAGGTATTTTTCTTATTCTCCACAGTAGTAGGTGCTTATTTTTTTTCTTTCTCTTTTCAATCAAACTATCAGTAGAACAGAATTTCAGAAGTCCTACAGTGGAGGTGCATGTTGCACTTATCTGACATTTCTACTCAGGCTAAAAAAAAGGTAATAATTTTAGAAAATCGTGGTTAGAAAGATCGATCTTACTTCTTTTGCAAAGGATAATTCCTTTACAATGACTTCTCTGCTAGATATCTCAGAGTTTTTTTGTACTTCTGCAGAACATCAAAATCCAGTATGTAAAATCAAAGGACTGTGCTCATCACTGTCATTTTTGAAGACAGTTGTATCCTATGGCTTACAGCAACTCGCCATAGCTAGTTTTTTAATCTTCTTAGAGCACATGAGTTAGAGAAAAGTGAAGTATTGTCACAAGAGCAATTCATATGTTTATGCTGACTAAGCCAACAGCAAGGATTAGGCTATTGTCTCTCACTTTGAAAATACGAAAGTGTCTGCAGAAATGCCTGTCCACACAAAGACTCCCTCTCCTCTGCTGCATCTTGAAGTTCAAGGACACAACTGCCACAGATGAAGGAAACTAGGCTAAAATGTCATATGAAAAGAGTGGACAATTTTAATATTTTAACGTGTTTCCTTTGAGATATTGTCAGTTGATGGGATATCTGTACCCACAAATGGGAAAAGTCACCTTGCAGTGTTCACACTGCACACTCTGAACTCAAACTGGCCATGAAATTGGACTCCATATGTGCAGAGTACATGATTTTCACAATGTGTTGTGCATTTTTTCTGATTTTAGATGTGTTTGAACAGTTCAAATAGAAAAGTCTGTGCTTTGAAGAAGTTTTCAGTGGTGCCAACTACAATAATATATAACCTCAGAGATATGGAGCCCTATCTAACATCCTGAGCGAGTACTACCTGCCACATGCTATGCTTGCCCTTCTGAACAGTAATGTTGATATTCATGCTTTTGTTTCTCATTTGCAAAGTTTCTAATGCTCTGGCTGTGTTTCACACTTGAACCACAGCAAGAAGCTTCTATTGCAATGCTCAGCACATCGGGATTCTCTGCAAACTTCTGTGCAAAAGTCTAGCAGTTCCCATTTTCAGCTTTCAGTTCCAAACATAATAAATAAAAAAAAAAGTTTATTTCTAAAATATTTACCTAGGAACATGACATATCCCTATATACAGTCTTCAAAATGAGATGTCTTGCTAAAAAAATAAGCTACAGCTTAGCTTGCTGGTTTTCCTGAAGGAATCACCGTATCATGTAAGAGGTCACATTAGATGATTATAATAGTCCCTTGTGTAGTTAAAAATCTGTGAATCTAAAAATATTCAAATATAAATAATAGATACACATATATGTATGTAAATAATTTGCAAAATCTCTTCCACTGAGGAAAGGAATGAGGAAGTAATTACACATAAGAGAGACACTTGCGATGTTGTGTTGCAGATCACCAAGGTACCACAAGCCATAGTGAGGATTGTCACTTGTGCTCTCAGCATGACAGAGTAAAAAAATTGCTATTGCAATCATAAAACAGAACAAATGAAGAGAACAAGTCAAGAAGTTTTCAAGATAAATAGTGGTTCTTTCTCATGTTAAAAGACAAATATTTTCTGAGGAAACCACGAAGATTTTTTTAAGTTAACCAGCATTGTGTAATTAACTTATAGTGGCTGCTATGGCTGGGTTTTTTTGTTTCTTGTGACGACATCACTGTGGGAAGACTGCAGGATATAATACACCTGTGGACTAATTTATTTTTGCAAATCCTGGGCTCCTGAAGAGGAAAAATATGCCACTTATTTTAACAGGAAACAGAAAGCTAGTCAGAAATAGACCTTGAAATGAAGTTTCTCATACCCGTTTATGGGTACTTGAGAATTTGTTTCTTCAGTATTTCCATAGGAGGCATGTTAGTAACAAAAGATTATCTTCTGCATTAATTTATGCTTCAAGATTTTCATGCATGAGCACATTGTAGCTTACAAAAAGACCATTCTTGTAAATGCAGTTAATTTCATGTCTCTACGTTATCCATGCTAGTAATGGAATACAGGTTACTGATTTCCACCCAAGTATTTCTGAGGAAAATTTTTCCTTATAAATTCCAGAGGCACAAAGTTACTGTTATTAGTGTATGGTGACCTTGTGCAACAGTGGCTCTGTTTTTGTAAAGTGAAATAGATTTTCCTAATTGTGACACACAAAGCTCTGGGATGTGCCTCTTGACTCATCTTCTGCTAACTTGATACTGTACAGAGGCACTGGAGATTGATGAAAATGCAGCAACATCAGGAGCATCAGAATAAACTAGCTGCAGGATGCACAGGTGATGGCTCGTCCTATGAGACAAAATGTTTCTTTGCTATTCACAAGTGTGGCTGGACTGTGAGACTAAAAACAGAAGAATAAAATCTTAATTAAGCCTTTTTTCCCCCTTTAATTAGAAACTTGCCAATGTCTTCAGTATAGCTGAAATCAGACTACTAATATACCCTAATAAATCTTATCAAAATAAGTAGCACAGGAAAAAGTGAACTCTAAAAATAATCTTTTGGAAAAAAATTATGATCACAGTTGGGCAATTTCTAAAGGTAAAGCCATCATTTTTTTCAAAAGTTCCTCAGTGGCTTGTGATCTCAGATGATCCATACAACAGTGAGCTAGGAGGTGTGGCTCCTATGCTAGAAGGAAGGGGCTCAGAAAACTTAACAAATTTAATGGGATTCAGTCAGTTAATTGTGGATTTGAGATTATGTTGGTGCACCACCCCCTCCAGTCTGGACTATGGTCTCAGTTTTGTTTTTTTGGCAGTTTTAAGCAACCCTAAACACTCATTCAGAACAGAGCCAAAACCAATCGTATTTGTATATTACACTTGTGATCTCCATTACTTAAATAGGTAGGAAGTTGTTTTGTTGTTGTTTTTTTTTTCATTATTGAATCTTTGTCTCCTTCTCCCCCTGTCTCATGGAAGTAGACACAATTTGGCCTAAAATTGATGACTTCTGGAAGGCTAAATTTGGGTCAAGGCGAATCCTACCCTGCCAGCATCTGCCCCTATGACTTAAACACTTTGAAACAAGCTTCTATTGTGTCACCCAGTGACTCACCAGGAGAAACTAATACTTGCCCACAGAACAACTTGTAGTTGATGCACCAAATACCTCTCATACTTGGTCTTAAAAGAAACATTATAGGTTTTCTCACTTTGAGCTCCCCTGATTCTGCAGAGCCATAATTTTCAATTAATGGTCTGATGGCTTTTCTCATTAAGGGAAGCTCTCTCTAACTTTCAAGATAACTTTTATTTTTTCATGTATATTCATACTTACTGAATTCTCTGTGTGCCTAATTTATAGATTGGCCTTCTCAAAATGGCTCACCATTTTCAAAGTGTCTGTTTCTTGGCCATTTGAATAGTCTGCTCTTTTAGCTCATTTTTCTTTGTTTCATTTCAAGCTATTTTGCTTCATTAAAGGGGAAGGTTGGATTTTTCAAGAGCACCAGCATGGACCTTAATTACTGTTCCTATTTCAAATAATGTGTTAGATCAAAGATTGAGGTTCATCTTGTCTATCTTGCCTGTTCCCAAGTTACTCATGAAGGTCTGTACTAATTGGACACACTCCTTTTATAGTCAATGAAGAAAGATATGAGCTTCTAGACAATCTAAAGATAGGAAAAATGAATCATAAAACATTAAATGCTATCTGTCTTAAACACCTATTTTAGGCTGGAAGGACAAAGAAATCTCTCTCCATTGGTTATAGAAGCAGCCTAGAAAACCATCTAGGATAACATGAATAGGTTTCAAATGGCTAAAGTTAGATGAGATGAATCACACAAGGTATCTGTGATGTATTTAGCAATGTACTAAGAAAAAACCTGAACCAAAACCAGACATTTTTTCCTCAATAACTGTTTTCAGCCATTTCTCTTCTTAATCTAGTTATTCAATTCCCAAGTCTTTGGACTTATTCTGTTACAATGTATGCAGGTCAGCTCATCTCAGACAATTTCAGTGTACAAAAGACTGCCATTGAAACTTTCTAGAGGTTTCTTATGTAGATTTTTTCCTTACGATTTGGAAATCAGATATCTGAAGAAATAAAGAAGACCAGCAATGTTCCAAATGGTGAAAAAAAGGCTGTACATTGTATCTGAGTTTAAAGGATAGAATTCTAAATCATGACTTGAAGTGTAAAGAGAGTTGGTTATTTTTTTTCTTTATGAAAGCCAGCATCTGAGTACCTAGACATCATCAGGCTTTAGATCAGATGAGCTCGTCAGAAACCCTGCTAATTTCCTTATTAAATGTGGATTTTGATGCCTATCCTGAAACACACAGTTTAAAAAGATTGGATTTAAGTTGCAGAGTTCTTCAGTTCAGTGGAGCAAAACAGAGTGATTCATGGAGGGGACCAATAAAAAGAACTTCAACTACAAGCTGTGAGTTCACCGCATGGGAGAGACTGAGAATAAAGATCCGTGTGCTGCTGACTGATCACTCAATGTCTGCAAGTCACCAGCTGGCCCTCCCTGGGACAAAGCCAAGCAACTACATGGCAGAGATATTCCCCCTCGGGAAAAAGAACTGTTGGGTCATCTATACAAGGTACTTGTGAGAGAAATGAAATATCAAATGCAATTCTGGTTCCCCCAGTTTTCTGAAAGAAGAATTCATTCAGCCAGTTATAAGTACAGGTAAGTCTGTTAGTGCAACCAGGAGAATAAAGAAAGGAAAAAATATGGACAAAGACTAGGAAAATGATAGGGGAAAATACTGTTCTGGGTATATTAGGAGAGCTGGTAAGGGAGACCTCTTTGATGCAAAGGACAGTGTTTTCTAAAGAAGGTGTGCACTGAGAGTCGCTCAGGCTAAATTTATTGGAAATTAGAGAAAGTTCACACATTAAAACAAGACACTGGCACAGCTTTTCAGCACAAATACCGGTGGGGAAAGCCTCAGTAGTTATAAAACAGAAAATGATTGGCTTATCAAAAGGCTCATATCAAAAGTATCTGTGCTGACCCAGGCAATCTATTCCTCTCCTACTCATTTTTCATCCTTCTAAATTGAGCATATATATGTGTCATGTTCTCCTGGCATTTTGTGGTTGGTTTCCATGCTTTTCTTACCTGCTTTTTACTTTTTTTAAGTCAAGCCTTTTACATTTGGAATACTGATCCTGTTCCATTTTGGAAATATAGATATATCTGAATTATGGAAATATTTTTTGAGGTATTTTTTAGTTTTATTTATTTTTCTTCTAATTTATTTGCCTTGTAATTAGAGCAGTATTTTAATTAAAGAAAGCCTAACAGTTTTAAATTTGAGTTTAAAGATGCTGAAAAACACTCTAAATCCCAGAGAAAAGGCTAAAACATAGTTTATGAAAAAGGTTGAAGAGTGGGGGTGAAGAGAGAAAACTATAGAAACCACTTTAGCTAGGAACTATTAAAATTCTTTATCAAAAGAATGTATCCTTGTAGTTGGGAATTACTACATCCTGTTCTAACGTTATTGTCAAGAGTTCACACGAGGTATCCAATAACGTTACACGACTGCCACCTCTAATTCGAATTAGTATAATTTTAGCGGTAATTAAACTGTGATAAATTAATGCAATTTGAAGAACTGAATTAGCTCTCTAGAAAATACCTAATTTGTCTGTATTGAAAGAGTGTCATTGCATTTGCAATAATGGCTAACCCTCAAGGGGTGTCGAAGCTCTAGGGGTAAACTCTACTTTTAGATCTGTTTATGTTTCTCAGCAAAGCCTGTTCTTTCACCAAGACAAAAACGCTGCATCACTGTATCTCTCTGTCTGGCATAATTTCTTAAAAATGTGAATAATATCAAATGGATGTATTAAATACTCTTTGGCAGACTACCTGTAGGCTGCTTGCTGACCTTTCACCTCGTATTGATTTATTACTCAGTCATTTTTCTTGGAGTTTTTTACTTTTCCTTCATGCCTTTAAGTTAGGAACAGGGAATCTCTGCCATTCCTGCTGAAAAGCACAATAGTTGTACTCAACAGTAAGGAATATATCACATGAGGTATTTCTTTCCCTTTCAGGACTTTGTTGGTTCAGTATTCTCCCATGGAATAGAAACTTCTGTCTGCTCCCCAGACACATATACTCCTTAGTTCCTCCTTCGTCTGATAGATAAGTTCCTAGGAGGATATCTTTAATCTAAAGAAGCACAAAAATATGTTCCCAAGATGTTAAATATGCCAGAAACCTTCTCAAATAGATAGCAAGGATTTCCCTGTCTAATCACCTCTAAGGGCTCAGCATAAAAAGAAGCATCTTACCATTTTATCTAAATATCTTAATAGGATTTGTACTTAGATGGGTCTCTAGAGAGGACAGGTTCCTGATGTGTGAGAGCAGTGGTGATGGGTGTTCCCTACCTTCAGGGCTGACGAGCAGCCTTACAGGGTGGTGATGTGCCCAACCTGCCCCACGGTGATGGAGGTTCTCCCATTTCCTGTGGGGTGTTACAGTGCCCACTGTCATGGACTAGGCCTAAGGGATTTGAACCTATTTCGTGCCTGTTCATAGTCCCAGACATTTTGCAGGAAAGAATTCGAAGTTTTCTTTACTGTTAAATAAACAGCATCTCTGGTTACCTTCTTACATCAGTAAGCTTTTTTAAAAAGGTAAAAATAACAGATATAATCATAAAAACCTCCCCCAAGATCAGCATACAGAAGTCCTTTGAAAAGGTACATTAATTGTCTGCCTTTCTGATATGATCCCAAATTTGTTTTTTAGCTGCCAGTGTATACCTATCAAAGGGGTCTTGTCTTTTAACCATCATCATCACCATAGGATAATAGAGTCATTATAAAACAGTTTTGGCTGGAAGGGACCCTAAAGATCATCTAGTTCCAACCGCCCCTGATGTGGGTGGGGGCACCTTCCCCTAGATCAGGTTGCAGCTCTAGTGACATTTCACTTTGGACAATTATGTGCTGACCTGATCAAACCAATATTAAATTCACTGACACAGGAAAATCATGCGTCCCTAACATACTTGGTTATGTTCCTAACTGCTATTTATCCACCATTTTATTCTACAAAAACTGTTTCCTGTCTCACATAAATGGCCTGTTTACATGGTCAGGGGTGTGCTAGAAAGGTCTTACTGTTCCTCTGAAGGAAACATTATGATTCGTCCGTCACGGGCTGAAATAAAACCAGAAGAGAGGTGTTAAACTTTAAATATGGTTTTATGTGACTATCACAAATCTAAAGTGTACAAAGAAATTCAAATTGCAGTTCACTTTTATTTGAATTGCAGATATTCAAACCTGAGGTGATTTAATTTTTTAAAGCTTTCATAGTTGAGCTTGTTTGACAAATCCAAATGGATTAGGGTTTATAGAACTTGAGAAATTTGGACAAATACATTTCTGAAGGCCTTCATTTAACACAAAGAAGGAACACTGAAAGGCCACGGTGTGAATTACTCCACCTTGCTGGCCATGCTTTCTTTTCAAATTGCTAAAGGTCTAAAAGCCTGTATCATTTTACAAAATTGTGCCAAACAAACCTATTTAATAACAGTGTATGAGCACTTAGCAAATGCCCTTCTGAGAGAGTGATTCCAAGTGGCTATTTCTAGATTCATACTGGTATAATCAGAGTGCAGCAGAATCTATGAACAAGCCCTAGGGGGTTTGTTGAGCTGATGCTACAGCTGATATCTCAGGCCATTTTTTAATTAAGCCTGCTAATTATGCAGAGTAATGATCTCTCCTTCCCATCCTTTTTTTCATAATGCAAACTACACAAGTCCAGTCTGAGACCATTGTTTCATGACCTATCATAGATTGTGTCTCAGAGCCTGCTAAGTGTATAGAAATCATTGCTTTCAAATTAGTGTTATGGTAATTACATTATTATTTCTTTAAAAAACAAAACAAGAACAATAGAAAGAAAAATGGCAGAGCAAGCAAAGGATGGTAAATTGTAAAGATAATTACTCAAGCTGGCTACGTCAAGTGGTGCAGGCCACATTATTTATTTCATTTTGCTTGCCAACTGATTTACATCTAATTCATCCAAACATGGAAAATACTGTTTTTGTTTAAGTGTTCTGTGGTGGTGGGTGAAGGCCTGTCCTACCACCCTCCTCTGCTGGAAGACAAAAACCTCTGATTAAGAATGACAGACACTTTCAGTAAAACAGTTTTTTAAATAGCACTCTTCCCTCAGCCAGGCCTGGTATAATTTCAGAGTATTTTATTTCCCCATTCACAGAGTTGGTAAGAACAGGAAGAAATATCAAGTTACACAGCAGCCGAAGGGACAGATCTGTTTACTTGACAAAGCTAATTGATTATGCTGAGTTCACTCCAATACAGGGTCATTGAATAGTTCTCTTATTGATGAAATGATACTGTCTACTGAGGATATTAACCTCTTTAGCTTTCTGCATTAGCATCGCTGTAAGGTCTTGCTTCAATGTACTATAAATTCCTTGTGCTAAACAGGAAAGAAACCAAAAGATTTAATTATCATATATGAGCCTAGACCTTCATACATGAGTACCGATGCACATGTGTATACACAATGCATATATACACATACATTTTTATCTCCAGAAAATGCTATTGAACGTGAGGGGCTGAGTTGCTTACACTGAAAGTAGCCTATGGAGATAATATTTGAACTGTCTTAAATTTTCTACGTTTTCCGTACTTTTGTCAGTGTTTTGTGTTCTCACTTTTCCTTAAACTGGTCTTTGGGTACTACAATTAGATGAGCATATATTATACTTTCACCATGAGAGTACTAATAAACCTTCTCAACACTACTTAAACTTTCCAACGCTTTAATGCTCAAAATTCTGTATGAAGACCTCTTTTCCCTTTTTAAACATTGCCAAGCATCTGCCTCATGAATGTCAAATATGTTCCAGAGTTTATAAAGCCAGTCTAAACATTCACTGTAAGAAAATTATTTAGGCATCTATATTTGCTGCTACTTAGTTAAATGTAAGAGCAGGTCATTAATTTTGCAGAAAATGGTATTTAAAAACACTGAAATTCAGTTAAAAAGTTATACTTCATTTCAGTATTGTGCTGTTATAAAAAATAAAAAAAAATATTAAACAGTACTCCAAAGAAGCTACAGAATAAGATTTAGGGAATCCCATATAAAAGCTGAAGTTAATCTTCTTCAAAACAGCTTCAGTGCCTTCAAATTTGCAACTGGAGAGGAATTTGCTTTAAAATAAAAATACATGAGACAAATTCCAAACTGGAACAGGAACAAAATGGCCCATCTCTGGTGAAATAAAGTATTTCCATTCATGCACATTGAATCACTGGGATGAAATGCTCTTATCTAACTTCAGCCTTTAACAATTTCAATTTATGTTAGTCACTGAAATATCCTACTGAAGGGACGGAGAAATGTGGGCAGCTCCAAAAGAAATTCCAGATAATATGTGGACTGAATTGCCCTCTGATGCCTGCAGAAGGAAATTCATTTCTGCTACTTTCTCAGGTGCAATAAATGTCCCTCAGAAGATGTTGGTGTCTCTCCATTTTCTAAAGAAGGATTGCAGATAATTTAGCACTGAGACCCATGGGATATACTTCCAGTAAGGATTTGTGCAGTATAATCTGAATTCACGCCCTCCTGTACTGAGTTTTTACCCCATGCTGAGGTGTTTTGGGTCTGACACACAGCTATAAACAGACACTCAGGCAGTGGGAATTGTATGCTTAACTGGAAGTACAGATTCAGTATGTTTGGTTTGGTAGTGAAAGCCAGAACAGTATAGAAATGAGGAATAACACTTTTGTTTTATATTATTTGTCACTTGTTCCAGTTTTAATATGAGAAAGAACTTCTTCACTGTGAGGATGGCAAAGCACTGGAACAGATTGCCCAGAGAAGTTGTGGAGTGTCCCTCACTGGAGATATTCAAGAACTGTCTGGTCCCAGTCATGTGCAATGGGCTTTGGGATGACTTTGGGATGCTTGAGCAGGGAGGTTGGACCAGATGACCCACTGTGCTCCCTTTCAACCTTATCTATTCTGTGATTCTGTAATTATGTGTGAAATCTTCCCCAGAAATTGTTTCTGATTTGTGGAAGTCTTCCCAGGCAAACTGTATTCAGGGCATTAGGTTTATTTTTCAGCTCTAATTAAATTGGATAATTTTATAATTCTATTTCAGTAAGTATAAATTTAAAAAACTTTTAAATAACTTTTTAAATATATCTATTTCTGTGGGTGTTTCTTCTGATTTTTCTTTTAGGTCTTCTGCCTTGTCTCATTGATATTAAATTTGTAGTAAGACAAAATTAGAATTAACTGTGCTCATTTCTAGACAGAATTTCTGTCTGATATTCTCAGTGATCTAGTTATATTGCTAGTACCGGGTTAAAAAAAACAAAGAGGAAAAAAAAGGAAAGAGTGAATGCAGTGATAGTTTCTGGCATGCATAGGCTCTGACCTCCTGCTGTGGGGTCCATTTGAAACCCAGGACCATTATGCCACAGGAGACAGTAACTCAGTATCACATTTTAACTGGCACTGCCACATGTCACACGCGTGCTGCGTTGTGTTGTGATAACTCTCCTTCTTGCAGACAGAGCTACTTGCCACAGTGTGCTTACCCTTTGTCATCATGCCTCACCGTGCATATTTAATTGGACACACTTCCATCCTTCATGGGTGTATGCCGTGTCTTTGACAAAGCCCTTTTTTTTTTTTCCTATCTACATTGGAAATTACATGAGGTTTGGCGACAAACTCCCTGGGGAGGATGAGTATTAGCAGCCCTGCACTCCCCCCTAGAGACTCTGTCTGTGTGACAAGAAGAGCTCTGAGATGTGAGTGAGTAGGAAGAGCTGATTTCAGTTGCTTTATCTCCTCAGCCCCAGGCAAGTTTCTCATTGAGAATATGCCTTGGAGTTACTTTTGGCTAGTCTGTAAGCAGCTGCTTATATGTGGACAGGAACTTTCTGCTAGGCTCAAGGGGACCCATGCTGGAGCAACTGGTGTTGGTGTAAGCTGCACAGCAGCCAGACAAGGAGGCAAAAGGACAGTAGAGAAATTATGTCTGTTGCCTCTGTGCAGGTTTTCTGTCCCCTTTTTCTCTTTCTGTAACCTAGACAACTGGGATAATGTTTTTGCCTAATGTCATGGATGGTAAAGGCCAAAATCCAGATGCCTCAGAATGAGGCAGGAGATGGTGGTTAACAAAACTGTCCTCAAGAAAATTCACTCATAACTTGTAGAGGTCAGTGCTATAATGTATTATAAATTATTATAGCACATTATTCCATTTGCAAATTAATGGTTGAGCAGAGCTGGAGTGTCTCAAGTTCAGAACTATCCAAAATATTTTGTGGTAAAACCAGTCACTACACAGCTCTTTCTAGCTAAATTCTTCTTACACAGTAGCTAATACACAGAAAATATTTCAACATAATGTATCTGTCAGAGCAGTGAAGTCCTAGGATTTTTCTGTATGTGGCAGATTAATTCTGTCTGGCACTGAGATGTTTAAATACAAAATTCTGTGACCTCTAGTCTTTTGATTGTGTAGAGTAGGTGCAGTTGCTTGAAATGGACTGGTGAGGACAAAATTCTAATGCAATTGAATACCCTGGTGCATAGGAAAATCAGTGTAATGCATTGCAATAGGGTGCTGTCCTCATTTAAATCTAACCATAAGCACTCTTTGGGTGACTGTCATTTCACTGTCTTCTGAAACACAGCATTAGTGAAATGTCACTTTGTGTTAAGCTCATCGGTGGCCTTTGCTATGTACATTCTTCCATGTTTCTGCACAAAGATAGTGAAGCACACCGGAGCCTCAGCTCCAGAGATCGATTTCTCTTCATGTCTGGCATTAACTTACATTGCCAGGGCCAGGGTGGGGTGTGAAAGAGGTGGGCAGAAATGGTGTTTATTCACTGAACCTTGAGGTAGAACTTTAGCAAATGGCTGAGCTGCTTTGAGTTGCTGAAATGACTGCAGTTTTGGTACCTTTTTAGGGTTTGCAATGATAAGAGCAGATCTCTAAGGAGTTGAATGTCTGAGTGATCTAAAACCAGGGCAGTCAAGCTGAAGAGGATGTGTGCACTAACCTGTTTGCACTGAATAGCCTCCATAAATAATTTACAACTATGACTGCTAGCTATTATTACAAAAATACCAGATTGCATTTTGACACATTCAGCCAGCTTGTAAGTCAATAGATACATTTCACCTAGTGTATGCAGACCACAGTTCCAGCCATCCACCCATGTGTGTTTTACATCAATGCAATCTACCACTCCAAAACAAGGCTGTAAAGACCTTTAGAAATAATTTTCAAAAAATCAGAACAGTGATCTGAGTGTTGCATCTCTTATTGTATTGGTCCTTCTTACATTTCTGTCCCCTCCCTGCACAAAACTTTAAGTTTTAAACTATCATGATATTCTATTTCAGGGTCCTACCATGTGGACAGTGCTGCAGTCACTTTGGATCTACCACAAGGTATCAGGAAACTAGAAATTAAAGGATGCATGCCTGAAATTTCCTTTGCTGTCTTTTCCTTTAAGACTCATTTGAGTCACCAAGGAAGTATTTCATTATAGCTTGATTTAGCCATAAAGAGAATTAGTGGGTTTTGTCTCAGTCTTCAAGATTGTCAGAGCAGGAAAAATAGTAGAAAACTATTTCAGTAGTAGAAATATACTACTAAAACTGTAGTAAACTATAGAAAACTATAGAAAACTATACACAACAGTGTAATCTCAGCAAAGCAAGGACCAGGAATGACTTCTTTT